>NW_028270157.1:63961061-64331061 GCF_037043375.1 Chiloscyllium plagiosum | reverse complement strand
ATAAGTGAATACAATGGCAACATGACATCAGTAATTACTCTTCATACCACTTAAACTGCAGTGTAGTTAAATGTGTGAGTGGGCACAGTGCATGTAGATGGAAGGTGAATTGCTAGTGGCTATATTTCTTGACCGCTGCATTCTCTTTTATGGTGACAAATCTTCCGTGCATTATGAATGAGTGCTTTGCCATGAAGAGTGCAAACCTTAATTCTCTGAAAGTAATTCTTGATTATGACATAGAAACAATTGCTCATGCCTCAAAAATACACCAGAACACTCTTCAGAATTTGAAAGGCAGAATGAAATTGAGGTACTTAGCAACCTTCAGCTCCAAAAAAGAGACTGATTGGAATGAGGTTGATGCAAAGATTAATGCATTGAAAACAGCTTTTGCAATCCTTTCCCTAACACGTAGCAGCATCAAAATTGTAGCAAAAGGTTTGTGAAGAAGAACATAAATGGCTTAAGTGGTAAAATGTCCTTACACTACCAGAAAAAAAAAAGAAATGAAGGCACTGCAAAATTAATCATTCCATGTGCATTAGGCAGGTTTCTCAGAGGACAGAGGGAAGTTATGACAATGAACAATTAATTTGATTGAAGGATGTAGAATATAGAAGGGAATGTCTTGAAATTGAAAAGTATGAGGAACTGACCTCAAGAATGATCGATTCATACAATAATTGGCCAATTATTTCCATGCCATCACTCCTGTTAAAATCCCAGTTGAGACTAATCATTGTTAAAAAGAGATTAAATTTCCCAGTAATTGATGCAAGAGATCACACTGCAAAATTTCACGTTTTAAGACTCTTAATGTAGTAAATAAATTAAATCAAACTTAACTAAGTGCTGTTTAGTAGGCAACTAATATACTAAACAACAGGAATATAGTTCACATAGGATTGTCTCTGTGCAGGTGATCACATCCTCCTCTTCAAACTGTTACCTTGAAGTAAGGCACAGAATTTATATGTAACCACCACCATGGGGCAGCATGGTGACTCAGTGGTTAGCACAGCTGCCTCACAGTGCCAGAGACCTGGGTTTGATTCCACCTTTGAGCAACTGTGTGCATTTCCTCCAGGTGCTCTGGTTTCCTCCCACAATCCGAAGATTTGCACATTATGTGGATTGGCCATGCTAAATTGCCCGTAGTGTCCAAGGATGTGCAGACTAGGTTGATTAGCTGGGGGAAATGCAGTGTTACAGGGAGAGTGGTGAGTCTGGGTAGGATGCTCTTCAGAGGGTCAGTGTGGATTTGATGGGCTGAATAACCCGCTTCCAGACTCCCAATTCATTCTTGCTGCAGATTTCTTTTTACTTATTCTGTCATGAGACAAGGGCATCAATGGCTACTTTTATATGGCAAGATCAGTTGAGTTTCTGGTCAATGGTAACCCTAGGATTTTGACATTGGTGGATAAAACCGTTGAATGTCAAAGGTGGTGGTTAGATTGTATCTTTTAGGAGATAGTAATTGCCTGGTATTTGTATGGTGTACTTGCCACTTGTTAGCACAAGCCTGGATATTGCCCAGATCTTGATGCATTTGAACATGGACTCCTTCAGACTTTTCCAATTTAAGGCATCTTGGCTAAGTTTGCAGATGATACACAGATAGATGGAGGGGCAGGTAGTATTGAGGAGGTGAGGGGGTTACAGAAAGATTTAGATAGGTTAAGAGAGTGGGCAAAGAAGTGGCAGATGGAAAACAACATGGGAAATGTGAGGTAGGAAGTATAGGGGCATGGACTATTTTCTAAATGGGGAGAAAATTCAGAAATCTGAAGTGCAAAGGGACTTGGGAGTCCTAGTCCAGGTTTCACTTAAGGTAAACTTGCAGGTTAAGTTGGTAGTTAGGAAGGCAACCACATTCACCTTAAGAGGACTAGAATATAAACACAGGGATGTCCTTCTGAGGCTTTAGAAAGTTCTAGTCAGAACATATTTAGAGTATTGCGAGCAACTTTGGGCCCCATATCTCAGGAACAGACCTCTCATGTATTAAAGTTGATCCTTCCCTGCTCCTTCTGTGTAGCTGCAATCTGTTCTATTACACTGATGCTATATGTAAGGTATGATTTGTTTAATAAGCATGCAAAACAATATTTTTCACTGTTCCTTGGTACGTGACAATAGTAAATCAAATCAATCGGGAAGATGTTTCCATTGGCTGGAGAGATGAGGACCTGAGGGCCCAGCCTTAGAGTATTGGGAAGACCCTTTAGAACTGGGATAAGGAGAAACTTCTTCAGCCAGAGAGTGGTGAATCTGTGAAATTCATTGCCACAGAAGGCTGTAGAGGCCAGGCCATTGAATATATTTAAGACTGAGATAGATAGGTTCTTGAGTGCCAACGGTTATGGGGAAATTGCGAGAGCATGGGGTTGAAAAACCTATCAGGCATGATTGAAAGGTGGTACAGACTTGATAGGCCGAATGACCTAATTGTGCTCCTATGTCTTATGGCCTTAAATAATATACACAGCCTCTATATTTCCTGCCAAAGTGTACAACCTCATGTTTTCCCACACTATATTCCACCTGCAAATGTGTGTGTGTGCAAGAGAGAGAGTGTGTGTGTGTGAGAGAGAGAGTGCGCGTGTGTGTGCGAGAGAGAGAGTGCGTGTGTGTGCAAGAGAAAGAGAGAGTGTGTGTGTGTGTGTGTGTGTGTGTGTGTGGATTGAGCAGAGTGTGTTTTTTTTTAGATTAGATTACTTACAGTGTGGAAACAAGCCCTTCGGCCCAACAAGTCCACACCGACCCGCCAAAGAGCAAACCACCCAGACCCATTCCCCTACATTTACCCCTTCACCCATTGCCAATTCACCTAACCTGCACATTTTTGGGGTGTGGGAGGAAACCGGAGCACCCGGAGGAAACCCACGCAGACATGGGGAGAATGTTCAAACTTCACACAGTCAGTCGCTTGAGGCGGGAATTGAAGCCAGGTCTCTGCCGCTGTGAGGCAGCAGTGCTAACCACTGTGCCACCATGCCGCCCTTAAAGAGAGCTAGAGAGTTTTGTGAGCCCTGCGACTGAGTGATTTAGATACACCCACTCTTCCCCACCTCTATAAAAATGGTCATATCCACAAAATAGTCTGGGAAAAGAGGAATACTCAGGCTGAGAGAGCAAGCATATTCTGAGACATTTTCTTGAGAATTCCTCCGGGGCTCACTCAGCAGATGTGAACCATGGTCAGTGTTATTTAAACTTAACTTGTTAGCTCCATCCAGGTCTACACTCATGTCCCTTGTGACTAGGACCTGGAGCCTGGTTTGTCTCTCACGAGCTCTTCTTTTTAACTGTGATGGCCAAAGATTATTGAGATCTGCTGCCTGGCATTTTTAATAACAACTCATGAATTTAACTTCTTTGTTCATTGCTTTGGAAGTTCCTTTTGTGAAAATTCTTATTTACTGTCATTCCAATTTTGTCTTTGAGACTTACTCACTGGCACCTCCGAGTGAGAGAACAATTGAAGTGTGCACCTGCCCCACATGAAAAGATTGGACAATCATGTTGTAGGTGTTACTTGCTGCTGCCACTGTACATCAATGGTTTGGGGAACTGAGTGTTGAACATGGTGGATGGGTTACCAATCAAACAGAGCTTTTTATACTCATCCAAGGGATATGGATAGTGCTGGCTAGGCCAACATTTATTGCCCATCCCTAATTGCCCTTGCGAAAATGGTGGTGAGTCACCTTCTTGACCTATTGCAGTCATTCAAATATGGATGGACCCACTCAGATATTGGGGAGGGAGATTCGGGTCCTTGGCCCAGTGGTACTGAAGGAATAGCAATATATTTCTAAGTCAAATTTAGTTTGATTTGATTTATTATTGTCACATGTACCAAGATAATGTGAAAAGTATTGTTTTGTATGCTAATCAAATAAATCATACCTTACATATATGCATCAGGGAAATAGATCAGAATGCAGCTACATAGAAGGAGCAGAGAAAGATCAACTCTAATACATGTGAGGTCTGTTCATGAGTTTGATAACCACAAGGAAGAAACTGTTTTTGAATCAGTTGGTACACTTTTTCAAACGTTTATATCTTGATGGTTTTTGGCCAGAAAGGACTGTTTCCCTTGTTATCTTAGGTGGTAGAGGTCATTGGTTTGGAAGGTGCTAAGAAGTCTGGGTGAGCTACTGCACTGCATCTTGGTGATGGTACGCACTGCTGCTACTGTGCATCAGCAGGGAGGGTGATGGATGAGAAAGATGCTGACTGGGGACGGAATCAGGTGGGTTGCTTTGTCCTGGACAATGTCAGGTTTCTAGCTATTGTTAGAGCTGCACCCATCCAGGTAAGTGGAGAGTATTCCATCATACTCCTGACTTGTGATTTATAGGTGTTATGTACACTTTAGAAATATAGAAGGTGAATGACTTGTTACCAAATTCCTAGCCTCGGGGACCTGATCTTGTAACAAGTATATATATCTGGCTTATCCTGTTATCTGGTAATGTCCAGGATGATGGTAATTGTAGTGATTGAAATGAGATCAGCCAGGTGAGCCTCATAGAATATGAGTTCCCTGATTGAGGCTGTTAACCTGGTCCAATCAGTGAATCCTGGCCTGTAGACACAAACAGGAATGGTGGGAATCTGTTCACTCTCGGAGCCGGCTCTGAGCTAACTGGGTCAGTGTCATGTACTATGCACATGCAAATAAAGGGTGTCTTGGTGATGTGATAGCGGCTTTCATGGAGTTATTTCAGTGGCAACGACAGAAAAACACACCCCTGAAGAGATTCACTCGCAACAGTCATTTTTGAGTTGGGTAAGCATTTCTGGCATCATGCTGCTATTAAGGAAGCTTGACTCATTCGATCCTGCTGTCAAAGTCTGGACCCAGTATGTGGAAAGAATGTGATATTTGTTCTAGGCCTGTGATACTGGGGCAAATGAAAAGCAACGAGAAATTCTCTTAACAGTATGTGGATCCATAGCTTCCTAACTTTCCCTGAGGCATTTGATGGATTTAGCTCAGGAATGATACAACACAAGCCTCTTCCAATTCTGAGATACTATTGGTTTTATTTGGAAGTTCAAGAACCAGGGGAATCTGTTTCAGGATTTTTGACAAGATGAAGCCAACTGGCAGAGGCATGTGATTGAGTTTAACCCTAAACAAGATGCTGAGAGACCAGTTAGTGTTTGCGTTTCATGTGGTAACCATGCAAAAGTGCCTAATAGCTGCAGCTCAACTTGAGAAACTGCAGCAAGTGGAGCTTCTCAGTTACAGGGTATGCCTATGGAAGTGGATACCCTCAGCAGGCTGACTGAGCTTAGGGAGCACCACTTGAGTGAAGGTAACTGCATAGCCTCAGTCAGGACATATCTGAACAGAGGGACTCTGGATCAGCCCATAGCAAAACCCCAAAACAAGGTCAAGCCTTGGCCAAATGGTTATAATTTTCTCAAGAATCCAGGCTGGCAGGTCATTATAATCGCTGCCATGATGTGGACTCAATTCAGCAAAAGAGCCCCATTAGGCCTAAACTGAGTAAGAGAACTCAGACGCCGATATCCAGGAGTGTACATATCCTGGAATGCCCAGCTAGTTCTGGTTTGGAACAGTTAAATTGCTTAGTAACATCCAAAACAGAACAAATCAAAATAACTGTCTGGTTAAGTGGTCAACCAGTTCTAATGGAGGTTAATAATGCCATGGCTGTATGAGTGATTGTGGAACCAGTTTCTACCAAAGTTCACTCTGCACTCCAACCCTTACGTTTGCACAAACTCTCAGCCAGGCTTAGAACCTATACCTGGGAACCCCTACAGATTAAAGGTACAACTTCAGTTTCGGTCTCTTATGAGAACCAGCTGGTTCAATTGTACTAAATTGTACTAATGATTTTACTAAAAGGCTTGGGCCCAAGTTGGATGGGATGAAATTGGTTGAAAGATTCACCGAGATTGGCACATTTTACGATTGGAAAATGGCTGCCTGAGTGAAGACCTAATTTAATGTCCGCAAGTTTTTCAAGAAGGTCTATCAAAGGAGTCAAGGCCACACTACATGTTGACCAGGACACAATTCCACGAATCTGTAAGGTCCGCCCAGTGCCATTTGCCTTACGGGCAAAAGTAGAGGCAGAAATCAGGAGGCTGAAAGCAAAGGAACCGTCATATCAGCCCAGTTTGCAAAATGGACAGCACTAGTCATACCAGTCGTGATGCCCAATGGGTCAGTTCACCTTTGTGGGTATTTCAAACAAATGATAAACCACCTTTCGCAGCTGAATAAATACCCAGTCACTTGCATTGAGGGGTTATACACAAAGCTGGCAGGAGGGGGAGCTGTCCTTCCCGAATCCAGGCATGGAACATGCATGCCTAAAATTGCGATTAGATGAGCATTCCAACAAGTATATTACAATTAATACCCATAAAGCTTTGTAAAAATATGAGACTGCCTATTTGAGGTATCATCAATCCATTTTCCAGTGGACAATGGAGAACATTTTACAAGGTCTAGTTCAGGTTGCCATTTATCTGGATGATGTGCTAATAACTGGGAAGACCAATAAAGAGTATTTAGAATTTGGAAATAGTACTTCAATGTTCTCCAAGGCAAGTGTATGCCTTATGAGGGAAAAATGTGTGTTCCAGGGACCCCATGTGACCTGCTTGGGCTAAAGATGAGAAGACGGGGTTACACCCATTGGAAGATGAAGTGAGGGTGATCAAATATGCCCAACTCCCACATCAATATCAGAGCTGAGGTCTTTCCTTGGGTTGGCGAATAATTGCAGATAATTCATATGTAACCTAGTCTCCATTTTTGCACTCTTGCACCTGCTATTGAAAAAGGTTCTGTCTTAGAAATTATTTCTTAGCCAAGATGTAGCCTTTAGAGAAGTGAAGAAGTAATTGTCAATGTCCAATGTGTAGGCACATTACGGTTCCAAGTAAGAGGTGTTGCTGAGATGCAATGCCTCACCGTACAGCATTGGGATAGTCTTGACTCACCAGTTCCTGATGAAGGGCTCCTGCCCGAACCGTTGATTTTCCTGCTCCTTGGATGCTGGCTGACCTGCTGTGCTTTTCCAGCACCACTCTAATCTTGACTCTGATCTCCAGCATCTGCAGTCCTCACTTTTGCCTTGGCTCACAGGTAGCCCAGGAGAGAGGAATGCCCAGCACTGTATTCTTCCTGGACTTTGGCTGATGCTGACTGAAAATATACCCAGATAGAGAAGTATGACAACGTTGCCCCTTTAACAAGGTTATGTTGTCCATGTTTTTTTTTCAAGAGGGGTTCCCTGAGTCAACAATCAGAGGAGGTCTTTAGATTGTACAATGAAAGGGGAGTGTTCAGTTCCCCCAGTTCAGGTTTTATTTTCTAGTTTGGTTTGTTTTAAAACTGCTGGAGACTGAAAGAAGCAACTGCAGTGAAAAGAGAGGTCTTACCTGCACTTCCTCTCGAAAACCTCTCCTGCCTGTAAGAATCTGAATTTACCTTTTGCCAAGGAGTGGCTCAGTGGTTAGCACTGCTGCCTCACAGCGCCAAGAACCTGCGTTCAATTCCAGCATCAGGCAACTGTCTGTATAGAGTTTGCACATTCTCCCTGTGTCTGCGTGGGCTTCCTCCGGGTGCTCCGATTTCCTCCCACAATCCAAAGATGTGCAGGTTAGGTGAATTGGCCGTGCTAAATTGCCCATAGAGTTTGGGGATGTGTAGGTTAGGTGCATTAATCAGTGGTAAAAATTGGATAGGGGAATGGATCTGGGTGGGTTAATCTTTGGAGGGTCAGTGTGGACTTTTTTGGGCTGAAGGGCCTGTTTCCATATTGTAGGGAATCTATGAATGGAGAATGTTTATGGGATGTTGCAAGGATTGGGTTAGCTCCTTTGTTAAGTTACGGTAGAGTCAGTTGTATATCAAATAAATTAAGTTATTCTAAATTCTGTCTTCTTTTGTCTGTGTTTCATTCTTTATGTTCAAATAAATTCCGTGTTTTATTAGAGCTGAGTGATTTGATGAGCTGTATCACTCCTGGAATATCTGCTCTACACCTGCCTTAAAAAAAAGGTCTGGGCTACCTTCTTAAATGTTTTGAGGGGGTCTGGCCTGGTCCATAACAGAAGGAAAGTTTGACGGTGATGTTTGGTGTGAGAAAGTTCAACCAATACCTTTACCGACTTCAATTTGTAATAGTAACAGAGCACACACCCCTGCTAGAGCTATTAAAGAGCACAGGGCCACGGTGTCCATAGCTTCAGGTCGAATTCAGCGGTGGGCTCTTATTCTGAGTGTGTACAATTACAAGTTGAAACACCTTCCAGAAGGCCAAGTGGCAAATCTGAATGCTTTGAGCTGCCTCCCACAGCTGGATTCACCACTGGTAGCGCTGCCACTGAAAGAGTTTAGGCGACAATGAGGTCTGCAGATGCTGGAGATCAGAGTTGAGATTGTGTTGCTGGAAAAGCACAGCAGGTCAGGCAGCATCCGTGGAGCAGGAAAATCGACGTTTTGGGCTGGAGCCCTTCATCAGGAAAGAGTCTGAAAGAATCTATTCTAGTTTTAAACTTTCTGGGCACCTTGCCAGTCACAACTGACAATATCAGACTATGGATGCAAAAAGAGCCCGTCCTGGCAAAACTAAAACACTGATGGTGATGTGGGAAACAAAAGGGCCATCACAGTCAGAACTGAAAGCTTCCTAGACCTGGACAGACTAGCCTCACTGTGGATGATGGCATATTATCATGGGGAAGCAAGAGTAATTATCCTGAGCAAAGGTCGCCAGTAGATACTGGCTGAACTCCATCAGGGATGTTCAGGGGTTTACAAAATGAAGGTGTTGGTGGGAGGTGTTTTCTGGTGGTAAGGATTGGATGGAGACATAGTCGTGGTGGTGGGGCAGTGCCATCAAGGACAAAAATTACTGCCAGCAACTCCCCCATATTTGAGGGAATGGTCAAGTAATCCCTGGACTCAGTGACAAGTTGACTATACTGGTCCTTTCCTGGGCTCTATATTCTTAGTCACTGTGGATGGCCACTCAAAGTGGTTGGGCAGGCATAGAATCCATTCAACAAACACAGGGATAACAATTGAAAAGCTGTGAACATCTTTTGAAATACACAGGCTCCCAGAATTGTTCATCACAGACAACGGGCTATCATTTACCAGCAGTGAATTCAAGTATTTCCGAAAGTCAAATGGAATTTGACATCTAATACACTTAATAGTAAGGTCATGGGGAGTGTTGCTGAACAAACAGACCTTGCAGTGTAGGCTCATAGTTCCTTGAAAGTGGTGTTGCAGGTAGATAGGATAGTGCAGAAAGCATATGGCATACTATCCTTCACTGGTCAAAGCTTTGACTATATGAGTTGGAAGGTCATGTTGCAGTTGTATAGGACATTGATTCACTCACTTCTGGAATATTGCATGCAGTTCTGGTCTTCTTCCCATAGGAAGGTTGTTGTCAAACTTGAATGGGTTCAGAAAAGATTTACAAGCATATTGCCAAGGTTGGAGGGTTTGAGCTATAGAGAGAGGCTCAATAGGCTGGGGCTATTTTCCCTGGAACTTCGGAAGCTGAGAGGTGACCTTTGAGTTTTATAAAATCATGAGAGGTATGGATGGGGTAAATAGTGGGAAGGCATTGGCCTCATGATATTATTGCCGGACTGTTAACCCAGAGACCCAGATAATATTCTTGGGACCCAGGTTCAAATCCCACCTTGGCAAATGGTGGAATTTGAATTCAGTAAATAGAAAACCAGGAATTAAGAGTCTCATGATGACCATGAATCCACTGTCAATTGACAGAAAAACCCATCTGATTCACTAATGTCCTTTAGGGAAGGAAACTGCTATCCTTACCCGGTGTCGCCTACTTGTGACTCCAGACCCTCTGCAATGTGGTTGACTCTTATCTGTCCTCTGAGCAATTAGGGATGGGCAATAAATGCTGCGTAGCCAGCAATGCCCTCATCCCGCGAATGAATTTTAAAAAAAGACAAAGGTCTTTTCCCTGGGGTGGGGCAGTCCAGAACTAGAGGGCATAGGTTTAGGATGTGAGGGAAAAGATTTAAAAGGGACCTAAGGAGCACCTTTTCCATGCAGAGGAATGAGCTGCCAGAGGAAGTGGTGGAGGCTGGTACAATTACAATACTTAAATGGCATCTGGATAGGTATATGAATAGGAAGGGTTTAGAGGGATATGGGCGAAGTGCTGGCAAATGGAATTAAATTAATTTAGGACATCTGGTCTGAGTTGATGTATGAGTTAAACTGAAGGGTCTGTTTCTGTGCTGTACATCTCTATCTAAGGACAGCCTCATACCATCCATCAACCAATTGTCTGGCGGACAGAGCAGTCCAAATTTTGAAGCCATGTTAAAGAAACAACCTACAGTTTCACTTGATACCAATCTGCCCCAGTCTGTATTTGATTAGCAGCCAACCTCTCACAGAACTACAGGGATAGCTCCAACAGAGTTGCTAATGGGGAGAAAACTCCACACCAGATTAAACCTGATCTTCCTGGGGAGGATAAAACCACATCAGAAATACCCAAGCCAGACACAAGACTCTTCTAATTGAAAGAGGTCGTTTATTCAAGGGGATGAAGTTAGGCGTAGGAACCACAAGAATGGCCCTGCATGGGTAAGAGGCTTGGTTGACACAAGTTCAGGTCGGTAGGAGAGGTGGTCCTGAGCAAACACATGGGCCACGTGAAAGCTGCAACCTTGCAAACAGGGCAGGAGCAAAACATAACAACCCCTCAGAACATCCAGCAAGGCTCTCACAACCCATGGGTTCTCCTGCTCCATCTAGTCTCGAAGAAACCTCTGAGGACGTGATGGACATGGCAAAAGCTGCAGCATCGATGCCATTACCACCTGAAGAAGATGAATTCCTTTCGGGATGTTCTGGTATACAGTATTGTACATACCGCTAGTATCCAAGGCAGAGTTGAAGGAACTGGATCTGTTGTGAAAATACTCCAGGAGAAGCTACAGGCAAAATAACAGGCCTACATCACAAGACTTAGAGGGGGAGGGCTGTAATGATTGGAATAAGGTTAGCCAGGTGGACCTAATAGAATATGAGTTCCCTGATTGGGGCTATTAACGTGATCCAATCAGGAAGCCCTGGCTGACATATGTTAACAAGAGTAACGGGGTTCTGTTCTCTGAGAGCTGGCTCTGAGCTAGCTGGGTCAGCGTCAAGTATTATGCACATGTAAATAAAGAATGATGTGATTCAGGATACCAGCCTTTGTGGAGTTATTTCAACAATGTCGTTGAATGTCATGGGGGGATTATTAGATTCTTTCTTGTGTGAGATAGCTATTACCTGGCACGTGTGTGGTTTAACGTTACTTGCTAATTATCAGCTCGATCATGGCTGTGACAATTGAATTGTATGTTCGGAAACCTCAGGGATTGAGATAAAATGAGCAAAATAAAAATGCCCTTTTAAGGAATATAGCACACTATTACAAAATGCGTCAGTCCTTGAACCAAGGTACCTTTTCATGACTCATACAAGTGACATTTTATATGCACAGCATTATTCAGAGAAGTGTTTTTTTTTCTGTATAAACTTAACATTTGCAAAATTAAGTCAAGTTATGAAGACACAAAATGCCCTCTCGATTTACCTTTTTGTAAAGGGCATTTTCTGAGCAATAGAATTTTGAGTGAAATATCATGAGCTGATTGACTGTTTCATTTATTTTACAGCATTAACCATTACTTGACAACGTAAATCAAAATTAATTGTTCAAAGCACTTATAGCTCCTTGTGTTTTCCTGGATGTTGCAATATAGCAAAACTAGCTATGTATTCTCATTTAAGGTGGGCAGATTGAATTCTGTATTTCAAAATGCAACTATGGACTATGCAGGTATGGACTACTATTTTCAGAAAATTGGAAACCACTCCAAGAAGATTATGGTTAATCATGCTCCTTGCAGGATTTAAGCCCATATTTCCATTCAAAATTGGATATTGATGAAATGTAAATGTCATTAAAAGCAGTGTTACTTAATTCATACACTATCTGTTGGTTCACTTCATTGTCCTCGCTCCTTCCAATCTATTTCGACAGCAGAGGTCTCGACGTGCTTTTAACTAATTCCTTTGGAAGATATTAATTCCAAATAAAATTTTGAAAAAGTTGAACCGAAGCAAAGGGAATGGAACTGAAGCAAATTATTCCAATTTTCCTTGTAACAACCAGTAATTTTAATGCAAAACATCCTTTAGTTGAAATGCAGGGTCTGTTATTGCCATTTCATTAGTGACTCATCCTCTCATGAGGGCTTTAATCTCCTATTATTCATTGATGCAACATTATTAAATTCTTATTGATTCTTATCATTTCCGAACTGGTTGGTATATAAGTGAGTTTTAAGTGACGTTGATCTGTCTGCAGAATTGGTAACAGAATTAGAAATATATTTGGATTGGAACTCACCGTTCTTTAGTTTGCCTTCATTCAATCTTGTAAGCTTTCAGATTTTCCAACTGCTCACAGTATTACTTTTACTTAATGCTCATTAACCATTGTCGCAAACTCATGTGAAACTTATTAAGGATTATTTTTCAATGTGAGCGTGGGTCCTAAACTGATGGCTGCACCTTAAAAATCTGTAATGACTCCAATCAATCTTCCTTCCTGTTGACTTCATCTCTGTTCATTCCACTCACTACCTGTACCTTCAATCATTCTCATCAAGCACTATCTGATTTCTTTCTCAAAGTATTTACAGTATCTGGTCCTCAGTAGCAGATTGGTACCAAACTCTACATTCTCGCCACCCTTTCTGTGTCAGTAATTCTTTCCCAACCTGCTCTTAGTTTATCTTATGTCCATAGATTTGTGCCAAATGTCTAACTGCCCATTAGAAGCAACTGACCGTGGTACACCTTAAAATAACTTTCAATAATCCTGAAAACATTTAAGAGATCAAGTGAGAATTTAACCAGTTAAGATGTACTTCCTCTTGCACTCACTTTCAAAACAAATTGCTTCCAGATTGAGCTGCATCTGCCATTTATCCTGCCTCGATGCTAACTTCACTCATCATCGTAGATCCAGTCATAAATTGTTGCTTTGAGTTATCAGCAAACTTCAACATTATCCCTCCAGTAGCTAAGTTTGTATTATAACTTCACTAACTAAATTCAGATTATTTTGGCACTAAATAAATAAAATATGATTCACATGCGGAACAATGTGGAATATCTTCTCACACATAATCGCTTTCTGTAATAATTGTATCCCATACAATTATTTCTTTACTGTATCATTACTACTCTTTTTGGCTGTTACGTTGTGAAATCTTTTGCTATTTTTAATCTCCCCCAACTTTCATCCAATCACAGAACTTCTCTTTTGTCCTTGCCCCTTTCCACTCGTTCAAAAACCTGTATATTTCAATTTGTCACCAGTTTTAATGAAACATTAACTCAGTTTGTGTTCTGGGAGAAAATGAGGACTGCAGATGCTCGAGATCAGAGTCGAGAGTGTGAAGCTGGAAGAGTACTGCAGGTCATGCAGCAGCCGAGGAGCAGGAGAATTGACATTTCGGGCATAAGCACTTCATCAGGAATCCTGATGAAGGGTTCCTGATGAAGTGCTTATGCCTGAAACATTGATTCTCCCGTTCTTCACATGCTGCCTGATCTGCTGTGCTTTTCCAGCATCACACTCTCGATTCAGTTTATCTTCACAGACATTGTTTAATCTGCTGAGCTTTTCCAGCCTTTTCCCGTTCTTAAATACAATCTATTTCATTGGATGTAAAGGAATTTGGATCATACCAGAGTTGTGAAAATGATCTAAGTTCAGGTTGAAATAATTCCACAGAGGCCGGTATCCCATCACCAAGTTTCCTTTTATTTACACAGGAAAATTTCTTGACTATAGTACTGCCTCATACAGAGTGTGGCACCAGAATGTCAGTATCTCTGACACTTACCCTTTTCATGAGTCAGCCAGGGCTCCCTGATTGCACCAGATTAACTGCCCCAATCAGGGAACTCATATTCTATGATGTTCAGCTGGCTGACCTTGTTACAATTACCAACCAATTCTTGGATTTGACCCAATGGTGAAACCCATCTACAGATTCCTTTTCTTGCTCTGGCTTGGTTTTGCACCTTTCCAATTCCGGGTGAAACATTTGTGGTGTTCTTCCATTGACTGCCATTGTCCCTCCTCACTGAACTAATGACTACTCCCCTTAGATTTTCAGACATAACCATTTGATAGAAGCGTACACAGTGCATTTTCCAGTTAAGTTGCGAGCAGGTTGCTGGAGTGAAGGTTTGAGTTATAAGGAGAGGATGTTAGGTTGAGGTTTTTTTCACTGGAGTGTAGGAAGTTGAGTGATGACTTCACAGAGTTTTTAAAAATCATGAGGGGTATAGATAAGGTGAATATTAAGAGGTTTTTTTGTTCCCTATGGTGGGTGATTTCAAGATTGTGGAGGGCTATTTTTAAGGTGAGAGGAGAAAGATTTGAAAAAGACATGAGGGGCAACTTTATTAATCACATGTGGAATGAACTTCCAGAGGAAGTGGTGGATGTGGCTACAGTTACAACATTTAAAAGACATTTGGATAAGTACATGAAGAGGAAATGTTTGGAGGGCTATGGGGCAAGTGCAGGCAAGTGGGACTCGTTTAGTTTGGGATTGTGGTTGGCATGGACTGGTTGGACTGAAGGGTCAGTTTCTGTGCTGTATGACTCCATATTCTATGTCCTGGTACTGATGTAGCACCGTGTGGCATTCCAACATTCCTTCTCCCATGTCTGCTCAGTGCAGCATGACATGCAGCCTGGAGTTCTGTTTGCTCTGAAGATGAAAGCAACTCAGAGATTCTATAAATGTTCAAGTAAGCTCAGTGCATCCTGTTCTGATGCATGAGATGGTGCAGTCTAGTTTCTCACCATGTACCACAATCCCAAACTAAACTAGTCCCACTTGCCTGCACGTGCCCCATATCCTACCAAACATCTTGTCTTCATGTACTTATCCAAATGTCTTTTAAATGTTGTAACTGTACCCACATCCACCATTTCCTCTGGAAGTCCATGCCATCTACATCGGAATGAAGTGGAAGTGAGTTTAGGTAATAATGAAATATGAATGCATGCAAATAATATCCCCCCTCTTACTAACTTAAAACAGAAAATCAGTCTTTTTCTCAATAGCGAGAATCTCATTTTTAAAATTCTAATCAAATCCTCCCATTTTTTTGCCATGGCCTACGCTATTCAGACACCAGGAAAATTCTAGCCTTCAATTCCTTTCAAAGAGAAGGTTGTAATTTGTGTTAAATTTGAGAAGAATGTTTGCAACTAAGTGTTAGATGTCATGATATGACTTCCATTCAATGTTCTGTGAAGCTGAGCTTTACAATTATTGGAAAAATCAAGAGACACAGAAACAAATTATGGCCATTGCCCTGTCACTTTCTACTAGATGTAAGATCAGGAATGGAGTATTCAGACAGTGAGTGGCTCCATGTTGCGGAATGTGTGAAAATTCAATGAAAATGTATGGAGAAGTTTATTTGTACCATAGCCAACTAAATACACATCAGGAATGATTTGATTGCAGTTATTTATTGTCACATGTGTCTTGTTATAAAATACAGAGATAAGCGTTGTATAGTATTGCCACTCTCCAGCACTGTCTTAAAACACAGGAAAATAAATCAAAACATAGAATATAAAGACAGAAAAATGAAAAAGTAATGAAAGAGTTTTCAACTTTACAGTCATTCTTGCTAAGCACTCTATCATTGGCCATGAGCAGAGTGGCCAGGCACTAGTCTTCTTCGATGGAAAGTTATCTGTTGGAATTTAACAAACTATATGCAAGGTTTGAGGAATTTCTAACTCAGTGTTTGCTTTCAAACTCTATTATTGTTCTAAGGTGTTGGATATGGATAAATTCCTAGTCTTGTTTGGAGTTTAAGTTTTGGGAAGGAACATGCTTTTGAAACAAATGTGAGAAGTCCTAAAAAAGTTTCCTGAGAAAATATTTATTACCAGCAACTTTCATGGCTCAAATGGGACATTCAGCAGTAACCTAAAGAATGGAGGAATCAACGGTAGTTGCTGTTTGGATAGAGGCTGCAAGAGTTGGTTCTGAAGGAAAATTTTAATTAAAACAGTGAAGATAGAGATACCTCCAGCAATTATAACATATGACAGGAACTGGGGAACAATAACCATTGATGAACCATCGATGGCTGGGGAATAGTCAACCAAATTCTATTATGTTGATAAATTGTCCAAATCAGGTTTTGGAAAATATGTCTGAAACGAAGATTTTGTTGTTGCTCAAAAAGAGGGAATTGTACGAGTAATGAGGAGCTTCACTCAAGCAATAATTGTTTTGGCCATGAACTCAAATCAGTTACAATTACATTTAGACAATGGATGCATGTTCACAAGGTGTGGAATGGTTTCATTAAAGGGTATCTAGATTCCTTAAACAGTAAGGTTAAAATGTTAAGAGTGTTACCTGCTCCAAATCTTATGATGACAACACACTAAGGTCACTAAAACGAAGGGTGATTTCCCTTCTGAAACAGTTGGGATAAACCACTTTATCAGTACAAACTCGTGTCAAGTGAAATACCCTTGATGTTAAATATCTATGAAAAAGGCTCAAATGAAACTTGACATGAAACATAACACGGCAATTATTTATGAGAAG
Organism: Chiloscyllium plagiosum; assembly: GCF_037043375.1. Classification (NCBI taxonomy): domain Eukaryota; kingdom Metazoa; phylum Chordata; class Chondrichthyes; order Orectolobiformes; family Hemiscylliidae; genus Chiloscyllium; species Chiloscyllium plagiosum. Next base: position 64,314,324 of record NW_028270157.1, on the reverse strand, counting down.
TCAGTGGAATTTTAGTTTCCACAATTTAGACGTCGTTAAGAAGAACAAATTCTCTGTTGAAAATATTAAGCACCTGAAATGAGCATCAAGAGATAGAAGGTTAAAAGAATAAATGCTAATCATCTTAAAACTACATTGGCAGTTTGACCATTCAATCTCTCAAAGGTTAAAAATTCTGCTAAATGATGCATGTGGAAGGGACAATGTGTACACCAAACATACAGGAAAAAAAATCAGCAATAAATGAGACTGAGGAAAAAGATGAACATCACCATTGCAAATATAGGGAGACTTTAAGAAAGTTGTGGCAAGTATGGGATAAAGGAAAAATCTTATCTAATTGCATTTCGTAGACATGACAACATGATTTATCTCGTCTATAATAATACTGAGAAAGAGAAAAAGTAATAGTGGATAAGGTAGTGGAGAAAATGGGACTGAACTGAGGAAATTGGTTAGATTCCTAATGGATAATAGAAGGACATTTGACAATGATGAATTTAGAGACAGACATGAAAGAAATTACCGTTGTGCTCATAAACATGAAGCAGAGCATGCCATTACCCAGTGACAGATGACAGACAGAAATTTTAACAAGGAGAAAGTGAGGACTGCAGATGCTGGAGACCAGAGTTGAAAAATGTGGTGCTGGAAAAACACAGCAGGCCAGGCAGCATCCGAGGAATAGGAGGATCGAAGTTTCAGGCATAAGCCCTTTTTCATGAATTTCCTGAAGAAGGGCTTATGCCCGAAACGTCGATCCTCCTGCTCCTCGGATGCTGCCTGGCCTGCTGTGTTTTTCCAGCACCACATTTTTCAACAAAAATTTTAACAAGCTAACCAAGTCACAAATTAACATCTTCCCTGACAAGGACAGTCCAAGCTAAGAACTTGCTGCAAATGATTGTATGTTACTTTACATTATTGACTTGTTCTTGGGTGGTGCATGATTATCCCTGGATTTGGAGGCTATTACAGTGAGGTCTACATTCTTTTGAGTGCTAGAATGCTCTTGTAGCAGGGAGAGGGGCACTTATTAAGGCAGAGCTTTTCAAGAAATTTCAGCAAGTCTTACACCATTCAAGGATATGGTATGTCTCAGAAGAGAAGTGCAAAAAGATTGGAAAGATATATAAGTTTACAGCAGTGGTGAAACAGAAGCAATTTTACAGCATGGTAACCAAATTAAGGTTCATTTCTTGAGCATAACTGACATAGATTACACAGAGGAATCTGAATAACTCATAGAAAAGCCTGAGGTACAATGCTTATTGCATCTCATATGTTGGACAGTTATGAGAACCAAAATATGATAGATGTAGGGTTCACTAAAGATGAACAAAAACCTAGTGTCATAGAAACACAGGATAAAGCTAGTTTATTCCAGAGATTAACTGAAAACAGATACCAAAGTAATATATACCGCAAGGGGTCAATACATGGAGGAGCATTACCATTATAAGGAAAGCTTGGAGAGCCACTGCTAAGTACAAGTGTTAGCTAAATTTGCAAGATGAGGGGCAGAGGTTAGACCCACAGACTGGAGAAATGAAGTAAAGACGTGGGAGTCCAGAAATTGCAGGGCAAGTTCTTGAAAGTGTACTTGCACGTGAACATAACCTTAGGAAGGGATTGCAAACTTGCAAAGAAATTCTGGTGAGAGGAAAGAGGGTCTTGTAGTTGTAGTCCATAGCAACACAGGAGGTTGAGCAGAGATTGTGTTGACAAGAGCAAGATCATGAAACAGAGTTGGAATATCATGAGAAGTAGAAATATCTTTTGAGATATCTTTATGGTTACAAGCAGATAGAAAATAAATTGATTTTAAAAAATGCCAAACACAAACAGTCAGTGAATGGTAATGAATTTGCTGTAAATACTGAGTTATCAGATAGGCACAACTAATCTTATTAAATGGATGGATTTGTAGAAAAAACATGCTTTCTCATGAAATGTATAAGACTAAAACCAGAATTCTTGGCTCAGTGTTTCAAAGAACAACTCAGTGATCAAGATGTTAGAGAGGAGAAACAACGGTCATGTAAATCTTCTTGCTGTTTTAGCAATATCCTCTTGGAAACGTAAATCAATTGATGTAAAAGCTGAATTTAAACTGGAAGTATTTTTGAAGCCATCTAAAAAAGTAGGTGAAAGTATAGGGAAGCCATGGAAACTGAACAAATCTGTGTATCGATAGAATGATGCAGTGAAGCTTTGGTGTTCCACAATTCAGTCAATCTTGCTAAAAATAGATTTTCAAGAAAACTCTGAAAAATTGGAATCACAAAGAGAGATATCTTTATTAGAAACATTAATGATTTTCTTCGGGACTGTTCTGAGGAATTTGAATGACTTGAGATAAATGAAGGGGAAAGGAATGTAAGATGATTAGCAGTCAGGCTTTGGTTGTGGGGGCGGGGTCCTCTAAATATATATGCTTAGACATTAAGCAGAATAAATTGGATCAACAGTCATGATTTGGAGATGCCGGTGTTGGACTGGGGTGTACAAAGTTAAAAATCACACAACACCAGGTTATAGTCCAACAGGTTTAATTGGAAGCACACTAGCATTCGGAGCGACGCTCCATCATCAAGTGGTTAAGGAGCAGCGCTCCGAGAGCGAGTGTGCTTTCAATTAAACCTGTTGGACTATAACCTGTTGTTGTGTGATTTTTAACTTGGATCAACAGTGTTACTGAGAAAGAGTTTTTTTTCTCAGTTACTTTGAAACTCTGACTCAGAAAGCAGTGAAGGTGAAGTAATTGAATATTTGTAAGGCAAAAATAAATTATTACGAGTGAATGGACGCAAGGTTATTGGGGGTAGATAGGAATTTAGTGGACAAGTCAGCAAAAGTGGTCATCTCTGCTCTTCTTCCATGCCATAGGCATCTGTAGAAAGGAGAAGATTATCAGATTCGACCTTTGGTTGTAAGGAACTGAAAGAGGTTTAATTTCAGAGATAACTGGGGTATTTTACAATGGGAAGGTAAGCATTTTAATAGGCATGGCTGCCTTTTAAGTTTCCAATAGCTCAATGTTAACCAAGAGTTTTAAGGTATCTCTGGTGAGCATTACACTAGTTGATCTAGGGATTAGAATAAATAAACTAACCAGTAGTTTTACATGGCTAACTAACAGTATGGGGCGGGGGAGCGGGGTGTGGGTAGCACTAAGTACAGGTTGACTGAGGGAGTGAAATGATCTCTAGAATCAACCTAAAGAAGAGCTAGTGAAGAAAACAAGAATTCTTTCACGAGCAACTAATACCACAATCTTGTGCAATGTTAGGAAATCCAGCTGTTATAAGACTTTATTATCATATGGCTGGAATGAAGTGACGGAAAATGCTGTATCACATGATTAGCCAGTTACTGTTTCTAGAAAGGCAGAATAGGTCAGAATGGAAGATTGGTAACTTCATTCATAATGTGAAATTTATCTGCTGTGGTAGAAGATATTGGTACACCAGCAGTAATTGAAACTATTGGATTCACTTAGTCCAAAATAATGGACCCAACTTTATAATTGACTAATTTAACAACTCCAGGACAGGCACTCCTAGCTGATGAGGAACTTTCTTTCCAAGTTGCTAGAGTTTCTAGCCTGGCCCTTCATCTGATGTGCCAATAAGTAACGTCAAATACAAATCCAGTCAGTACACAAACGTCCCTATGGGCCAATTCTAATATGGGCAAGAAACATGGGGATCAATCACACTCAAAGAAACCAAAATAAGCAATAAAGTACCAACTAAACCAAAGGGAACCTTGGCAACTAAATCAGAATGTTAATAGCATCATGCTCCACTCTGTTCCCAAGACTGCTAAAATCACAGTAGTATCAGTAAAAGTTACAATACAAAAGGAGGACATTCAGTCTACTGTACCCATGTTGAGTTTTTAGAAGACCTATGAAATAAATCCTAACCTGTATCTTTACTTTCAGTATTTATTTGATTCCCAATTGATACTTACTACGGAAACTAATCCCACCGCCCCTTCAGTCAGTGCATTTTGTATGATCCAGCCTGATAGTGATACTGGGCAAATGAGAATCTGGAAAAAAACCATTTAGATCATATGTTTGATTTCTGAGCTTGGTAGTTAATCACTGAAGCATCCAGAGAAATCCTCATTCTTCCCAATTTCCTTTCCTTGAACAAAATCATAAATTGCTGGAAAAACTCAGCAGATCTGGCAACATCTGTGGAGAGAAAGCAGAATTAAATTTCCAGTCCAATGACCCTACTTCAATTTTCATCACTGGCTAGGCTATTGCCCATCCCTAATTATGAAGAGTAAGCCAATTGCTGTGGACCTGGAGTCTCATGTAAGCCAGTTTCTTTCCCTAAAGGAGTTTGTGAACCAGATGAGCTTTTCCTAACAATCAATGATGGATTCATGGTCATCACAGGATGCAGAGCTGGGCTGAGAAATGGCAAATGGAGTTCAACCTGGATAAATGCAAAGTGATGCATTTTGGAAGGTCAAACTCGAGTGCTGAATATAGGATTAAAGACAGGTTTCTTGGCAGTGTGGAGGAACAGAGGGATCAAGTACTTAGATCCCTCAAAGTTGCCATCCAAGTGGATAGGGTTGTTAAGAAAGCATATGGTGTTTTGGCTTTTATTAACAGTGGGATCGAGTTTAAGAGCTGCAAGGTTTTGCTACATCCCTACAAGTCCCTGGTGAGACCACACTTGGAATATTGTGTCCAGTTCTGGTCTCCCTACTATAGGAACGATACAGAGGCTTTGGAAAAGGTACAGAGAAGGTTTACCAGGATGCTGCCTGGACTGGAGGGCTTGCCTTCTGAAGAGAGATTGACTAAGCTTAGACTTTTCTCTCTGGAGAGAAGGAGGAAGAGAGGAGACCTGATCAAGATATAGGCAGAGACTTTTCCCCAGGGCAGGATTGACTGGCACTAGGGGTCATAGTTTTAAGATATTAGGAGAAAGGTATAGAGGGGATGACAGAGGAGGGTTCTTTATGCAGAGAGTTGTGAAAGCATGGAATACATTGCCAGCGGTGGTAGTGGAAGCAGAGTCATTAGGGACATTTAAGCAACTGCTGGATATGCACATGGGCAGCAGTGAATTGAGGGGTGCATAGGTTAAGTTACTTTACTTTACATTAGGATTAATCCTCGTCACAACATTGTGGGCCAAAGGGCCTGTTCTGTGCTGTACATTTCTATGTGCTATGTTCTTTCATTAGGCTCTTAATTCCAGATTTTGTTTAATTCAAATTCCACCATCTGTTGTGGAAACAGGCTGAAACTTTGCTTTTATGTTTGGGTTAAATTTCTAACTATGTTCCGTAGATATATTTTTTCTTATGTTATAGCATCTGCAGCCTCTTATGAAGTTGCTTCAGTGACTAATCACATGGTAACCAAGCTTAAAAATTACACATATGATCTGAATGTTTTTTTTCTGGAATCTCAATTGTCCAGTATCACTATCAGGCTGGATCTTACATAATGCACTGACTGAAGGAGCGGTGGAGGTACTTTCAGTAGTAAGTGTCAATTTGGAATCAAATAAATACTGGAAAGTAAAGATACAGGTTAGGATTTGTTTGATAGGTTCCCAGGATATTAGCTGGGCTTCTGGATTAACAGCCCAGCAATAACACCACTAGGCCACTGCCTCCGGGTGTTTTGGCAGCATCTGTCTGACTCTGCTGCCACCCTGTATTCGTGATAGACTGGATCTTCTAAGAACAACTCCAGTGGACAACCACAAGAATGATTCCTTGATTAAAGAGCCTCAGGTAGACCAAGGAGCATTAGCCTATTTACCTCAGAGCAGAATAGATCTAGAGCTGAGCTGATAGTCTGTAAATAATTAAATGACTGTGTGATGCTGCTGTTAGATTATTTCATGTTAGCAGAATGCAGAGGACCTCATTGTTTTCCCTAATGTATTGAAGGTAAGTGTCTGTAGGAAATACATGATTTGTGAAATCTCCTGGACCAGTCTTGATTTATTCCCTTTATACCTCTTGGTACTTATTTTTCCCTCTATTCTATACCCATGAGGGTGAATGGGAGACCTATTTAGCCATGATGCTGTGGCACAGGTTTGTTGGATCAGCTCCTCTTTCCTTAGCCATCACTGTGATATGTTTGTCTGCCATCACTCCGTATGTTTTATATTTTGTCTTTCTGATGAGATGGGAGAGTTTACCAGTTAAAGTTGCCTTGCTGTGCTTGAATACTGAACCGTGCAGGAAAGTCTCTGTATCTGATTTACGTCCCTGAGGTGAAGTAATCTTCAAAAACTGCCATACCTGTTACTTGAAAATGTCAATAGCCGCTTTATCTAAGCGGGGCATTAGAGTCAAAATTTAGTAAAGGTGAACTTTAACTCACAATGTTACAGCGGAACTAAAAAGAAAAGATTGCATTTATACAGTGTCTTTCAGACGTCAGCACATCCCAAAACAGGCGATGTGACAGTTTTGACATGTAGCCACTGATATAATGTGGGAAACACAACAGTCTATTTGCACAGAGCAAGATCCCACAAAGAGCAATTGATATTTATTAGGTAACTTGCTTTGAGATGCCAATTGAGAGATTAATATGGCTTTGGGAACCAGGGAGGGCATCCTTGAAAAAGTACTATGGAGTCTTACTTCATTTTATATCCATCTGAGAACACAGATAGGGGCTGTGCTTTCACACCTGCTAGGTGACAGTGTTGACATTGCTGCACTCCCTCAGTAATGCATTGTTTTGCAGTGTAGGTTGCTGTGTTCAAATCCTGCAGTTGGACTTGAACTCATAACCTTTACTTTTCAGAGCAAGCCACAGCTGCCAGCAAACGAAATGTTGCGAAGGTACAAAAAGCCTACATTAGTTAAGCCGATCGAAATTAAATCTTGCAGTATTAACTCCCAATGCCTGGAGAAATATCGATTTGATTTGAATAAATTTAAGGCTGTGAGATTGGATAAACAGTTTGAAAGGTGATAGACTTTTCCATCCTCTCTGGCTTTCAGTGTGTGGGTGTACATGTCTGTCTAGGATCAGGCTCTTTCTTGATCAGCACACCATTCACCAATTTGATGGAGGGCTGTCATGATATACTGAAAACAAGCAACATGAGATTAAACTCAGTTTGAACACCTCTGTGATATAGTCACATTCCAGGCTGTGACTCATCAATTCATATCCACACTCTGTTGCCTGATTTTTTTTGTGTGTACTGTACTTGCAAGCTCATGTCCTTAAGGATCTGACTTTACTCTTCCATACTCAAAACCAGCAGGAGTCTTCTTATTTTCTATTGATAAAACAGTGAGGTGCTTCAGTCTCAACCTGTCAAATAGCAATTGTTCTTCCAATACTTAATTATATATAAACCTCCACATCTTATTGCTTTCTACTATACCATCTTGTGTGGTGCTGTTCGCATTTCACTTCCTGAAGCCTTCGTTCACATCCTATTGTCATTAGGCTGACAGTTGAGGTTCTAATTAGAGTTTGTTTTTTCATTCATACATGAGACATGGCTGTCGCTGGCTAGCCAACATTTATTGCCCATTCTTAGTTGCCTTTGAACTGAGTGGCTTGCTAGGCCATTTTAAATGGCAGTTGAGAGTCAGCCATCTTGTTGTGGGTCTGGAGTCACATGTTGGCCAGACCAGGTGAAGATGGCAGATTTCCTTCCCTAAAGGATATTGACAAGTCAGATAGGTTTTTCCAACAATGAGCTGATTTTTAATTCCAGATTATTATTGAATTCAAATTCAACCATCTGCAATGACAGGATTTGAACCAGAACATTAACTTCAGTTTCTGGATTAATAGTCTAGCAATAATATCACTAGGTCATCACCTCCTCTTGGATGGTGAACATTTAAACAAAAATCCCTGAATGGTCCAAAATTCAGTGTTCAAGTCATTGATTACAGCTTCATGAAGTGAAATGCTAACAGCACCACACAAGATGGTGTCGTAGAAAACAATAAGATGTGGAAGTGTTATAAGAACAATTGCTATTTGACAGGATGGGACCGAGGTACCTCACTGTTTTATAGTAGAAAATAAGATTTCAGTTCTTTAAGTTATTTTAATTAATCTATTCAGTCATGTTATGACACATATCCAGGGCAGATAGGATTTAAACCACTGTTTCCTGGTTCAGAGGTAGGGACACTGCCGCTGTGTCATAAGAACTTTGATTTCAGTTCTTTAAACATGCCCATACAATGTTATTGATTCTTTATCTAAAAGATCTATTTTATTGGCCATTTCTTTTTCTCTGCAAGATTAGTGTTGTCACACACTAACAATTTTCATTCATTCTAGGTGTCCTCCTTTGAAAAACTATTTAATGAATTATTTGCCCTGGTATTAAATTTTTAGCATCCACATTTGCCTTAGAGACTAGAAAGCAAAGTTTAGTCACTCTCATTCAGCATCTTATGAGCGAGGTTGATGATCAATAGCATTGCTTAGAGATCCTAGTTCTCCAATGGTCACTCATCCCATTTTTTCCCCTGATGCAACTGGTTAAGGTTTTATGAATTGAGCCAAAGCAGAATACTGCAGATGCTGGGACGCGCAAATTAAAAAAGGAAAATGCTGAGAATTCTCAGTTGTTGTGGCAGTATCTGTGTGGAGATCAAGAGAGCGAACACGTCAGATCAGTGAATTTGATTTTCTGCTAAGAAGAGAACAAGTTCCGAGCAAGTGGTGGGTGAGGGACACTCTCTTTATTTGTCCCAGCCCTAATCCCTTTGACTTTGCACCATGAAGCGTACTGCTATTTAATTTCTGCTGCACTCTGTATCCTACTACAAACCTTACTTTCTATTTTTCTTCTCAGCCTTGCCCTTTACATCCTTTTCTGAAAATGTGTTGCTGGAAAAGCGCAGCAGGTCAGGCAGCATCCAGGGAACAGGAGAATCGACGTTTCGGGCATAAGCCCTTCTTTAGGAATGGGCCTTCTTCAGGAACTTCAGGATTCTCCTGCTCCTTGGATGCTGCCTGACCTGCTGCGCTTTTCCAGCAACACATTTTCAGCTCTGATCTCCAGCATCTGTAGACCTCACTTTCTCCTTTACATCCTTTTGTAAGGTTACAGTAAATATTTCAGTTAGGTCCACAGCCAATTATTGATGTACTCATCAGCTCCAGATATAATTACATCTTTATATTCATCAACTAAATGTGACAGGTTCTTAGTTTTGGTCAAAATGGCTTCCTTGTGTGCTAATAATTCATCTTGGAAATGCAAGGTTACAGGGGTACTGTAGGGGATGGGTCTGGGTGGGATGCTCATCAGAGGGTCAGTGTGGACTCGATGGGCCTAATGGCTGCTTCCACATTGTAGGGATTCTACAATTCTATGATCCCTGCTCCAAATAAAACTACTCTTTGTTCTTTCGAGAATGTTATTCAAACTTTTTTGCATTACAAAGGAAGTGTGCTGATTTCAGTTAACTTTCATCTCTGCAGACTTTGAGTTCTTTCTCATTCTCCTGACCCTATTGCTAATATATCTTATTTAATTCACTCCAAGCACCATCAATAACTTCCTCATTTTAGACTTCCATATTGCTTTTCAACACTTCATCTTCCCACACAATTCATGAACCAGACACACAATGCTTTTGAATTGAATTGAATTGAATTTATTGTCACATGTACCGAGGCACAGTGAAAAGCTTTGTCTTGCGAGCAACACAGGCAGATCACCGAGTTAATAGCATAGATAAGTAAATAATAGGTAAACAGAAAACAAAACACAGGTACAGGCGAATGTTAAGAGTTTGTGAGTCCATTCAGCATTCTAATAACAGTAGGGTAGAAACTGTTACAAAACCAGCTGGTGTTATTCATAGGCAAATGCTTTCAATAGCCCTTTTCAGTTTCCTGTGGTAAACATGTAATTCTCATTTACAACCCGCTTCAAAATTATCTCCCTTAATCTCTTCTTCCAGAACATATTTTGTTGTTTTATTGTTTTGGTTCTTACTAGATAAATAATGCTGTGCCAAGGGAGATTGTATTTCTTTCCTCAAGGAGTGTTCTAGTCAATTTGAGAGATATGCTGCAACCTTCTGTACACATTCATTTTCTTCCCACTGACATTTTAAAAGTGGAGACTTCATTTCCAATCCTTTCACAGGTTTCTCACAGTTCAGTTTTCTGTCTTATTTTCCAATTCATTTTCAAGTTTGTTGTTCATTTCATTCAACTAATCCATTACCCTTGTCAGTTTAATGCCCTTTAGTTTAGCCATCTATTGAAGTGTACATGTTTGATCGCTTCATATATATCTATTTTGTTATCATTTATGGTAACTTTGGGCAACATAAGAGTTTAGAGAGCTAATGGAGAAAATAGCAAGCGAGTCCTCAAATGTAGTAATCACTTCATTGCTCCCAGTGTCACATGCAATTGTGACAGATGAATGCATGGCTGGAATTTGGTGCAAGAGGGAAGGCTTTAGATACCTGGGACACAGGGGCTAACTCTGGAGAAGGTGAACGGGCTGCACCTGAACGGAGTTCCTTCAGTGCATTTTGTTGGTTCTGATGGCAGGGCGTTAAGCTAACAACAGGATTGTGGGAAGCAAGAGGGAAAATTAGAGAAGAATATCAGGGTCCTTCTCAGGATGGCAGCCAGTGACAAGTGGAGTTCCATAAGGCTCAGTATTGGGACCACAACTTTTCACTTCACATATTAATGATCCAGATGAAGGAATTGAGGGCGTTCTGGCTAAGTTTGCAAATGATACAAAGATAGGTAGAGGGACAGGTAGCATTGAGGAGGCAGGGAGGCTGCAGAAGGATTTGGACAGGTTAGGAGAATGGACAAGGAAGCGGCAGATGGAACACAATGTGGGAAAGTGTGAGGTCATGCACTTTGGTAGGAAGAATAGAGGCATGGACTATTTTCTCAATGGGGTGAAAATTCAGAAGTCTGAAGTGCAAAGAGACTTGAGAGTTCTAGTCCAGTTCTAGGGCGACATGTTGGCTCAGTGGTTAGCATTGTTGCCTCACAGTACCAGGGATGTGTGTCCGAGTCCAGACTTGGGTGACTGTGTGGAGTTTGCACATTCTCCCCGTGTCTGCGTGGGTTTCCTTCGGGTGCTCCGGTTTCCTCCCACAGTCCAAAGATACGCAGGTTAGGTGAATTGGCCATGCTAAATTGCCCAATGTGTTCAGGGATGTGGAGGTTAGGTGCATTAGCCAGGGGTAAATGTAGAAGTCTGGGTCAGTGTGAACTTGTTGGGCCAAATGGCCTGTTTACACACTGTAGGGATTCCATGTTCTGATTCTCTCAAGGTAAACTTGCAGGTTGAATCAGTAGTTAGGAAAGCAAATACAATGGGGGCATTTATTTTGAGATATTATTGTTATCTTGAATATAAAAACAGGGATGTACTTCTGAAGCTCTGTAAGACTTTGGTCAGACCACATCTGGGCCCCATATCTCAGGAAGGATGTACTGGCCTTGGAGCATGTTCAGAGGACGTTCATAAGAATGGTCCCATGAATGGAAAGCTTAACATATGAGGATCATTTGAGGACTCTGGGCTTATACTCGACGGAGTTTAGAAGGATGAGGCATGATCTAATTGAAGCATACAGAATACTGAATGGCCTGGACAGAGTGGATGTTGGGAAGTTGTTTTCATTGGTGGGAGAGACTAGGACCTGAGGGCACAGCCTTGGAGTAAAGGGAAGACCTTTTAGAATGGAGATAAGGAGAAACTTCTTCTGTCAGAGAGTGGTGAATCTATGGAACTCATTGACACAGAAGGCTGTGGAGGCCAGGTCATTGAGTATTTTTAAGACTGAGATAGATAGGTTCTGAGTAGCATGGGGCTCAAGGGTTATGGAAAGAAAGTGGAAGAATAGGGTTGAGAAACTTATCAAACATGATTGAATAGTGGAGCAGGTTTGATGGGCTGTATGGCCTAATTTCTGCTCCTATGTCTTATAGTCTCATAACATGATTTCCCAACTCCTCGAGATTCCGGATAATTCAAGATGGAGGATGGGAAAAATTTCTGGCTGTAACAGGCTACTCCTTTTTTGAGGTATTTTAGGGGTTGGAGGTGATTTCCTCGAATTCCAGGAGCAGCAATTATTGTTTTATATGCAGCTGCATTGTCTTGGAACTTTGGAGAAAAGAAATGTCAAAACAACAGCATTTTAAAAGGGAAAGGAACAGATAAAGGCAGCACATGGTCAGATCAGTGAAGGAGAGCGAGAGAGAAAGAAACCCACACTGCTAACTGACACAGCAGTGAACCTGCACAGTTACTGCCTTTGCTGTTTGAATTCATGTATTGCTGGACATCGGAGTGTATCTGGGAAAATTAACAAACAGTGAAATTCACAACTAATCTTGGAGGAACCTGTTTGGGAGAGATGACAGTACAGAAACAGATAAGTGAATCGTTTCAAGTGTGGCCTTGGGGCCTTGCTGTAAGTCTGCATTAGTGAGTACATTGGGTCCTTTCTTGATTATATGTTTTATTGAGATATGTCTCTTAATTAAACTTAAAAATATATGCCATAAGAATTAAGATAGCCTGCAGCAGGGTTTTGTAGAGGAGGAAGACAGTGCTATTTTCTGGGTCTGTAGATTGAAAGAAGCAAAAATGGCTCTTAGTGGAGTGATATACTCTTCTTGTCAGATGTGGAAGTTTAGGGAGAGTTTATGTGTTACTGAGGATGATATCTGCAATAAATGTCATTGGTTGTGAATTCTATGAGATCGAATGGATTGGTTGGAGAGACAGTTAGAGGCAATGAGGAATTTACAAGAGCAAGGAGATGTAATGGATGGCAGTTATAGGAAGGGAGAAATGTTGTATATAGAGTCACATAGATGGGTTAACTCCAGGAAAGGTAAGAGAGGTAGGTAGATGGTGCAGGAGCCTTCTGTGGCTATCCCCATTTCAAATAAGTATGCTATTTTGGAAAATGCAGGGGTTTCTGTGGCCAGCAGTGAAAAATCAGAATGGTGTTTTGCCTCCCTGATGCCAGGATCAAGGATGTCTCAGAGGAGTTGCAGAATGTTCTCAAAGGGGAGAGGGACCAGGGTGGGGCTGTTTTCCCTGGAGCGTCGTAGGCTGAGGGGTGACTTTATAGAGGTTTATAAAATCATTAGGGGCATGGATAGGATAAGTAGACAGTCTTTTCCCTGGGGAGGGGGAGTCCAGAACTAGAGAGTGTAGGTTTAGGGTGAGAGGAGAAAGATATAAAAGAAACCTATGGGGCAACTTTTTCACATAGAGGGTGGTATCTGTATCGAATGAGTTGCCAGAGGAAGTGGTGGAAGTTAGTACAATTGCAACATTTAAAAGGCATCTGGATGAGTATATGAATAGGAAGGGTTTAGATGAATATGGGCCGGGTGCTGGCAGGTGGGACAAGATTAGGTTGGGATATCTGGTCGGCAACGACAAGATGGACCGACGGGTCTGTTTCTGTACATCTCTATGACTCTGTGACTCTATACTCTACGCACTGACAAATGAAGGCAAGCGTGTCAAACACGTCCTTCACTACCCTGTCTGCCCTACTCTACCCTACTCTACTTTCTAGGACCTGTACATCTGCATCCTCAGGTCTCTTTGTTCAGTGGCACTCCCCTGGGCCTATCATTAACTGTATAAGTCCTGCCTTGGTTTGCCTCATCAGAATGCAATACCTCACATTTATCTCAATAATCTCTATCTGCCATTCCTCGCCCAATGGCTCTTCCAATCAAAGTCCTGTTTTACTAGATGGTAACCTTTTGCACTGTCCATTACACCACCAATTTTGGTGTCATCTGCAAGCTTATTAACCATACCTCTTATATTCACATCCAAATCATTTGTATAAATTACAAAAAACAGTGGACCCAGCACCAATCACAGGCCTCCAGTTTGAAAAGTAATCCACCTCTACCACCTTCTGTCTCCTACAATTTTGTTTCCAATTGGCTAACTCCCCCTGGATTCCAACTGATCTAACTTTCCTAACCTGTCTATCATGTGGACCCTTGCCAAATGCTTTGCTGAAGTCCATGTAGACACTGTGTACCATGCTACCTTCTTCAATTTTCTTTCTCTCCTTTTCAAAATCCTCAGCAAAGTAAGTGAGACATAATTTCCCACACACAAAGCCATGTTGACTATCCCTAATCCGTCCTTGCCTTTCCAAAATCATGTAAATACAAATGCCTCAGAATCCCCTCCGACAACTTATCCGCCACTGACATCAGACTCATCGGTCTGTAATAAGACAGTGTTCTTATATAACAGCACCACTTTAGCCAACCTCCAGTGTTCCCTCACCTCACCCATGGTGGCCAATGATACAAGTATCTCAGCAAGAGGCCTTGCACTCTCTTCACTAGCTTCCCACAGAGATCTAGGAAGTGCCTGATCAGGTCCCTGGGGTTTATCTGCCTTTTAAGATCTCCAGCATCTCTTTTCGAATCATTGAATCCCTACAGTGTGTAAAGAGGCCATTCGGCCCATTGGTTCCGCCCCAATCCTCTGAAGGGTACTTCACACGGACCCTCACACTATCTCTGTAATATTCATCCTTGAATACTATGGGCAATTTAGCTTGGCCAATCCACCTCACCTGCACATCTTTGGACAGTGAGAGGAAATGGGAGCACCTGGAGGAAACCCACACATACATGGGAGAACATGCAACCTCCACATAGATTGTTACCCGAGGCTGGAATCGAACCTGGGTCCCTGGCACTGTGAGACAGCAGTGCTAACCACTGAGCCATTGAGATGTTTGTCTATGCCCCTGACTCGATCTTTTTGTCTACTTTAGACAAAGAATTACTATCCGTAACTAAATCATAACTTAAATTTGCCATTCTGTTCTGTGGTCAAGATAGATCTGATTCTGGGAAGTTTCTGAAAAGCTGTTCATTTACACTGTCATGCATTGTACCCTTCAAGGTCAGTACATTTGCTCTCTGGTACAGACACTCTCAGTCTTGGGTACATGACAGCTGATGTTATTGGAATATTATAATGTATTGCAACCCGTCAACTTCCAAATGCCACTCCAGTACGTTAGAGCTTGTACACACAAGCCCCTCCGATTGCCAATTTTAGCATGTTAATTGTTCAGTTGGGGTGATATTAACCCAGCTTTTCATTTTTCTCTGGCTCCATGGATTGCCTGTGGTTCCTCAGACTCTTACTCGTGAAAGTAAGTTGAGAAGACCATAACATTTAAGGATGCTGAAGACATAATAGGGATATGTGCGAATAATGATAGACACCTCATAGTTGCTTTCTTTCATGCCGTTGTGAACAAGGTTGTGCACAGTACAGTTACATTATCAATTTTTTTTTTGTTTTGGGAGAGCTAACCACTTTTCCCAAAACAGCGTAAGTGAAGAATTGTTGGGAGCGTTTCCAAGCTAATTTGAAATTCTAAAGAGATTCTTTTGAGAGATGAATTGCATGCTTCTGTGGAGCGAAACGAATATCTGATTGTTTTCTCATGAGACAGAGATCACACAAAGAACCAGCTTTTGTAGTCTTTTCACAAAACATAAATAAATGCATGTTTTATCCTTCTGTATCAGAGTCTCAGGGATTAGACAGTCACACTGTGTAGGTGAGAACTACAATGGTTACATCTGTGAATATTTAACAGTAACTTCCATGTAGCAATGGTACAATCAGACAGGAAAGGAGAATTAATCGTACACACAAGTTGCCTGTTCCAACAGTGGGCAATCCAAAATCCAGGAAAATCTGGAGGGAACCGGGCCCTGGAGATTGAAGGTTACTTTGTACACTTTGAAGACTTGGGCACACTTTGAATGTTCAGAGGTTTGATCTGCAACTTGGTAGTCTGATTCATCAGTGTGGGCTCTCTTAGCCTGTGTTACTGTGAACCTCAGGACCAGCGAGGCTATCAGTGGTTCTGCAGATCTCTGAAATGCAGCATCTTCTGCCCCATAGGATAGGGGAGATCAGCAGAGATGTGAAGCTCATAAGTGGCCATACGTGGCACACAGGGTACACAGGCAGAAGACAGATAGCTTCCTCAGCATGTCAGAACATCAGTGCTTACAGAAGCTCAGGGTCTCACATCCGATAGTGGCAGAATCTGTATCATACTCAACCACTTAAAAACCCAAAACAAAGTGTCTGCTGTGAGATGTGTTTCCACATCTAGTTAGCACTTGCTGGTCAATCCCAATCTTGCTGATCGCTGCACTAACAGCATTTCGGATAAAACAAAGAATTGAACATGTTGGAGATCTGAAACAAAAACAGAAATTGTGGGAGACGTTTAACAGATCTGGCAGCTTCGGTGGGGAGTTAACTCTTCAAGTCTGGTGACTCTTCATCAGGGCACTGATGAAGTTTTGATGAAGAATCATCAGACTCAAAATGGCAACTCAGTTTGCTCCCAATAGCTGCTGTCAGATCATTTAGATGATGCGATCGAGCTTATGATGTGGTTCATCTCCCATTACATCCTCTCCACCAATCAGACTTGCCAAATCATCAGTGCTCTCATACAATATGAATGTTGGTTTTTCCCCATAAATTGGCATTCTTGTTAATTGGCCTGATGATTGCACGATTAAAAACTTCAACAAAATATCATTAAAGAGCCAGCTACAGTAGCATGCATGAATTTCACCTGAGCTTTGGAACTGAGATGATCTCAATCCCGACATGTACAATGCTGTGTCACTAAAATTCCTACTAATCTCACGGAGCAAGTTATCAACTGTTCTTTTCCTTCGGTGATGATGAAACAGAGGATTGGAGGCTCCTTCAACTAGTCACAGAGTAAACGCGGTCTAAAGTATAGAGAAAGGCACTTTGGCCCATTTGGTCTGTGCCAGTCAGCATGGATACAGCACCATGGACAACTTTAAAGGGATCTGTCTGTCTGGTATCAGGGACAAAATGGGCACTGGAGGACGACACAAATTCTTCTAGTACAGGTATACAATCCTTTATCCGAAACGCTCAGCACCAGCTGGTTTTCGGAATTCGGAATTTTTCGAACTTTGGAATAAGTGACAGTTCAACAGTGAAAGTTTAAAAAAAGTCTTACCGAACTGCAGACTCACTGTGAGTACAGTGGGCCCTAAGACAGAATTAAGACCTGCCAGTGCTCCCCCATATTACAACTGTATGACACGCATCGAGTGGGTGTGGAGTTGGGTTAACTGTTTGCATGCCAAACAACCTTGTTAATGAGATAAAAACTTCCCAAAAATATCTTTCAGATTTTGGATCTTTTCGGATTTCAGGATTTTGTCTGCCTGTCGTTTGCTTGCTCCTTTAGTGATGCCAACTCAGATGGGCAATGGTAGATAGGGTGAAAATTGACATTATATGCAACAGTTGTGGGCGGCACGGTGGCACAGTGGTTAGCACTGCTGCCTCACAGCGCCTGAGACCCGGGTTCAATTCCCACCTCAGGCGACTGACTGTGTGGAGTTTGCACGTTCTCCCCATGTCTGCGTGGGTTTCCTCCAGGTGCTCCGGTTTCCTCCCACAGTCCAAAGATGTGCAGATCAGGTGAATTGGCCATGCTAAATTGCCCGTAGTGTTAGGTAAGGGGTAAATGTAGGGGTATGGGTGGGTTGCGCTTCGGCGGGGCGGTGTGGACTCGTTGGGCCGAAGGGCCTGTTTCCACACTGTAATGTAATCTAATCTAATCTAATCTAATCATGGATGACTGTAATAGAGAACAGTGAGCTGTCTGTTGGGCATTGTTAATTCGGTTGACTATGTGGTTATATGAAATTTCACATGGTGTTAGCACATTATCATCTGGAATTTATGGATTTTTATCTGGTCTGAGTAAATGGTTGATTGGTGGGTTTTTTGAAGCTTATGTGTTTCAATCATTTGGATGTGAAGCTTTTCTTAATATTCTGTCGTGGAACGTCAGTGTTCTTGTAAAGAGATTGGGGTCACATGTAGGTCATAAGAGTGGCAGATTTTGTTCCCTAAAGGACATTAATAATCCTTGACATAATATTACACTTCACTTCAGGCAGAGTTTTGCTTTTGGAATCAAAAATGAAGAATACTAGGCTGGTTGGTTCTGCAAGGAAAACTTTGTTTGACATGTACAATTCTTTCCTGTTTTCTGGACTAAGTGGTCACTTTCAGTTATTTGGTCATCTTAGTGACATTCTTAAAGAAATGGCACTTGTAGATTATCATCACCATCCAAAAAATGTGCATGACAGTGTGAAATTCAGCAAGTTATAACTTAGTCTAAGTTAAAAGTTCTCTATCATATATACAAACAGGACTAATTGTTTTCATGCCAACAACTTTGGTGGAAAATGCATAGGAAGGGGTAAAATCTCTTGCCATTGTTGTAAACAAATTCAGGATTTCTAACCTGGGGCCTTTATACATGCTGCCATGCTAATGGTTCAAGATTGCCAGTGTGAAGTATAAAGTAGTCATACCTAGATGACTAAGTCCATTGCCCTTTGCCGCATGTCTGTTTTTAAGTGCAGACCATCAATTGTTTAGACCCTTGGAAAAGATCAAAAGCTATACTGTGATCAGAGAGTACATCCATTAACACATATTTTGTATATGTGGCAAGATAAAGCCTGTGATTGTGCAGTAATGACCAAGAAATAGCAGAACCCCTGCTACAAGATAAGTTGACTTTTATATTTTCCTTTAACGTAATTGGTTTGAGACTCAGACACACAATAGACTGCTCACTCTATCAATTTGAGTTTTAATTTTTATGTAGGCTTGGAACTGAGGGCAATTTTTTCATGCATTAGGAAAACTTCTTGTCTATCCACCTGTTTTATCTAATTCTAATGTTGTGTAATTTCACTAATGGCTAGCTGAAGCTTTTAAGCAAATCTAATATTCACCACAATGATGACAATATCCTTTATTTAAGGATCAGCTCAGAAAAAAACAGAAATACAAGTTAGAAATAATACCACAGAAGTTGTTTGATATAACATTTCAGTATGGGCAAACTAATTGTTCTTTGTTCTATATATGTTGTGTGCAATTACAGATCAATCAAAATCCTACAAGTACCTTGGTAAGTGATTCCCCAACTCAATATAATGTTTTCTTGGAGGTCCATCCCATGAGCAGTGCCATAATATTTCCATTCACAGTAAAAATGGTTGACTGGATTAATCTTGCAAAATGAAGTGTCATGCTTATGTATTAGTGGCTAAGGCAAAAGGGAGTATTTTAAAAAGAGATGACAAATGGATGAAGTACTATCAAGAAAGGTGAGAACCACAAGTTATTTCATTAGTCACTTCTACAAATAACCAGATAAATCAGTTGGTTAGTCTGCTAAAGGTAACTTTAGATTTATCAGGAATAGACTGTCATGTATCTTGTGGGAAGCAGTTCAGTTGTAATTGGAAAGGTTTGCGTCACATGCACATTAGCTTGACATGAATATGCTTGTGGAGCTTTTCTCCAACAATGATAACCTAATGTGATGATGCTGCTCCTTCAGCAAGGTTGTGTTGTCCTTAGTTTGCTTCAAATGTGTTTTACGAGACCCTGGTTCTGAAATGTCTGGTTTGATCAACTTAAAGATACTTTTAAGTTTTAAAAAAAAGACACTTGTACAATGGAAGGAGAGTGACCAGTTCTCCCAGCTCAGCTTTTCTCTAACAGCAGTCTGGCTGTTCAGAGCAAACAGTCAGTTGGTTTTGAGGTTGTGGGTCAAAGAGACAGCTACATGGAAGAAGGTGTTCCATGCTGAATCTCTCTGCTCTCTCTCTCTCTCTCCTGTCAGAACCTGTGTTTGATTTTTCCTTTTATGCCAAGGGGGTGTTTATGGGGATTGTTGCAAGTATTGGGAACAGCATCATTAAGTTGGGATAATTTGTTGAATTTTCTGATAAATTAGGTTATTCTATACTCCGTTCTCTTTTGTTTGTGTTTAATTCAGTAATCTTGCAAATAAATTCTGTTTTAATTAAAACTAAGTGGTTGGGCCAGCTGCCTCACTCCGGGAATATCCACTTTACATCTGTTTAAAACAACTAGCAAAGTTGGGGTCCGGGCTACTTTTTTGAAATGTTTTGAGGGTGTCTGGCTTGGTCCCTTTCCTGATGAAGGGCTTTTGCCTGAAACAATGATTCTCCTGCTCCTCGGATACTGCCTGACTTGCTGTGCTTTTCCAGCGCCACACTCTCAACTCTGGTCCATCACACTAACCTCTCCCACAGAAGGGAATTAGTGATTTACAAAGAGTGGTCATTATACAAACTAGCATCAGCAGCAAAAACATAGCCTCTAATTGTCTGAGATTGATCTTACTTACGTCAATTAGATGTGGTACGCAGTTTCACCTTCATGCCAGATTGTGTATATTTTTAGTGTGGTATTGCAACATATCTTTCAAGAGCAACGGCAGAAGACTGATGGATTTGAGTTACTTGTAAATGGTTCGGAGGTAATCCAAACCCATCTGAAAAACTCAATGGATAAAAGCATTGAAATCATAGTATAAACTTAATGCACAATTGTTTCTGACTCCAGATACCACGGTTTTGGATTGTGCAGAGATTATGTGACTAGACTAGTTTGAGACAGCTTAAGAATTTGAAATAAGTTGTTTTTAGAAAATCTAGTTAAGTAATTGCAACCAGTAAAAGCTGCTGGGTTGCTATCAAAGACCAATAGTCCTTTTAATCAACTGCCTTTTGACCAATATGCATTCTGACTCGAGTATGATACCAGCGTGGTTACCTCTGAACTGGCCTTTGAAGTGCCTGAGAAAGCCGTTCAGTTGAATCTTATATTAATTAACAGACTATGGATAGGTAATGAATGCCAGTCTTGGCAGAAGGCATACTTAAAAAAATGTAAAGTTTGAAGAATAATGATAAAGAGGAGATGTGATTTGGAGATGCCGGTGTTGGACTGGGGTGTACAAAGTTAAAAATCACACAACACCAGGTTATAGTCCAACAGGTTTAATTGGAAGCACTAGCTTTCAGAGCGCTGCTCTTCATCAGGTGGTCAGGTGAACAACCACCTGATGAAGGAGCAGCACTCCGAAAGCTAGTGCTTCCAATTCAACCTGTTGGACTATAACCTGGTGTTGTGTGATTTTTAACTTTGATGAAGAGGAGAATTGCATGTGAGTTAAACTTGAGAGGGTGAGGACAACTTAAGGGGATTGTCTCCTTAGAGGAAAAAAAATTAAGATAGCATTTCAAGGACATTAAAAGCGATCTTAAGCCATTAGCAGCTTTAAGGGGTATGAATTAAAAATGGTAGGTAAAAGTTGAGTGGTAATGGAATGCAGATACATATGTGTTACTCTCGACAAGTGATGGAGTAATCCTTATTTGATCACTGCTGAAGTAAAAGCAATGCTGCCTGTGGTTGGGAGGCTGCTAGAAATGCCACTCCATGGTATCTTTCCCACATTGCAGCCCATTTTCAGGTGACCATTGGCTACATTGCTCTTTGGTAGGATCAGGCCTGTACTGCATGGTAAGTGCAGGTGCCCCTGCAGTTGATAATCCTGCTTCTGTGCTACCTACAGAATCTATATTCAAGTACATCTCGTGAATCATCCACAACAACAGTTCTCAGCCTGTTGCTTCAGCTCCATAGGGAAGAGAAGACACTGCATCAGTTCAAACCAAAAGTGAACCAATGTCACTTCTCTGTAGACGTGAATGGATACTAACTGGAAGACAGAGAGACCGACTCGCCTGTTGTCCTTTTCTTAGATCAGGACACCTTGGAGATTCCAACTGGAAAACCTTTTTTTGTCAGAAGGAGCATGGGGGCAACATGTCACATGGAATCATGGGGCCATACAGCATAGAAACAGACCCTTTGGTCCAACCAATCCACGCCAACTATAATCCCAACTAAATTAGTCCTAGCCTCCTGCGTTTGGTACATATCCCTCCAAACCTTTCCTATTAATGAAATGATCCAAATGTCTTTTAAATGTTGTAACTGCTCCTGCATCCACCACTTTCTCTGGCAGTTCATTACACACACGGACCACTGTCTGTTTAAAAGAAAACAGTTGCCTGTCATGTTCTTTTTAAATTTTTCTCCTCTCACCTTAAAATTATGCCCTCCAGTTTTTACCTTCCCCAACCTAGGGAAAAAGACCCTTCACAAAGCCTCTGAAGTGTCTAAGAACAAAAAGGAGAGAAAAATACAAAAATGTGCAGTCTAGAAATAGCCTAAACTCTCTTGCTTGCATCATTTGTGTTCTCCAGTCTGAATACAACGTTTAACTCGGTATCTAGCATATCTGTTGACCAATCAAACAGGGACTTTCGCTCCCAAATCTAACTTGCTTGCTTTGGACAAGAGCTTGCATCACCTTCCCTAGATACAGTGAGAAATGAGAAGTGAGTCTGAAAGCAGGCAAAAAATCTAGACAAACTGATCTCTGCTAAATGTTTGACTGTGTTACACCTTACTTTCCTATCTTGGGGTTAATTTCCGTCAATATTATAACCCAGTAGGGATAGGGTAAAAATGTCTCATACTGAGAGTGCTTCTCCCTTAACTGAACCCAGGAAGTGCACAAGTTTCTCTCTCAACCTGGAGATTCACTAGGTGTATACTAAAGACAGGAATTAAATGTTAAAATTCTAATTCTCCAATATGAGTTGGTTGAGATCAAAGCCTTTCGACATCAATCTTTATGGTGCAGTCATCACAAGGATGATTCATTAAACTGACCTCAGTGTATGTATAACCCCCACTAGAAAGAAAGCAATCCCCCGTTTGTATGATATATAGTGATTAATTGCTAATCAATCAATCAAAGTGTTGATCTGGATAAATTAGTTTTCAGTGCAAGTCATGGTTTAGTGACCAGTACTCCGAGTCAGACGTCAACGTGACTCATTGGTAGAAGATCTGTGGAGTAAGGCAAATGTGCAAATTCTGGACGTATCCTTGGATGCTTCATCACGTGACGTCTCAGCACTTAGTGCCAAATCCCCACATTCTCAGTATTCATCCCACTGTCTTCCCCCACTGATCGGAAAGCACGTTGCCTTTTTGACATCCTATTGGAATAAGCTTGATCATCAATCATACAACATTTTCTTCCATCTAATATGTTTAAAGTTAAAAATTGAAAGAATTTAAAAAAGAACATATTTCTTTCAATGCTCAATGATTTATTCCTTAGGATTGCTTGCCGCGGAACTTTGATCTTCAATTCCTAGAAACCCCTTTAGAGAAGGTAATTATAAGCCTTGGCATAGTGAGGAACTAATGATGGAAGAACTGCTTGAGAGGGTGCTCTTGTTTATGAGCTTCAATAGGAATTGGCTGAGAAAATCAAATTTCTTTTCTAACTTTAAGGATCCAATAATAATTATCTATGCGCTTATATTAGACACTCAATCCATGCAGGTGGCTTGGTGGCTCAATGGCTTGGTGGTTAGAACTGTTGCCCTCACAGCGCCAGGGACCTGGATTCAATTCCAGCCTTGGGTGACTGTCTATGTGGAGTTTGCACATTCTCCCTGTGTCTGTGTGGGTTTCCTGTAGGTGCTCTGGTGTACAGGATGGGCTAACATTGATGATGATATTTGACAGCTGTGTGACTTTGAATGAGTCCTGTGTGTGCCAAAGACAGCATAATCAGTGTGTTTTATCTGTACTTGCTGTTTGTTACACTGTAAAAGAGAGTTTCGTTCTGAGTTGTTGGATTTCACCTCGGACCGGGATCACGAATGGTGCCAGGAATGGAGCTAAGCCTCTGGACTAGCCATCGAAAGAGGGGTTCCTGATGGAGTATCTTTTTTCCCTTTTTCTTCATTCTTTATATAAGAGTTCCTTTCTTTACTACTTTTTTGTTATTACTTAATAAACATTCATATTTAAGTGAATTGCTGTTGTCAATTCTACTCTTAACCACATTTAACCAAATCCAAAGAACTTCTTGATGTACTTTATGATCCAAGACATTTTTGGAAGATGGGATTCGGGGAAAGTTTTAAGAGAAGGGTAAAACAACCTGATGCTGCAGAAACCTTCTGTATTCCAGGTTGGAATGCAGCAGACTCTGGATTCTGGCCTATAGCTAACACATTAGCACAATTAGGAGCCTCGAAAAAATGGGGAATGGTAATAACTGGATAAAGAGAGAACTGGACATCAGGCTTATGCACTGTGCCAGTGCACTAAACCTTATGGAAGTGTTAACTCTTTGTGGTCTGGTTTGAATGCACCTTTGTTGGTTGCTAAATGTCGTCTTGTATCATTTATGTGTTTTTATTCCCTGGAGCTCAAGATCTGGGGATACCTTGAAATTAGTTGCATTTTGGGAATGTATGGTAATTTGAAAGTGTGGTGTATGCCTACATTAGTGTGGATCATGTATGGTTAACATAATATTATTTTAAGAAACTGTTAGTGGTTGTGTAAAGCAAGAATCTGCAACAAAATGTTGATTCAAGAATTTGGTTAATAAAACTGAGTAAAAACTTTTGGAATTGGCTCTTTGTTGTATTTGGTCTGAGGAAAGAATCTTGGGCAAAGTTTAATCTCAGGAACTTTATGTTTGGATTACCTTGCTTAGAATTTCATTTTCTGGCCAAAGTGAACTTCCAAATACTGTTTTAATGCATGAGTGAATCTTTAATTCTGGATGATAAGATGGACTCATTGTACTTTGGTGTAAACAATCCAAGTAATACAGAAACTGGGATGTTGAACATACAACTTTCTGTGGGCAAGGAGTTTATAAAAAGCAAATTTAACAAAGAAGCTTTTCCGTTCTTATTGTACAACACACTATTTCCTTGCAGGAGGAGGAGGGACGGATGATATAATTACGTGTAAAAGTTTATGCCCCACCCCCTTTGTTAAATCCATGTTACTAATTAACCCATGCTGCTTGACATGGAATGGGTGGAGGTTGGTGATTTAGATTTTTTTAGAAATTGGAGACACTGAATGCTGACTGTGTTTGAAGACTTTCAATGTCACAACACAATGATGGATGAGGCATGCTTAACCCATCAAGCTGTTCATCAATAACACATTTCAGTAGTCGGAGAAGTACTGTGGACACATTATATGTATTGAATATCATGAATTTAAACCACTGGAGCCTGGGTATACTTAAACATATTATGACAAAAACTCTATTAAGACTCACATGCCTTGGTATTCTAAATGGAATAGCTACCTGAAAATTTAAAGGGATTCTGGGAAATGCTAAAGCGCATGCAAAAAGTCTCAGTGGTTTCAGTACATTAAAAAAATGGTTAGTGACTTTGAGGGAGTAAGCACAATATTGAATTTGGACAAATTTACGATGAGATGTATCAAATATTTAGAATGAGTTACCAAGTGAGTTCAAAACATGTGGGTCATCTTAGAGAAAGAACAAAGTATGTTTTGCCTGAATCAAACAGAAATGTTTGACTTCTGTTTTAAAGATTATGTTCCATGGACTACAAACCTCTCCAGATTTCTGGAATTAGATAGGTTGTAATAGTTAAGTTTCCAAATGGGATGAGACAAATTAATTAAAGGTGGAGATTCGAGTCAGAAGACAAAAAACATTAGAATAATGGGTTGAAACAGCAATTGAGGTTAGGATGCACTTTAGTGAAAAGGAACTTTAGATAAGAACACTAAACTGACAGCTTTCTCTTCAGGATGTTTGTGTCCTTGTCTTTCCTTTTAAAGACTGAATTGATTATCTAACCACTACCTGAGGCATTGGGACCATACGTGAAGAAATAAGTAAAACCTTGTAGAACATTTTATAAGATCATATGGGAGTCAAGAATGCATGATGTGGAATTGGGATACCAATGTAAGTTTGAAAAAGTGAATGTAACCTTGGAGGTAACAAACATGAGGGAATACTTGGTAAAGAAAGTTGCACTATGGAACGGGTCTCAGGCATGTACATCTACTTGACAAAAGCATCAGTAGTTTGGGACAGCACAAAAAACATACTTTAAATTAAAAGACTCTGACACATAATCCATAGAGAAACTGACTATAAAACAATGCAGGTAGTATTAGTGAAAGGGATGTTTAAAGAATCATAATCAAAATAAAAAATATGATCAGCTGTTATGTCAAAATGTTACAGAAATGAAAGAATATGGGCTCTGGAGGAAGTAATAGTGGTCTGTGTGAAAGGCCCATCAGATAATAGACAGATAGCCCATCTGATGCACGTACTTCAGTGTTTAAACCAGTAGGTGAAATTGTAGTGTGTTTGGACAGTTAGTGTATGTTAAAGAAGCCTGATCTAAGACTCAGGTAGTGTAGGAATCTGTGGTAAAGGAACTCCAGGGAAAATAAAAGACACGAAGCATAAGCTGAAGGTCAAGCCTGATTAACAGTGGAGCTGCATTATTTGATTCCATATAGCTCAAAGGGGGTACTTGCATATGGAGGTAGGTACCATTCAATGATACAACCATTAATAAAATTGGCAAGGAAGGAAACATATTGAACAAGTATCCTCAAAACGGATATGGTTGAAGAGAATCGGAGAAATTTTGTGTCCGTGTATGATGTTATTTTACTGTTATTGGGTGAGATGATCTGTGGATATGGAACTGGAGGATGAAAAAAAAAACCCACAAATTAAGGAACCTGAATATGTAATATACTGAATTTTAGAGTAAGTTGTGTGAATAGATTAACTGAAAAATACATAGACGATATTCTGGTCACCTCAGTCAGCTGGCATTATCGAAAATGGAGAAAATCAGTTACTGATACAGGGGTATGACAAGTCTTAGGACTATTTAGAACTTCGTAGAAAACTACAGTGAACTAGCCAGACTCCTGCAAGACCTTATGAAAGGTGGGGGCGGTGAGCTAGCTCAGAGAAAATTGAAATGGGCACTTGAGCAAGAGATGGCCATTGTCAAAGTTAAACAGATGCTGGCCTCTGCACCAGCACTAGGACTGAAAAAGTCCTTTCACCTCTTTTGCAGTGAAAGCAAGAGTAATCAGTCTGCAGTTGTGTTACAGAGACACGGAGATGAGCTCCAGTTCAGGCAAGATGGATCTGGTCATGATGGGGCAACATTCATGCGTTCGAGCCATTCAATGTTCTACCCAATGGGCACTAACAACATCCTCCTCATTAACATAACTGGGAAGGTGATGTTAGACTCCCCACATAATATAGTCCAGCCATTGAAAGCTGCCAAACTAAGAGCCAAATGGGAAGCCGCACTATTGCCAAGAGGCAAGCATGTGGAAATGTTAATGACAATAGAGAAAGCTTTGTGAATCAGGAAGAGGAGACCCATGATTGTATCCCCTTCATGGAGTAGGAGGAAGAGAGACAGGGTCCAGTTAAGTAAGAGCCATTAGAGAATGTGAAATGCATGTTTGCAGATGGAGCACAGAAGTGCTATGATGGTGAGGCCTGGACAGGTTGGGCTGTAGTTAATTTGGAAGGGGAACTTTTGGCAGGAGAGTGAACAGAAGGATGTCACTCTGCCCAGGGAGCTGAATTAAAAGCCCTTCAGATAGGAAAAGGACAACGATCTACATAAACAGTAAAAATGTGTTTGGTGTAGGCCATGACTGTGAGATTGCATGGGCAGGGCAAGGTTATGTTATTTCCAATGATAGTGCAATTCAGCATGAGGCCCTTAGTCACGTACCCAGTGGCAGCAGGAATTAAAAATGAAAGCACACAGAAAGATCCAAATGCCAGAACAGAAAGGAATGGACTAATAGCCAACGGTCTGGCACTGTCTCTGCCTTCTCTCTCCCTCTTGCAGGTTTCAAGGACTCTCAGCAGGAACGGGATCCTCAATCCCAGAATGGGAGTTGGATAGATTAAGGTCGCATGTAAGTACATGGGACACAGTTGCTTTGGCGACTGTCATTAAGGATATTACTGCTATTAGCGTAAGCATGAAAATGCTAATCGCCTGTGGGCTCCTCTGAACCCATCGGAGACAGACAGGCACATGCTGAAACAGGAACTTAAATGTTCACTCGGTTTGCTGATTGCATCCCGGTGTCGACCGTACACCGGAGGTGGGGTATATTTAAGGGTTGCCCCCAAAGGCGACTGCGATCATGAATTTGATAATACGCCATATTGTTATGTTATTCGTGTTGATGATGGTTATTTTCATTGTAGTTTTAATCTTCCAGTGCAGGTTACATATTCTCATGCGATTGTCGCTGATTTGCGTCTGCAGTTGCAATTGTAACATGCGCTGTCAAATATCAGCATGGGATAGGATGGGCTGAATGGCTAATATTGTTGATGAGATTCGACAGCTGCATGACCTTAAATGCGCTGAATGTACATTCCTGTACCTGCCGAAGACAGCACCATCAACGTGTTTTTTCCCTGTAATTGTTTTTCTGTAGATGCTGTTTTTTTTTACAATGTATCAGAGAAATAAAGAATTTCATTCCAAGTTGTTAGACTTCGCCTGGGACCGGGACGCGAACGGTGCCAGGAATGAGCAGCTGATCGATCCGGGGCTCCCCGATGGGCTTGAGGATTATTGTCTTTTTAGTTCTTTCTTCTTCATTCTTTTCATTTACTTAATAAATGTTTTTGTTTTCCAGGTTTTGTTTTGTTATTACTTAACAAACTTAATATTTAAGCAAATTGCTGTTGTCGAGTCTCCTCTTAAATACATTTAACCAAATCTGATGTCTTTGTGATCCAAGACTCCCATAGTCCTAAAATGTGAAGTTGGATGAATTGGCCATGGTCAAAAAAAAAGGGTATAGGGTAGGGGTGCTGGGTCTGTGTTGGATGCTGTTCAGAGGGTTGGTGCAGACTTGATGGGCTGAATGGCCTCTTCACACACTGCAGGGAATCTAGATTCTTATTGCCCCCTTCTATAATTTTATTTGACATATTTCCAAATGATAGGCTGAAGTCTTTTTTAGTAACACATTCAAAACACTGGGGTAATTATAGTGTGTCTGGCACTGCGCTTAGGGCCAGTTTTGAACACCCCTCCTGACATGCAGTATTGTGTGCAGCTCCCTAGTCTGGGTTAGCTGAGACTCATCTGGCACATCCGAACGCTTTCAAAGAGTGTAACTGACCAGAGCTATGGCTGCTGATTGCTGTCATAATCCATGCTTAGGGCACGCACATGTTTGGCAACTCAACAGGGTGGCATCAGGCTTGGGGTGCGATGCCTTCCAAAGTTGAATAAATCACTGCTGTTCACGGTGAGGTTGCACATGAAGAATGGCTGAGATATCAGAGGGTGAAGGGGCTTTGAGGAACTGCATCCCAATAAAGAACAGGTTAACAAAATATAGCCTTTTTTTAACTGAGAATTAAAAGGAACTTTGGAGGTCGTGCTGACCTCAATGTAGATCAATATTATTTGATAACATTGTACTCACACAGCTTACACTTCAAGGGAAGTGACACAGTTCAGAGCTTTTACCCATGCAGCACAATTATGTTCGCCAAGGCTTTCCAGCTTTGAATCTGTTACAACTAATGGGTCAAATGTCCAGGAGGGAGAAAAAAGGAGTTTAAACAAAATCTGACACAAGACCTCCATGAAATGGAATACAAAATACTCACTTTGTTGCATTTAAAAAAATATATATAATGGCAGGCTTTTAGATATCAAAAATCTCCAGGGTATCAAAGCAATGAAGAAAGAAAGACTTGTATCTGTACATAGCCTTTTAGACTTTCAGGTTGTTCTGAAGTGGTTCACTGCAAATGAAGTACTTTTGAATGGTAGTCATTGTTATAACATGTGAAAGGCAGCAATTATGTTTACTTCTTATGTTTGATTTTGCCTGAACATGCTCTTTTGACATGAGCTATCACTATGATAATATAACCACACATGATTTCCTGTCAAAATAATGATGAGGCTAATAATGTTCCCTATTGCCCGTCCACAAACTACAGCAACTTCAGGTGAGGGTATATAGTGACTGAACGTGAAAATCCAAACTTACACAGGGCTTCGTGAAAATATACATCTTGTTACTTGCTGTACAATTCGATTGCATTGAGCTGTATGAAGTTACAGGATAGAGTTTAAAAATAAGGAGGTTATTCTGCAGCTGCATAAAGTACTGTTGAAGCCATACCTAGAGTACTGCACTTTTGTTTTCTTTACTTGAGAAAGGTTGTACTGGCACTGGAGGATGTGCAGGGAAGATTCAGATTACAGCGTGGCCCAACATGTCCACGCCAACCTGCCAAAGAGTAACCCTGTTTCCCAACACTTATCCCTGACTAAGGCACCTAGCTCTATGGGCAATTCAGCATGGCCAATTCACCTGGCCTGCACATCTTTGGGCAGTAGGAGGAAACCAGAGCATCCAGAGGAAATCCATGCAGATCAGGGAGAATGCGCAAACTCCATACAGACGATTGTCCTCGGCAGGAATCCAACCCGAGTCCCTGGTGCTGTGAGGCAGCAGTGCTAACCACTGAACCACCATGCCACCAATGGTGAGTCCAGTGTTAAGAGGGTTGGCTTATGAGGAGAGATTGAGTAGATTGGGACTATGCTAATTGGAATTTAAAAGAATTGGGACAGATCTGATAGAAACATAAAATCATGAAGAGCATAGATGAGATAGAAGCAGGCAGGTTGTTTCCTCTGGTGGGTGAAACTAGGACTAGAGGCATACCCTAAAATTAACGGGTAGTAGATTTCGCACTGAGTTGAGGAGGAACATCTTCACCCAAAGAGTTGTGAATCTGATATTCTGCTAGTGAAGCAGTTGAGGCTATCACATTGAATGTTTTTAAGGCAAAGAAGATAGATTTTTAAACAGTGCAGGAATTAAGGGTTGTGTTGAATGGGTAGGTAAGTGGAGCTGAGTCCACGAAAAGATCAACCATGATTTTATTGAATGGTGGAGCAAGCTCGAAGGGCAGATGGCCTACTCCTGCTCCTAGTTCTTATGCCGTTGAAAGGCAGAAGTCTTGTTGCAACTCTATATGGTATTCTTGAGAGTACTGCACACAGTTTTGATCCCCCTAGCTTGAGGAAGGATATGATTATATTGGAAATAGTTCGGAGAGGGTTCATTAGTAATTCCAGGGATGAAAGGGTTGTCTTATGGGGAGCAATTGGGCAGTTTAGGCTTATACTGGCTAGAGTTAAGAAGAGTGAGATGAGAGTTAATCGAGCTATTTAAAATGCTAAAGGGGATGGACAATGTAGACATGGTGCAGATTTGTCTCCTTCTGGGGCAAACTACAAGAAGTTATAGTTTTAGGCTAAAGAGTGATGGATGAAAATACAAGATGAGGAGGAATGAGTTCTCTCAGAAGATCATGAAACTGTGGAATTCACAGCCCCTGAGTGCTGTGGCCACTGGGATATTGAGTAACTTGGAGGAGGACGGAGACAGATTCTTAATTAGTAAAGGGTTGAAGGGCTTTGAGGAGTGGGCAGGAAAGTAGAGATGAAGCCGAGATGACATCAGCCATGATTGTGTGAAATTGGTGCAGCAGGTTTGAGGGCCGGAATTTCCTATTCCTGCTTTTCGTTAAATGTTTCCATGTCAGCTAATTAATGACATTCTAAATATTAATTATGCCTTAAATAATCTGGGGCAACAAATATTTTCCAATATCCTCTATTCAAATTTATTAACGTAAATTTAAAAATGTCAAATTTATAAGTAACTTATTCTCCTTTTCCTTTCTGTCCGTTGAGAAGCTTACTCTCCTGACAAACCCATATGGTAAAAACAATGACTGCAGATGCTGGAAACCAGATTCTGGATTAGTGGTGCTGGAAGAGCACAGCAGTTCAGGCAGCATCCAAGGAGCAGCGAAATCGACATTTCGGGCAAAAGCCCTTCATCAGGAATAAAGGCAGTGAGCTTGAAGCGTGGAGAGATAAGCTAGAGGAGGGTGGGGGTGGGGAGAAAGTAGCATAGAGTACAATGGGTGAGTGGGGGAGGGGATGAGGGTGATAGGTCAGGGAGGAGAGGGTGGAGTGGATAGGTGGAAAAGGAGCTAGGCAGGTCGGACAAGTCCGGACAAGTCATGGGGACAGTGCTGAGCTGGAAGTTTGGAACTAGGGTGAGGTGGGGGAAGGGGAAATGAGGAAACTGTTCGAGTCCACATTGATGCCCTGGGGTTGAAGTGTTCCGAGGCGGAAGATGAGGCGTTCTTCCTCCAGGCATCTGGTGGTGAGGGAGCGGCAGTGAAGGAGGCCCAGGACCTCCATGTCCTCGGCAGAGTGGGAGGGGGAGTTGAAATGTTGGGCTTCGGGGAGGTGTAGTTGATTGGTGCGGGTGTCCCAGATATGTTCCCAAAAGCGCTCAGCAAGGTTGCGCCCAGTCTCCCCAATGTAGAGGAGACCGCATCGGGAGCAACGGATACAATAAATGATATTAGTGGATGTGCAAATAAAACTTTGATGGATGTGGAAGGCTCCTTTAGGGCCTTGGATAGAGGTGAGGGAGGAGGTGTGGGCGCAGGTTTTACAGTTCCTGCGGTGACAGGGGAAGGTGCCAGGATGGGAAGGTGGGTTGTAATGGGGCGTGGACCTGACCAGGTAGTCACGGAGGGAACGGTCTTTGCAGAAGGCGGAAAGGGGTGGGGAGGGAAATATATCGCTGGTGGTGGGGTCTTTTTGGAGATGGCGGAAATGTCAGCAGATGATTTGGTTTATGCGAAGGTTGGTAGGGTGGAAGGTGAGCACCGGGGAGGTTCTGTCCTTGTTACGGTTGGAGGGGTGGGGTCTGAGGGCAGAGGTGCGGGATGTGGACGAGATGCATTGGAGGGCATCTTTAAACATGTGGGAAGGGAAATTGCGGTCTCTAATGAAGGAGGCCATCTGGTGTGTTCTGCAGTGGAACTGGTCCTCCTGGGAGCAGATACGGCGGAGGCGGAGGAATTGGGAATACGGGATGGCATTTTTGCAAGAGGTAGGGTGGGAAGAGGTGTAATCCAGGTAGCTGCGGGAGTCGGTGGGTTTGTAAAAAATGTCAGTGTCAAGTCGGTCGTCATTAATGGAGATGGAGAGGTCCAGGAAGGGGAGGGAGGTGTCAGAGGTGGTCCTGGTAAATTTAAGGTCAGGGTGGAAAGTGTTGGTGAAATTGATGAATTGCTCAACCTCCTCGCGGGAGCACGAGGTGGCGCCAATGCAGTCATCAATGCAGCGGAGGAAGAGGTGGGGAGAGGTGCCGGTGTAATTACGGAAGATCAACTGTTGTACGTAGCCAACAGAGACAGGCATAGCTGGGGCCATACGTGTGCCCAAGGCTACCCCTTTGGTCTGGAGGAAGTGGGAGGATTCAAAGGAGAAATTGTTAAGGGTGAGGACCAGTTCGGCCAAACGAATGAGAGTGTCGGTGGAAGGGTACTGTTGGAGACGTCTGGAGAGGAAAAAAAGGAGGGCTTAGAGGCCCTGGTCATGGCGGATGGAGGTGTAGAGGGATTGGATATCCATGGTGAAGATGAGGCATTGGGGGCCGGGGAAACAGAAGTCTTGGAGGAGGTGGAGGGCGTGGGTGGTGTCTCGAATGTATGTGGGAGTTCCTGGACTAGGGGGGATAGGACAGTGTCGAGGTAGGTAGAAATGAGTTCAGTGGGGCAGGAGCATGCTGAGACAATGTGTTGGCCAGGGTGGTCAGGCTTGTGGATCTTGGGAAGGATGTAGAACCGGGCAGTGCGGGGTTCCCGGACTATGAGGTTGGAAGCTGTGGGTGGGAGATCTCCTGAGGTGATGAGGTTCTGTATGGTCTGGGAGATGATGGTTTGGTGATGGGGGGGTGGGGTCATGGTCGAGGGGGCAGTAGGAAGAGGTGTCCTCGAGTTGGCATTTGGCTTCAGCGGTGTAGAGGTCAGTGCGCCAGACTACCACTGCGCCCCCTTTATCCGCTGGCTTGATGGTGAGGTTGGGATTGGAGCAGAGGGATTGGAGGGCTGCGCGTTGTGAGGGTGAGAGGTTGGATTGGGGGAGGGGAGTAGACAGGTTGAGGCGGTTAATGTCCCGGCGGCAGTTGGAATTGAAGAGGTCGAGGGCAGGTAATAGGCCAGCGCGGGGTGTCCAGGTGGATGCAGTGTGTTGGAGGTGGGCGAAGGGGTCCTCGGAAGGTGGGTGGGAATCCTGATTGTGAACGTAAGCTCGGAGGCGGAAGCGGCGGAAGAATTGCTCGACGTCACGGCGTGTATTAAATTTATTGATGCGTGGACGGAGGAGGATGAAGGTGAGTCCTTTGCTGAGGACTGATCGTTCGTCCTCAGTGAGGGGGAGGTCTGGGTGGATGGTGAAAACATGGCAGGGTTCGGAGCTGGTATCTGGTGTGGGTGTAGAGCTGGGAGTGGGGGCAGAACGTGTAACTGGAGTGGGTGTGGTGGTGGGGGAAATGGGGGTGGAGTCATGAGCAGGGGTAGTGTTCCCCTCGGGGTTCTGGGGGGTGGGGATAGTGACAGTGGGGTCTGTGGGGGGCGTGTCAGCAGAATGGAGGTGAGTGGCGCTGGTGGGGGCGGAAGTGGTGGTGACCACGGCAGTAGGGGTGGCGGAAGTCACTGAGCATGTGGCATCAGCGATAATGTGAGGGGTGGAAATGATGTCACGTGTGATGCATGAGGAATTGTGAGGGGTGGAAGTGGTTGTGGGAGTGGCCATGATGGGGGCGGAAGTGACATCATCAATCAGCGTGGGGGTGGCAGCTGCATCAGCCGCATGGCTAATGGCGTCTGAGTAGATTCTGAGGCCTGGGGAGTCTTCTGGAATGTTTGAGGAGCTCTGGTTATGGAGGTGGGTAGATAAAAGTTTGTTATACTTACAGTTTTTGATGTTTGAGATGGAATTGAAATACTGTTTGTTGAGAGTATGAATTCTCCTGAGGATATAGTACAGAGTGGGTCCTTTGCAATTCTGAGAGAGTGTGGCCCTCAGCTGAGGCAGGGCTGACTGTAGAGAGGTTAGGTGCCGGCGCATTGCTGCGAGCGTGGAGCGGAGGATCTTGAAGGAGAACTGTTGCTGGTGTTTTTGAATCTGTAATCTGTACTGTTTGTCCTGATCGGGTCCGAACTCTGCTGGTTTAAAGGTGATCCGGAGTCCGTGTGGGATGAGTTGGTTACGGAGGCAGGCACTGAGGAAGCAAATGTGGCTGTGGTAGCGAGTTTGTTTAACGACATGGTTGAAGAGCTTCAGGGCAGAGGAAATGACCTGGGAGTTGCAGTGGGAGAGGGACTCCCTGAGATTCTTGTAGAGAGAGGAGGAAAACTTCTTCAAGGCAGGCATCCTTGCAAGTAGGGTTAAAATCAACGAGGTAAAAACAATGACTGCAGATGCTGGAAACCAGATTCTGGATTAGTGGTGCTGGAAGAGCACAGCAGTTCAGGCAGCATCCAAGGAGCAGCGAAATCGACGTTTCGGGCAAAAGCCCTTCATCAGGAATAAAGGCAGTAAGCCTGGAGCATGGAGAGAAAAGCTAGAGGAGGGTGGGGGTGGGGAGAAAGTAGCATAGAGTACAATGGGTGAGTGGGGGAGGGGATGAAGGTGATAGGTCAGGGAGGAAAGGGTGGAGTGGATAGGTGGAAAAGGAGCTAGGCAGGTCGGACAAGTCCGGACAAGTCATGGGGACAGTGCTGAGCTGGAAGTTTGGAACTAGGGTGAGGTGGGGGAAGGGGAAATGAGGAAACTGTTGAAGTCCACATTGATGCCCTGGGGTTGAAGTGTTCTGAGGCGGAAGATGAGGCGTTCTTCCTCCAGGCGTCTTACATGAGAAGTGGATGAAGATCCTTCTCCACGCAACCCCCCCCCCCTCCGCCGTGGACTACCTCCGTCGCTCCCTCGGCCATTCTGTAAATGGTAACTTCTAACACATTACGAATGTCACCAGCTCCCACTTGGAAGGATTTATTAAGATGAAGGAAAGGATGACAAGGATCTTCACAGAGGCCTCCAGGTCTTCGGGAAAGAGGTAATGTTATTCGATCATCAGCGACTTAATGAAGAGAAGCTTCGTGAGGCACTACATGTAAATCAGCCCCACATTGAGCATGCTTCTCCTGAAAGACTTCCCCAAGAGTAGAATCTCATCCATTCAATCTCTTTGGCTGCATGTAGGAGACCCACCTAATCTGCCTGATGCTGCATGGTCCACAGGAAAGCGACCACGCTACTAAGATTAGATTAGATTCCATTCCCTACAGTATGAAAACAGGCCCTTCGGCCCAACAAGTCCACACTGACCCTCCAAAGAGTAACCAACCCAGACCCATTTCCCTCTGAACACTACGGGCAATTTAGCATGGCCATTCTACCTGACCTGCACATCTTTGGACTGTGGGAGGAAACCCACGCAGACACAGGGAGAATGTGCAAACTCCAAACAGGCAGTCGCCCGAGGCTGGAATCGAACTCAGGTCCCTGGTGCTATGAGGCTGCAATGCTAACCGCTGAGCCACCTTGATGTTTGCGCAGTTGAAAGCTGTGGAAATGTGCTGTGGGCTGGCACAGTGGTTAGCACTGCTACCTCACAGCAACAGGGACCTGGGTTCGATTCCAGCCTCGGGTGACTGTCTGTGTGGAGTTTGCACATTCTCCCTGTGTCTGCGTGGGTTTCCTCTGGGTGCTCCAGTTTCCTCCCACAATCCAAAAATGTGTAGGGTAGGTGAACTGACTGTGCTAAATTGCCCATAGTGTTCAGGGAGGTGTAGGTTAAGTGCATTAGTCAGGAATAAGTATAAGATAATAGGGTAGGGAAATGGGTCTGGATTGGTTACTCTTCAGAGAGTCAGTGTGGACTTGTTGGGCTAAAAGGTCTGTTTCCACACTGGCGGGACTCTAGGGATTCAGTTGAACTTACCATTTGTGTAGGAAGTCATTGACCACTTGCAACACCACATCATGCATTTAAGAAGTTTGTTTATGCACTCAAGAGCTGTGGACATCACTTCCTGGCCAACATTTGTTGGCCATCCCTAATTGCCCCTGAGAAAGTGGTGGTTAGCTACCTCCTCAAACCAGTGCAATCCACTTGCTGTAGGTACACCCACAATGCTGTTGGAGTGGATATTCAGGATTTTGACCCGGAGTGGTGATATATTCTCAAGTCAGGAGAGTGGCTTGGAAGGGAGCTTGCAAGTGGTAGTGTTCCCAAGTATCTGCTGCCCTTACCCTTTCAGTGGTAGAAGTCGTGGATTTGGAAATTGATGTCAAAAGAAACCTTGGTAAATTATTCCATGTAAATGATCTCTCTCAGTGAATTAGCTTATCTGAGGCAGGGTAGTCATTTGGATGCTACACGTGGCCTTGGCTGGAGAAGAGATTGCTGTGCCAGGGTTGTGCTTAAAGCAAATACTGCTACCTACACCGTGTAATAACAATCTGGAGTATCTCTCACTTAATCTGTGTGCACATACACTGCTTGCTCCTTATCACTAAGTAAGACCATTCAACACATTACTTACCCTAATACTCCTTTATTTACATCTGCCCATAGTAGGTTCTCAAAAACAGCTGTCTTGTATTGTGTCTAAGATCTCTCTCTTCACATGTTTATTTTAGGCTGGTGTCTTCTCCCTTACTGATGTTAGAATCATGTGTTCAGTCACATTATCATGATTTATATGAAGCTCAATAATTTACAGCTTCTTGTCCGATACTTATCCAAGTCTGCTGGATGTCCATCAGGTCAAAAGTGCTCTTTGAGCTGCTATGTTGGGACTGTTTCTTGGTGCTTATTACCAAGAACCAACAATAAGGAATTGTCAAGTTTGGTATTGTATTGGGAGAGCAATCAGTGCCGAAGGAATAGAATGAAGATCGAGGATAACAGTAATAAATAAATATTTGAACTCCTTTAGAATTTTTACGGTTTCTAATCATTCACAGCTCATGCAGTCATTGTCACAATGTGACAAATGGAGCCAGCAATTTGCGAACTATAAACAGCACTGAGATCAATAACCAACCAGTCAGTTTTCATGATGATTCATAGATAGATATTGACCAGTGTACCAAGGGAACTCATCAGTTGTTCATAGTGTGATGACATATTTAGACCATAACATAAGACCATTAGATATATGAGCAGAATTAGTCCACTCAGCCCACTGTGTTTGCTCTACTATTCAATCATTGCTGACATTTCCTCAATCCCATTCTCCTGCCTTCTCCTCATAACACTTGATCCTTTTACTAATCAAGAACCCATCAATCTCTGTCTTAAATACACTCAATGACTTGACCTTTATAGCCTTCTGTGGCAAAGAGTTCCACAGATTAACTATTCTCTGGCTGAAGGAATTCCTCCTCATCTCAGTTCTGAGACTGTTCCCTCGGCTCCTAGTTTCTCCTACTAGTGGAAACATCTTCCCCACGCCCATTCTATCCAGGCCTCTCGGAATTCTGTAAGTTGCAATGAGATCCTTCTCACCCTTTTAAACTCCTTCAAGTACAGTCTCAGAGACAACAGCCGTTCCTCAAATGATTCTTCATTCCCAGAATCATTCTTGTAAACTTTGTCCGGACCCCCTTCATTGCCAGCACATCTTCCCTTTGATCCAGGGCACAAAACTGCTCCCAATATTCCAAAAGCAGTCTGACCTGAGCCTTATACAGCCTCAGCAGTATATCTCTGCTCTTCTTTCCAGCCCTCTTGAAATGAATGCTAACATTGAACAAAGAACTACGAACAACAAAATACACCACAAGAACAGGCCCTTCGGCCCTCCAGGCTTGTGTCAATATATTTTGCCTTTCTGTATTAAAACTGTCTTTGATTGCAGGGTCCATATCCCTCTTTTCCCTTCCTATTTATGTATTCATCCACGTGCTTCTTTAAAATTGACTTTCTAAACGCCAACTGACCCTGCATTTTAACCTTAAGAGAATTCTGAACTTGGATCCCCAAGTCCCTTTGTGCTTCAGATTTCTGAAGCCTTTCCTAATTTCAAAAATAGTCTATGTTTCTATTCTGCCTATCCAAGTGGACAACCTCACACTTTTTCACATATTGTATTCCATCTGCCACATCTTTGCTCACCTTCTGCAGCCTCCCCACTTCCTCAACACTACTGTCCCTCCACCTATCTTTGTGACATGTGCAAACTTAGCAACAATGCCCTCATTTCTTTTATCCAGATTATTTTAATGTATCATGTAAATAGCTGTGCTCCCATTACTGACACCTGCAGAACTCCCCTAGTCTCTGGCTGCCACCCTGAAAAGGAGCCCTTTATCTCTACTTTCTGCCTTCTTCCAGTCAGCCAATCCTCTATCTTTACCAGCAGCTTGCCCCTATTAACATGGGCTCTAACTTTATTTAGCAGCTTCCTGTATGGCACATTGTCAAAGACCTTCTGGAAATCCAACTAGATCATATCCGCTGGCTCTCCTTTGTCTAACTTGCTCATTAGCTCCTCAAATAATTCAAAACATTTATCAGGCATAACCTCCCCTTAACGAAGCCATGCTGACTCTACCCCATTTTGTCATGCACTTCCAAGTGCTCCACAATCTCATCCTTAATAATAGCTTCTAAAATCTCACCAATGGTTGAGGTCAGGCTAACTAGCCTATAATTCCAACTTTCAGCCTCCCTTCTTTCTTAAACAGGAGTGATATTATCCATTTTCCAGTCCTCAGGTACCCTCCCTGACTCCAGTGATTCCTGAAAGATCACCACCAATACTTCTACAATCTCCTCAGCTATCTCCTTCAGAACTCTGGGATGTAGTCTATCTGATCCGGGTGATTTTTCTGTCTTCAGGCCTTTCAGTTTTCCCATTATTATCTCCTTATTGATGGCTATTACACTCACCTCTGCCCCCTGATTTTCTCTCTGGTATGCTGCTGGTGTCTTCCACTGTAAAAACTGATACAAAGTACGTCTGCCATTTTTTTAGTTTCCTATTACTACTTCTCCAGGCTCATTTTCCAGTGGTCCAATGTCCATTCTGTCTTACTTTTTAAATATCTTAAAAAAAACTCCTGCAGTCTTTTATGTTACGAGTTAGATAACTCTCATATTTCACCCCCTCCCCCCAACACTTATTGCTTTCTCAGTTAACTTCTGGTTTTTAAAGGCTTCCCAATTCTCTCTCTTCCCACTAATCGTCCCCACATTGTATGCTTTTTCTTTTGCTCTTATGTTGTTCCTGATTTCCCTCATCAGCAACAGTTAAACAGTTATCTCATCCTTGCTTAAGTATGTTTCTTCTTCCTTAGGTTGAATTTCTGCTGTTCCCCAAAACAACAACAGGTAGCAGTTGAGCTTAACCATTGATTTATTTTACCAAACAGGTTTCATGATTTGAGAAATGATTGGCTTGGGAAATTGTGTGCTTTTTTGTGAATCAATGTTTTATGAATTCTACTGTGAATTAATATTACTGTTGAATTGAGTAGTTCTCCTATACTGAAAAGCAGGAGCGCTGCCTACAAATTAGACCAAAGGCTAAGGCTACCATTATAAGTCAGCAAGCAAAGGGGCAGGCAAAAACAAACAGCTCAGACAATACGACAGAAGTCCCCATATCAATCTATTTCCCATTGTTTCAAAATGGCTTTTTTAAGAAGTCAAGAAGGCATATGGTATGTTGCCTTCATTGGACGGGGTATTGAGTATAAGAGCTGGCAGGTCAAGTTAAAATTGTACAAGACTTTGGTTCAGCCGAATTTAGAATACTGCGTACAGTTCTGGTCGCCACATTACCAAAAGGATGTGGATGCTTTGGGGAGGGTGCAGAGAGGGCTTACAAGGATGTTGCCTTGTATGGAAGGTGCTAGCTATGAAGACAGGTTGAGTAGGTTAGGATTGTTTTCGTTAGAAAAAAGGAGATTGAGGTCTACAAGATCATGAGAGATAAGCTTTTTCCCAGGGTGAAGGATTCAATAAAGTGAGGTCAGGCATTCAAGGTGAGAGGTGAAAAGTTTAAGGAGGATACACGTGGAAAGCACTTTATACAGAGGATGGTAGGTGCCTGGATAACATTGCTAGCAGAGATAGTAGAGGCAGGCACGGTAGATTCATTTGAAGTGCATCTGGACAGATGCATGAGTAGGTGGGGAGCAGAGGGATACAGATGCTTAGGAATTGGGCGATAGGTTTAGACAGTGGATTTGGATTGGCTAAGGCTTGGAGGGCCAAAGGGCCTGTTCTTGGGCTGTAAATTTTCTTTGTTCTTTGTCCTAACAATATACATCATCACAGATTGGCCAATGGGGAAACTAGAAATAATAGGGAAAGGAATGAAAGGATACACAAATGGGATTTGCTAAAAAGGGGCAAGAGGAGTCTCATTTTGAGTATAAACACATCAAGTTTTCAGGTATTGTACTGACTCTAATATAACATCAGTTTTAATGCTCCTTGTTTCACAGGCGAAAGGAGTTGAAGCAAGATTTCAATTAAGTTCAATTCCATCGTCCCATCTCTTGTTTAAATTTTTTGCTGCCAATTCAAAACTAGCTGTCTGACCCATGGAAATAGTGCTTGCTATCAATGTTTTTAATTGTTTCCAGTTAATGTCACCAGGCTAGTAAATGTCAGATCAGTGAATTTGTTCAAAATTACCACATACCTCTTTGACCAAACCTTTGATCACCTGAACCAATGCTCCTTTATATGTCTGGTTTCAAATTTAATCTGAAAATGTTCTCTCAAGGCACCTTGTTATATGAAATGTGCCTGGATGAGTGCAGCTTCAGCAATCCTCAAGAAGCTTGCCACCATCTAGGACAATATAATCTGCTTGATC
Organism: Chiloscyllium plagiosum; assembly: GCF_037043375.1. Lineage (NCBI taxonomy): Eukaryota > Metazoa > Chordata > Chondrichthyes > Orectolobiformes > Hemiscylliidae > Chiloscyllium > Chiloscyllium plagiosum. The sequence goes on along the minus strand of NW_028270157.1, from coordinate 64,272,630 downwards.
AGCACCCAATGTACCAATTTAAGAATTTATCTGTCCACCACTGAAGCACAGTGGCAGTGGTATGTGCCATCTACAGAATGAACTGCAGGAGATCACTAAGTCTCCTTCCACAGCACCTGCCAAACCTGTGGTCTCCAACACCTGGAAGGTCAAGGACAGCAGATGCACGCAAACAGCACCGCTTGCAAGCTTTCATTTCAAGGCACAAACCACCTTGACTCAGAACCATATCACTCTTGCTGCTCACACCCTGAAATCCCTTCCTTATGAGCATTATGGGTTATCAGTAGCACATGTTCTGCAGAACATCAAGAAGACAGCACCACTTTCTCAATTAATCTTGGGCATGAAATGCTGACCTTTCTAATGTTGTGCACATCCAGTGGATGACTGTGAAAATGATGCTGTGTAAATGAGAGTTGTTACTCAGTAGCTTCTGCGCACTTCCCCAGATTCAGAAGCAGGTCAACAGCTGAATGGAAAAGTCATTGACACTGATATCCAACCTGCAAGTGTGCCCACCCTTGGTAAGTGAACTATGGATTAATAAAGTTCATCTTTTTAAGTTGCAATGATTCAAGTTGAAACAGAACAGCAGGCAAACTTTGAACGGGTGATTACAGATTCTTCCTCACTTTTTCCGGGTGATTATAGATATCAAGGTTATAACAAGTGCCCAGAAGACAAAAGAGTATTTTCAAAAATAAAGTCCCTAACATTTCTGTAGTACACCATTGGAACTCATTGCTTGGCTCTTTTGTGTTGCTAAAGCAATGAGGTTAACATTTGGAGTCAAATCCAGCAGATGTGGTGACGTCTGTAATTGTTAGCCAGTGTTTTCCTGTATAAGCAGTAGGGCAGCAGATTTTTGGAAAAGGATTCGTGGCTTCTGATCCTGCAGATGGCCATTTTTATTTGCGCAGTTACTTCACAGCAGACCACTAGAGTTTTCAAAGCATCTCTGCCTCCTTCACTCTGTCTGCCTGGAGAGCTGGTCCAAGGCCGAATATCTCTTTTTGTCTAGGTTTTTGTACGTGCCTAGTGTGCATTCCAGCAACCCATCCAGTATTCTTCAATGGCACCTTCCAAACCCATCACCTCAATCATCTAAACAGTAAGGACACCACCATTATATGAAACCATCACCAACTGCAACTTCCCCTCCAAGCCACTCACCATCCTGACTTGGAAATATGTCGCTATTCCATCACTTTCACTGGTCAAAATTCTGGAATTTCTCTGTCACAGCACAATGGGTGTATGTACCCCTAAGAATTGCAAAGTAGCACTCTACTATCGTCTCTACACAAATTACAAGTTAACAATGAATGCTGGCTTAGCAGCAATGCTTAAATCTCATTAATGATTTTTTTCAAAAAAGCCATGTTTTTAGCTTCTTTTGCAGTTGGATTATTTTTGTAATTAAAAAAGTTAATCTAATTTATTTTTCTAAAAATTAACCATCTCCTTACTGTATAATAATTGCACTGGAAACATTTCTCTTTCTTCAAGGAAAATAGGAACATAGGAATTGCCAGATGAGAGAAAAGACCAGTATCATTTAATTAATCTTCTATGCTGCTGGTACATGATCAACACAACAATATTAGAGATCTGAGGTAGGGTCACTGGACCCGAAACACTAACTCTGCTTTCCATCCACAGCTGCTGCCTGACCTGTTGAGCTTTTTTAGCAATTTTCAGTTTTGCTTGGGACAGCAATAGTGGAGTTGCTGACTAATGATCACAAACAATTTAAAAGTGCAACAAATCATAAAATGACCTGAAACAAACCCCTGTGATGAAAAACTTTCAGAACCATAAATCCAAAGTTTTTTGGATTCATGCTCCAGACATAATGTCACATCACAAATTTTTCCTTTATGACATGGCAAAACATTACATTCTGAATGAGATTGATCTAATTTGTATTTGAATGAATCGATGCTAACTGTTTCTGTCATCTCCTGAGGAAGCATGTTTGCTCATTCACTGAGATGTTGCTCCTGCAGATTCGTTTTGAATTGACCCTCTTTCATGACCATGCCTTGTCCTCCAGATTGAAGAGATAATTTAATAAATATCGAATCCTAGCGAAATGTAACAAGCCAGATTGGCAATGATCTGAATTTAATCCATCTGAATCACTTGAGGGAGATTTGAACTGACTGGAATAAACACAGAGAATGCTGAAGAGTCCCAGAAGGTCTGGCAGCATATGTGGAGAGAGAAATAGAGTTGGTGTTTCAAGTCTGGTATAATTCAAAATATTAAACCTGTTTGTGTCTCTACAGATGCAGCCAAACCTGTGGAGTTTCTCCAGTGTTCTCTGTTAGTTTCAGATTTCCAGCATGTGTACAGTTTTGCCTTTGTTTGAATTAACAAGGACTGAATAGATCAATGTCACCCATTGATTGTCTTACTGTTACAGAGCTATCCATGAAGGGAAGCTGCCAGAAGTGATGTTTTCCACTTGGCCCATGGTATCAACATAGGTGCCCAAGTCAATACCCATGGACTAGTCAAGCTAACAGGCCTATGCAGCTATGCTCAATGAAGTATTCCGTGCTCAAGGTATCTAGTTTAAGTCCCCATGCATGGATATGTATGAATTAGTGGCACTTTGTTTAGCATTGTCAATCCATTCTTGATTAATACCGTCAAAATGTCAAAAACCATTGACAACATCATCAAAATAATCGAATACTTTGCTTCACATATTTGCAGAATCTGAGTATAAAACATGAGGACATGTTGAGTGCTTGAGCAACATGATGGCTCAGTGGTTAGCACTGCTACCTCACAGCACATGGGACCTGGGTTTGATTCCAGCCTTGGGTGACTGACTGCGTGGAGTTTGAACGTTCTCCACCCGTGTGCGTGGGTTTCCTCCCACTTTCTAAAGATATGCAGGTTACATGAGTTGGCCATACTAAATTGCCCGGAGTGTCCAGGGATGTGCAGGCTAGGTGGCTTAGCTGTGGGAAATGCAGGGTTATAGGGTAGGGGTCTGGGTCTGGTGCTCTTTGGAGGGTTGGTGTGGACCTGATGGGCTGAAAGGCCTCCTCCCATACTGTATGGATTCTATGAAGTGTATTAGGATTGCTCAGATTTTGCTGGATTTTTCTTCCAACAGCAAAAGTTAAGTTCACTTCAGTTCTGGCTTAGCAATGTTAACACTGCATTCTTTATCTCAAGCCTGACTGATAAAATTCCAGTATTAAAGGCGTCCTTTTGTAATGAAATGTTAAGTTATACAACCTTCATTTCCCACAGGCTGGTTGCTATGATAAAGGCTATACTACTTCCTCTGGGAGATTTGGACCTCTTCCCTGTCAATACTTGCAGGGATGATCCATCATTGCTGTTTGTCTCTTCCTAACATTCGGTAACTTTACACACACTTTATCCCTCCTTTAGTGCAAACAGTGGTCACAGCATCAGGGACCCTGGTTCAATTCCGGCCTTGTGTGCATGTGTGGAATTCGCATATTCTCCCCATGTCTGCATGGGTTTCCTTCAGATGCTCCGGTTTCCCTCCACAGTCCAAAGATGTGCAGGTTAGGTGAATTGGCAAAGTTAAATTACACATAGTGCCTGGGGATGTGTCATTTAGGAGGGCTAGCCATGGACAATGCAGGGCTATGGGGTAGGTGTGCTTGGAATGCTCTTCAGAGGGTTGATGTGGACTCGATGAACCGAATGGCCTACTTCCATGCTGTAGGAGATTCTATGATTCTACGTTGATGAAGGAATGAAACGTATCCTAGCCAGTGTGATCTGTGACTTGAAGGAGATCTTGCATGGTTCTTCCATCATATTACAGCTTGTGTTTCTCAGGCATCTGGAGTCACATGCTGGCCAGACCAGGTGAGGATGGCAGATTTGTTTCCCTGAAGGACATGAGTGAGCCAGATGATTTTTTTTGACAATCGATAATGGTTCATAGTCATCAATACTCCCCTAATTGAGTTTGTATTTATTGAATTCAATTTCTACCTTCAGCTGATCCTGGTCCCCGGAATATGAGCTGAGTTTCTGGATTAAAAGTCCAGCGATATTACCACTAGACCTTCTCCTCCCCTGTGAAGGGGATGTGGAGAAGCCCACACTGAAAATCATGCTCGTGATATCTGAGAGTGACATTTATACCCTCTGGGAAAACGACTATCTGAACATTTTTGCACAGGAAGTTCTGTCAAACTCTTACCTTAACTCAGATGGAACAAGCTGGAATTTACTGTGGACCCACTGTGCCTGCCCAGCATTTGGAGGATTATCTAGGAAGCCTTGAAAGAGACAGAGTTTCTAATTCAAAGGGAGATTTCCAAGGGACAAAGTGGAATTGGAAGCTCAGTTGAGACCAGCCAGATACATCAAGTGGGGAAACAATTTCAGACAGATACAAATGGCTCCTAATGGAGTGAAGAAGTTGGGGAAGGAAAGTTATGTTTCAGATCTGAAAGCCTTGTTAGGTTAGATAAGATTAGATTCCATACAGTGTGGAAACAGGACCTTCAGCCCAACAAGTCCACACCAATCCTCCACTGAAACCTTTTTAAAAAAATTCTGGAAAGGTCCCTTTCCAGGCTCCATTCAAAGGAGGGGGCCAAGGGGAAAGGATCAGCAATAGGGAAAACAGGATAACCCCAATACTCAGCACTGATATTGCTCAGGTTTCTAGCTTTGTGAGGCAGGCAGACATTTTCTGTACTGCTCAGTAGAAATGATTTCCCTTCCAACAATCATGCATTAGACACAGTCCCAGGAGTACTTCACCACAGGACGACCAGCCAAGGATTTTTGAATTTCTGTCTTTGAGTTGACCGAATTGCTGAGTGCTGCTGGGTAGAACAAAATTAAAATTGACATGAGGTAAGAAAAGATTACCGACCTGTTCAAAGGAAAAGCAAATTCTGGACATACTGCTCATTTTGCACTCTCATAAATAAGTAATGTTCACTGTTGGAAATTATAGCAGCATGATGTTTCTTAATAAAATTGTGGAAAAAAAGCTGTTAGTAGTTCAACTAAGTGCCCCTTTTAATGGGAAGTTCATCTCAGTAGGACTGAGTTTAAAGTACGCCTTTATTCGAACTTGTCCATTTATGTGCTTTTTTTTCTGTGTGCTGCCTGTATCTCTAATGGTGTTTCTTTCACCAGGCATTCTGGGACATAACCATCACCAGTGTTGCTCCATGTATTTGCAAGCCAAGGGTACCGTACAAATCACTAGCCAGTTATAGTTCTTTTTGTCCCTAGCAGGACAAAACACTGCATCAGCACTGGTCTTTGAATGAGCCTTTGTGAACGAGAAACAAGCCAAACCAACTTATTAAAATTAAACTAGAACATTTCTTTAAAAGAATTGGGTTGTCTGACACTTTAAAAAAGAACATCCATTCACTGACTGTTAAACCTGTGAGCTATATCCTTCTTCTAATATGTAACGGATTTAACCCACTTTAATTCATACTTTTTATTTTGTACAATTCATCTCTTTAGTTCTAGTATTGCATTTCTAAGTAAAAGATTAACCTGTTTCATTTATGCTTTAAGGTTTTTTTTGATGAACTTGTACTTATGGAAGTTTGAACTTTCAGTTCACTTGTAAAAGATTCAGCTCTGAAATTACATTGTGCAATTTAGTATTTTTTTAATGAAAGGTTTTTTGGAGGAGGAAGAGTTGGATCTAGTTGGAAGGACTAAATGACTCAAGGAGTATGGGGACAAAGCAGGAATACAGTACTGAGATGAATGATCAGCCTCGATAGTATTAAATGGCTGACCAGGCCTGAATGGCCAAATGGCCTACTCCTCTTCTACTTTCCATGTTTAATGTTTGTGTGTGTTCCTGTTCCACATAGGATGAGTTACCAACATTTAAAATAAACAGCTTCAAAAAGGAACAAAACAAAAACTGCAATTGCTAGCGAAACTCAGCAGATCTGACAGCATCCGTAGAGAGAAAGCAGAGTCAATGTTTTGGTTTCAGTCACCCTACATCAGAACTGTAACCAAACTCAAAACATTAACTGTTTTCTCTCCGGAGATTCTGCAAGACCTGTCGAGTTTCGCCAGCAATTTCTCATTTGTTTCAGGTCTCCAACACCTGCTGTTCTTCATTTTATTACAGAAAAATAATGTGGGCTATTACTTGATGTGGAGTATTAACAACAACGTTTAGTAAATTTGTTAGTGTGTTTCCTTTCTATTCAGTGTATAGATACCTTTATGATGGAGAAGCTCTGTCCAAACATACATTCAATTCTGTGGTCATTTCTGCCTATTTTATCATTCACTCCCCTGAAGGGTTGAATTTTTTTATTGCAGTCTCTAACCTGTGTCCAGAATAGGCTGAAAACATCCTGAAAATGCAGAGAAAGACCTACTCTGCTTTGGTTGCGCCCTGCTGCAGCAATCTTTCTCCAGGTCTGCTCAGGCAGGAGACGCAAGAAGACAGATCGGGGTAGGTGAGGATGGGAAACAAGCTGAGGGAAAAGATAGATTCCCTACAGTGTGGAAACAGGCCCTTCAGCCCAACAAGTCCACACTGACCCTCCGAAGAGCACCCTATCCCCCTACACCTAACACTACAGGCAATTTAGCATGGCCAATTCACCTAACCTGCATATCTTTGTGACTGTGGGAGGAAACCAGAGCACCTGGGGGAAACCCACGCAGACACAGGGAGAATATGCAAACTCCACACAGACAGTTGCCCGAGGCAGGAATTGAACCCGGGTCCCTGGTGCTGTGAGGCAACAGTGCTAACCACTGAGCCACCCCAAAAAGGAAAGGCATTTTTCAGTGCATTACTCTGTCCTGCGTCATACTGTCAGGTCCTGCATTTTAATGATGAATCAGAAGCAATTGTCCTTTAGATCTAATCTCTGTCATATTTTAAGCTGTCGTCTTGATCCATTGTTTTCCAAGCTTGTTGACCTCTTCAGTCAGTTAAAATTTAAAGCACAGGAAGTAACCATCTGGTGTATCATGAGAAAGACAGTATTCAAGAGAGACTGTTCATGCTTTATCCCACATTTGTTTTTGTCTTCATCTATTGCTGATTCATCCAACACTTTAAGAACTAAAAATGCATGTCAAAATTTTAAAAATAACTAGCACATTCAAATAAACCATTTTGGGATGCTAGCTTCACTTCATTGAAGGAATTTCATCATTCGTGTCCACAATCTTGATTGCAGATTAGCCTCTCCATTTAGAAGAACTCAAATTTCATTACATAGCACAAAATAAGGCAACAATGATTGCATCAGAATTGCAATGGTGCAAATGTGTTTTACAGTGTAAAAAAAAATCAAATAAATTACGGCACAGGTCATTACTTGTATTGGCTGTATTTTTCTGGGTCTGCTATTTTGTTGGACCTTTTATTTTCCTTGAAAAATGAACACTTAGATCCAATGGCCCAGATCTTCAGGAGAATTTCATTTGTGGCCTGTGCCTTTTCCTGAACCTTTCACCTTCAGTATGTACTTCCTTGTGAGCTATTAGAAGAGCAAACTCACAATAGTGGCAAAGCCAAGAGATTGCAAAGAATCATCAAGTCACTCTAGTCTTATCAGATCATAAGACTGTTTTCATTAGAGAAAGACAACTGGTGACGATTCAACCTGAGCTTTACTACATCCCAGGTGAGGAAGGAGAGTCCTTCATGGTAACCTCAGTGATGGGAATTGAATCCATACTGTTGGTATCACGCTGCTTTGTGAACCAACCATCCAGACAACTGAGCTAAGCTGAGACCCAACATTTGATAGAGCCAACAGTATATCTTCTTAAACAATACAAGCTGAGAATTGAGAGAGGAAGAGAGGAGCAGTGAAGAAAGATAGTGAATTTGAGACAATCAGACCGACATAGAACATAGAACAATGCAGTGCAGAACAGGACCTTTGGCCCCCGATGTTGAGCCAATCTGAGAATTAATCTAAGCCCATCATCATCCATTTGGTTATCCAAGATCTGTTTAAATGCCCCTAATGTGGCTGAGTTAACTACATTGGCAGGTAGGGCATTCCATGCCCTTTACTCTCTGAGTAAAGAACTTGCCTCTAACATCTGTCTTAAATCTATCACCCCCACAATTTGCAGCTTTGCCCCCTTGTAAAAGCAGATGTCATCATCCTAGGAAAATGAGTCTCACTGTCTACCCTACCTAATCTGATCAGTTTGCAAGTCTCTATGAAATTGTCTCTTAACCTTCTTCTCTCCAATGAGAACAGACCCAAGTCCCTCAGCATTTTCTCATAATACCCTTTGCTTCAGACCAGGCGATATCCTGGTAAATCTCCTCTGCACATTTTCCAATGTTTCTGCATCCTTCCTGTAATGGGGCAACCAGAACTGCAGACAATGCTCCAAGTACGGCCGCACTAGCGTTTTGTACAGCTGCAGCATGACATTGAGGCTCCGGATCTCAATCCCTCTACCAAGAAAATCTAACACACTGTATGCCTTCTTAACAGCACTATCGACCTGGGTGGCAACTTTCAGGAATCTATATACATGGACACCAAGATCCCTTTGCATATCCATACTACCAAGAAGCTTTCCATTGACCCAGTATTCTGCCTTCCTGTTATTCTTCCCAAAGTGAATCACCTCACATTTGTCTGCATTGAACTCCATTTGCCACCTTTCAACCCAATTCTGCAGTTTATCTAAGTCTCCCTGCAACCTGTAACATTCTTCCACACTGTCCACCACTCCACCAACTTTATGCAGAAAGAGAAATAAGAAGAGAAAGAAAGAGGAATTAAAATCAAAAAGATCAAAAAGAAAAAGGTTTTTTTCAATTTTTAGTTTTAATAGCTCTCTTATTAAGTTCCCACATTCAAAATTGAGACTCAATGGTTTAAATTCTTCCCTTTCATTTTTTATTAGTGTGTCAGAAATAAGAGTGATGAACTTAAGCATGGATCAGTATTTGGGGCGATGATATTGTGGCCATAACGGAGACATGGGTTTCTCAGGGGCAGGAATGGTTGCTTGATGTTTCAGGTTTTAGAACATTTAAAAAGAACAAGGAGGGTGGAAAAAGAGGAGAGGTTATAGCATTGCTAATCAGAGAGTGCATCACAGCTACAGAAACGAAGGTTGTTGAGGAAGGTTTGTCTACTGAGTCAGTATGGGTGGAAGTTAGGAACAGCAAGGGAACAGCCAATGCATTGGGGGTTTTCTACAGAGCCCCTAATAGCAGTAGAGAGACTGAAGAACTCATAGGTGGGCAGATTTTGGAAAAATGCAGATGTAGCAGGGTTGTTGTTATGGGTGATTTCAACTTTCCCAATATTGACTGGAATCTCCTTAGTGCAGATGGTTTGGATGGAGCCATTTTTGTCAGGTGTATTCAGAAGGGTTTCCTTACTCAGTACGTAGACAGACGGACGAGGGGAGAGGTCATTTTGGATTTGGTGCTTGGCAATGAGCCAGGACAAGTGTCAGATCTCGCGGTGGAAGAACACTTTGGTGACAGTGGTCACAACTGCCTCACATTTACCATACCCTTGGAGAGGGAAAGGAGCAGTTACCGAGGGAAGATATATAGTTGAGGGAAAGGAAATTATGACGCTATTAGACAGGAGTTGGGAAGTACAGACTGGGAGCAACTGTTCCACAGAAAGGGCACAGCAGATATGTGGAGACTTGTTTATGGAGCAGTTGTTGCGAGTGATACACGAATTTGTTCCTCTGAGACAGGTGAAAAGGGGTAAGATTAAGGAGCTGAAAATGTGTTGCTGGAAAAGCGCAGCAGGTCAGGCAGCATCCAAGGAGCAGGAGAATCGATGTTTCGGGCTGAGCCCTTCTTCAGGGCTAAGATTAAGGAACCTTAAATGACGAGAACAGAGGAGCTCCTTGTCAAAAGGAAGAAGGCAGCTTACGTAAGGCGGAGGAAGCAAGGATCTAGCACAGCTTTAGAGGATTACAGGCTTGCTAGAAAGGAGCTCAGAAATGGACTGAGGAGAGCCAGGAGGGGGCACGAGAAAGTCTTGGCAGGAAGGATTAGGGAGAGCCCAAAAGCATTTTACTCATACGTGAGGAATAAGAGAATGATCAGAGAGAAATCAGGGCCGATCAGGGATAGCGTAAGGAACTTGTGTGTGGAGTCTGAGCAGATGGGGGAAGCCCTAAATGCATTTTTTGCTTCATTTTTCACTAAGGAAAGGGACCTTGTTGTGAATGAGAACTTTGAGGAGCTGGGATACAGGCTTAACCAGAGCAAGATTGATGAAGTTGATGTGCTGGAAATTTTGGCAAACATTAAGATTGATAAATCCCCAGGGCCAGACCAGATTTATCCTACGCTGCTCCGGGAAGCAAGAAAGGAGGTTGCTAAGCTGCCGGCGATGATCTTTGCCTCCTCACTCTCCACTGGAGTCATAACAGAGGATTGGAAGGAGGCGAATGTTGTTCCATTTTTCAAGAAGAGTAATAGGGAAATCCCTGGCAATTACAGACCAGTCAGTCTTACATCTGTGGTCAGCAACGTTTTGGAAAGAATTCTGAGGGATAGGATTTATGACTATTTGGAAAAGCATAGCGTGATTAAAGGCAGTCAGCATGGCTTTGTGAGGGGCAGGTCATGCCTCACAAATCTTATTGAGTTCTTTGAGGAGGTGACAATACAGGTCGATGAAGATCGAGCAGTGGATATGGTGTATATGGACTTCGGCAAGGCATTTGATAGGGTTCCCCATGATAGGCTCATTCTTAAAGTTAGGTAGTATGGGATACAGGGAGATTTGGCTATCTGGATTCAGAACTGGCTGGCTGACAGAAGGCAGAGAGTGATTGTAGATGGAAAGTCAGTGGAGGTCAGTGTTGAGTAGGATCCCGCAGGTCTCTGTTTTTGGGTCTCTGCTCTTTGTAATTTTTATAAATCACTTGGATGAGGAGATTGAGGGGCGGGTTAGTAAATTTGCAGATGACACAAAGTTTGGAGGTGCCGTTGATAGTATTGAGGGCTATTGCAGGCTGCAGCGCAACATTGACAGGATGCAGAGCTGGGCTGAGAAATGGCAAATGGAGTTCAACCTGGATAAATGCAAAGTGATGCATTTTGGAAGGTTGAACTCAAATGCTGAATATAGGATTAAAGACAGAATTCTTGACAGTGTGGAGGAACAGAGAGATCTTGGTGTTCAAGTACATAGATCCCTCAAAGTTGCCACCCAAGTGGATAGGGTTGTTAAGAAAGCATATGGTGTTTTGGCTTTCATTAACAGGGGAATCGAGTTTAAGAGCCGCGAGATTTTGCTACAGCTCTACAAGTCCTGGTGAGATGACATTTGGAATATTGTGTCCAGTTCTGGTCTCCCTACCATAGGAAAGATACAGAAGCTTTGGAGAAGGTGCAAATAAGGTTTACCAGGATGCTGTCTGGACTGGAGGGCTTGCCTCCTGAAGAGAGGACTTTTCTCTCTGGAGAGAAGGAGGAAGAGAAGTGACTGGATCGAGGTATACAAGATAATGAGAGGCATGGATAGAGTCAATAGGCAGACACTTTTGCCCAGGGCAGGATTGACTGGCACAAGGGGTCATAATTTTAAGATATTAGGAGAAAGGTATAGAGGGGACGTCAGAGGAAAGTTCTTTACGCAGAGAATTATGAATGCATGGAATGCGTTTCCAGCGGTGTTGGTGGAAGCAGAGTCATTAGGGACATTTAAGCAACTGCTGGACATGCACGTGGACAGTAGTAAATTGAGGGGTGCATAGGTTAAGTTATTTACTTAGGATTAATCCTCAGCACAACATCGTGGGCCAAAGGGCCTGTTCTGTGCTGTACTTTTCTATGTTCTTTGTTCTATTCTACCACCAGGAAGAAAGGAAACACCCAAGGGGCCAGTGACAAGCAGTGCCCTTCACTGGGCAAAGCTGCATGATGAAACAGTGAAGGGGGGGGGGGGCAGGGATTAAATCAAAATAGAGTTGGAGGGGGAAATAATACACTCCAGTCCCTGCGGTGCCCACCTCTCCCTGAAAATCTCAAGGGTGTTGGTGGACACTGTGCTTCTTCTCCAGGGACACCCGGGCTCTGACATATCCACAGAAGAGGGGCAGGCAGTCGGCCCTAACGACCCCCTCCACGGCCCGCTGCCTGAACCTGTTTAAGGCCAGTTTGGCCAGGCCCAGGAGCAGACCCACGAGGAGGTCCTCTGATCTACCCTCCCCCCTCCGCACTGGGTGCCCAAAGATCAGGAGTGTGACACTGAAGTGCAACCAGAAACAGAGAAGAAGGTTTTTAAGAAAATCAAAAATGGAATCCAAGCGCCCACACCCAATATATACATGGTCCATAGGCTCCACAGCACCACAGAACAAGCAGTTGAGCTGGGAGTCCGTGAACCACCGCAAGCTGCGGTTGCAGGGGACCGCTGTGTGCAGCACCCTCCCAGATCCTCGAGAGAGAGAGAGAGCGGAGGAGGACTCCAATGTGGTTCCCCACCGCGCCCATGGCAGATGGACACGCCAAGGCAGTGGATGAGGGAGAAGAGGTGGACGGTGTGCAGCAGCAGTCGATACAGGACTTGCCATTTTATGTCCCTAAAAGGGGCAAAACTAAAACTCCGGAGCTGGCTCTGATTGTGGGACACTGGTTCCTGGGGTAGTACGGGATCTTGGGGCCAATGTGAAATTCCGTCCAGGCAGGGATGAATGCAATGGGATTCCACCGCACACCTGAGCATCCTCCAACTGGTGCACTATGTCGGATCCAAGCACTGCTGTTTTAAGGTGTCGCATGGCAGTAGCCACAAACTGGATGTCTACTGCTAATTGTTCCCTTTCTAACTAGAGAGACTGATTGTTTGAATAATTATCATATGGTTAAAAGGGACCCTTACACTCTCACTTGCTCTTACTGCCTGTAGTGATTGGAATTAGGTGCCTCTTGTTGACTACAAGACTTGAGTTGTTAACCTTAGCCAATCAGGAAGTCCTGGCTGACCAATCTAAGTAGGGGAGGGAGGTGATGGCCTAGTGGTGTTAGCACTTGACTATTAATCTAGAAACCCATAATAACGCTCTGGGTTTCACTGTGTCTCACACCTGCACACACACACCATGGGTGCTGGGGCAAAAAATAAGCACTACTGCACTTAGGTGGTAGTGTGGGGGTTAAAAAAAAAAAAAAGAAATATATCCAGGAAAGTCACACAGCACTGTCAAAAAAAAAAAGTGAAGGAGAAGGGGAACTATCCCTAGACCAGCTGCAAAAAAAAAAAAAAAAAAATAACGCTCTGGGGACCTGGATTCAAATCCTACCACTGTAGATGATGGAAACTGAATTCATTAAAAAAAAATCTGGGATTAAGCATTGATTTTTAAATGTCAATTGTTGGAAAAACCCATCTGGTTCACTAATGCCCTTTAGGGGAAGGAAATCTGCCATTGTTACCTGGTCTGGCCTACATGTGACTCCAGAGCCACAGCAATATGGTTGACTCTTAACTGCCCTCTGAAATGGCCCAACAAGCCACTACCCCTGACAGGTAGACTGCAGCAATTCAAGAAGGCAACTCAGTACCAGCCCCTCAAGGGCAAATAGGGATGGGCTATCAATGCTGGCCACCAGCAACGCCCAAGTCCCACAAATGAATTTTTAAAAAAATCTAACCGGGGGATTGAAGGGTGCTGCCACAGCAGATTGTTGTGGTTCGCAGACTCGCAGCCCAACTGCTTGCTTTGTGAAGTCTGTGGACCATGTGTACATTGGGTATGGGCATTCACAGCCCCTTTCTAGTTACTGAAAAGACCTTCCCCTCTGCCTTTGATTGCACTTCAGCTCCTGGTCTTTGAGCACACAGGGCAGAGGAGAGTGGACTGATTGGAGGATCACATCATGGGTCTGCTCATGGGCCTGGCCAGGCTGGGTGTAATCAGATGCAGGCAGCAGGCCGTGGAGCGAGTCGTTTTGGCTGACTGCCTGCCCCTCTTCCGCGGTTATGTTCGAGCCTGGGTGTCCTTGGGGAGGGAGCACATAGCGTTCACCAGCGGTCTCGATGTCTTTAGGGAGAGATGGGCACCGCGCCAGGTAAAGTGCTTTATTTCCACCTCCAACAATATTTTGGTTCAATTCCTACAGACAGCATTCGAGAAAAACTGTCCATGCTTTATCCCACTCTTTTTTTTGTCCTTAACTATTTCTTATTCATCCAACAGTTTAAGAACTAAAAATGCATGTCAAAATTTTCACATTTCCTTTCACGTAAACATTGCTCCAACCGAGCTTTGCTTGTTATTGGTTCCCTGGCCACATGGGTGTTTTTCCTGGTGATTGAATGTTGAATGAAATTTAAAAATAAAGAAAATATATTTATAACCCAGGAGATTTAGAATCTCTTCAGTTCAGGGGACTGATTCTGAGCTGGCTGGCCACAGTCAATGTACTGTGCACAAGTAAATAAAGGGTGACGTATATGGAATCCCTATAGTGCGGTAACGGGCCCTTCGGCCCAACAAATTCATACCAACCCACAGAAGAGTTACCCACCCTATTTCTCCACCCCTGAACACTATGGGCAATTTAGCAAGGCCAATTCACCTAACCTGCACATCTTTGGACTGTGGGAAGAAACCAGAGCACGTGGAGGAAACCCACACAGACACGGGGAGAATGTGCAAACTCAACACAGACAGTCACCCGAGGCTAGCATCAAACCTGGGTTCCTGGCACTGTGAGGCAGTAGTGCTAACCACTGAGCCACTGTGCCATCTGGTGATGGAACACTGGCCTCTGGGCAGTTATTTCACTGCCACAACTTTAATCCATGTTTAATTTGAAAATCAAAGTTCTTAAGAGTGGTGGGTAATTTGATACTGAATGGTGCTTTGATTGATATCAGTGCAAAGGACAGCTTTGAGAAAGTGTTCAATATGTTTGCGCGTGAAAAGTCAAAACAGTTTCCAACTTGCGCTATTGAAATTTCTGAAACACTGATCGAGTGCTGTCTGTCACAACCCAGTGTGGTAATATGCTGGAAGTCAAGCCGAACTATTACCAGAGCCATGGTAAATGTGAAGATTTAATGATAGCTCTGCGAATCCCAATTTGTACTGTTAGCTAGGATAAAAAAAAAAGTTGAAACTTTATTGCTGGAACAGCACAGCAGGTCAGGCAGCATCCAGGGAACAGGAGATTCGACGTTTCGGGCACAGGCCCTTCTTCAGGAATGAGCAGAGAGTGTTCAGCAGGAGAAGATAAAAGGTAGGGAGGAGGGACTTGGAGGAGGGGAGTTGGAAATGTGATAGGTGGAAAGAGGTCAAGGTGAGGGTGATAGGTCGGAGTAGGGTGGAGGCAGAGAGGTCAAGAAGAAGACTGCAGGTCAGGAAGGCGGTGCCGGGCTGGAAGGATCCGGCTGAGACAAGGTGGGGGGAGGGGGGATGAAGAAACTGGTGAAGTCCAAGTTCATCCCCTGCGGTTGGAGGGTTCCCAGTCGGAAGATAAGACGCTCCTCCTCCGACCGTCGGGTTGTTGTGGTTTGGCGGTGGATGAGTCCAATGACCTGCATATCCTCGGTGGAGTGGGAGGGGGAGTTGAAATGCTGTGCCACAGGTTGGTTGGGTTGGTTCGTCCGGGTGGCCCAGAGGTGCTCCCTGAATCGCTCCGCAAGTAGGCGGCCTGTCTCCCCAATATAGAGGAGGCCACACCGGCTGCAGCGGATGCAGTAGATGATGTGGGTGGAGGTGCAGGTGAATCTGTGGCGGATATGGAAGTTTCCCCTGGGGCCTTGGAGAGAAGTGAGGGGGGAGGTGTGGGCGCAAGTGTTGCACCTCCTGCGGTTGCAAGGGAAGGTGCCGGGAGTGGTGGTTGGGTCGGTGGGGGGTGTGGATCTGACAAGGGAGTCGCGGAGGGAGTGGTCTCTACGGAAAGCTGATAGGGGAGGGGAGGGAAATATATCCTTGGTGCTGGGGTCTGTTTGGAGGTGGCGGAAGTGACGGCGGATGATGCGCTGTACATGGAGATTGGTGGGGTGGTAGGTGAGGACCAGTGGGGTTCTGTCCTGGTGGCGGTTGGAGGGGCGGGGCTCAAGGGCGGAGGAGCGGGAAGTGGAGGAGATGCGGTGGAGGGCACCGTCGACCACGTCGGGGGGGAAATTGCGGTCCTTGAAGAAGGAGGCCATCTGTGTTGTACGTATTTTGAACTGGTCCTCCTGGGAGCAGATGCGGCGGAGACGAAGGAATTGGGAGAATGGGATGGCGTTTTTACAGGGGGCAGGATGGGAGGAGGTGTAGTCCAGGTAGCTGTGGGAGTCGGTAGGTTTGTAGTAGATGTCCGTGTTGATTCGGTCGCCTGAGATAGAAACAGAAAGGTCTAGGAAGGGGAGGGAGGAGTCCGAGACTGTCCAGGTGAATTTGAGGTCGGGGTGGAAGGTGTTGGTGTAGTGGATGAACTGTTCAACCTCCTCGTGGGAGCACGAGGTAGCGCCGATACAGTCATCAATGTAGCGAAGAAAAAGATGGGGGGTGGGGCCAGTGTAGTTGCGGAAGATGGATTGTTCCACATACCCTACGAAGAGGCAGGCATAGCTGGGGCCCATGCGGGTGCCCATGGCTACTCCTTTTGTTTGGAGAAAGTGGGAGGATTGGAAAGAAAAGTTGTTCAGGGTGAGGACCAGTTCGGTCAGTCGAAGGAGGGTGTCGGTGGAAGGGTACTGGGTGGTACGGCGGGAAAGGAAGAAGCGGAGTGCTTTGAGTCCTACGTGATGGGGGATGGAGGTGTATAGGGACTGGATGTCCATGGTGAAGATGAGGCGTTGGGGACCGGGGAAGCGGAAATCCTGGAGGAGGTGGAGGGCGTGGGTGGTGTCACGAACGTAGGTGGGGAGTTCTTGGACTAATGGGGACAGGACCGTGTCGAGGTATGCCGAGATGAGTTCGGTTGGGCAGGAGCAGGCTGAGACGATGGGTCGTCCGGGGCAGTCAGGTTTGTGGATTTTGGGCAGGAGGTTTCTACTACAAACCTACCGACTCCCACAGCTACCTGGACTACACCTCCTCCCATCCTGCCCCCTGTAAAAACGCCATCCCATTCTCCCAATTCCTTCGTCTCCGCCGCATCTGCTCCCAGGAGGACCAGTTCAAAATACGTACAACACAGATGGCCTCCTTCTTCAAGGACCGCAATTTCCCCCCCGACGTGGTCGACGGTGCCCTCCACCGCATCTCCTCCACTTCCCGCTCCTCCGCCCTTGAGCCCCGCCCCTCCAACCGCCACCAGGACAGAACCCCACTGGTCCTCACCTACCACCCCACCAATCTCCATGTACAGCGCATCATCCGCCGTCACTTCCGCCACCTCCAAACAGACCCCAGCACCAAGGATATATTTCCCTCCCCTCCCCTATCAGCTTTCCGTAGAGACCACTCCCTCCGCGACTCCCTTGTCAGATCCACACCCCCCACCGACCCAACCACCACTCCCGGCACCTTCCCTTGCAACCGCAGGAGGTGCAACACTTGCGCCCACACCTCCCCCCTCACTTCTCTCCAAGGCCCCAGGGGAAACTTCCATATCCGCCACAGATTCACCTGCACCTCCACCCACATCATCTACTGCATCCGCTGCAGCCGGTGTGGCCTCCTCTATATTGGGGAGACAGGCCGCCTACTTGCGGAGCGATTCAGGGAGCACCTCTGGGCCACCCGGACGAACCAACCCAACCAACCTGTGGCACAGCATTTCAACTCCCCCTCCCACTCCACCGAGGATATGCAGGTCATTGGACTCATCCACCGCCAAACCACAACAACCCGACGGTCGGAGGAGGAGCGTCTTATCTTCCGACTGGGAACCCTCCAACCGCAGGGGATGAACTTGGACTTCACCAGTTTCTTCATCCCCCCTCCCCCCACCTTGTCTCAGCCGGATCCTTCCAGCCCGGCACCGCCTTCCTGACCTGCAGTCTTCTTCTTGACCTCTCTGCCTCCACCCTACTCCGACCTATCACCCTCACCTTGACCTCTTTCCACCTATCACATTTCCAACTCCCCTCCTCCAAGTCCCTCCTCCCTACCTTTTATCTTCTCCTGCTGAACACTCTCTGCTCATTCCTGAAGAAGGGCTGTGCCCGAAACGTCGAATCTCCTGTTCCCTGGATGCTGCCTGACCTGCTGTGCTGTTCCAGCAATAAAGTTTCAACTTTGATCTCCAGCATCTGCAGACCTTACTTTCTCCTCCTAAAAAAAAAACCACACCAGGTCCTTCAGTAACAAGCAAAACAAACTCTATTTATTGTAGCACTCAATTTTAACAAGAGCTGGATTCCTAATTTGAGTCTAAACTTTGCCCTTTTTAAAATTCACACGCACACAAAGTAAACCAGGCAAAACAGATATAATGAATGAAGAATAAAAAGTAGTCAGAGGAATGCAGTTTTGTATCACCAGTCCAAAATCGCAAAACGAGCTGAGTTGGTTCCACAATTAATTTCCTTTCTTCAATGATACATTGATACTATCTGTAGAATGATGATCAGTTTTTAATGCACTCGTTGTTGGTAGAACATTGGGTCAATCTTTGTGTTTTAGAATTATTTCTCAGAGCTTCTGAACGTATTTTCCCTAGTCTCTTGACAGAAAATTAGAGATATCAACTTTACAGAGAAAGGGGAGAGGGAGTAATGATGAATATAGCAAGCATCAGGGGATCTCCTTAATTCCTTGCATTCATTTCACTCTCCTCACAGAGTCTGTGTTAAACTGCAACCTGACCAACTAGAGGTTTGTCACTATGCTCAGCTCTCATGAACCCATAACAAACAGTAATACTTTGTCTGGACTGAATATCCCCCCAAAAGGTTAGGGCTAGGGCTTTTCTCATTGGAGCAAAGAAGAATGAGAGGTGACTTCATAGAGGTGTACAAGATGCTGAGAGGAATAGATAGAGCAAATAGCCAGAGACATTTCCCCAGGGCACGGTGGCACAGTGGTTAGTACTGCTGCCTCACAGCGCCTGAGACCCGCGTTCAATTCCCGACTCAAGCGACTGACTGTGGAGTTTGCACGTTCTCCCCGTGTCTGCGTGGGTTTCCTCTGGGTGCTCCGGTTTCCTCCCACAGTCCAAAGATGTGCAGGTCAGGTGAATTGGCCATGCTAAATTGCCCGTAGTGTTAGGTAAGAGGAAAATGTAGGGGTATGGGTGGGTTGCGCTTCGGCGGGGCGGTGTGGACTTGTTGGGCCAAAGGGCCTGTTTCCACACTGTAATGTAATCTAATCTAATCTAATCTAAATGTCTAAAATGAGGGAGCATAATTTTAAGGTAGTTGGAGGAAGGTTTAGGGGAGATGTCAGAGGTAGGTTCTTTACCCAGAGAGTGGTAGGTGCATGGAATGCACTGCCAGCAGTGATAGTAGAGTCAGAGACATTAGGGACATTTAAGCAACTCTTGGATAAGCACATGGAAGTTAGTACAATGAAGGGTATGTAGGTTATTCTGATATAAGAGTAGGATAAAAGACCGGCACAACAGCGAGGGCTGAAGGACCTGTACTGTTCTATGTTCTATGTTCCAAAAAGTATGATCTGGTTAAGTTTTGTATGATACAGTTAGTTTCCTCTGTTTTTCTCGAAGCTGTATGTGGCTCCTTGTACATTCTCATTTTTAAAACACTGTTCATTTTTCTCAATGTCAGCTCACGGTTTGAATAAAAAATTAGGGCTGTGGGGCTGAAACTTATAAAGGTCTAATCCACATGGGCTAGGGTGAGATTTGTGGCAGCATCAGATGAGAAATGCTGTGAGATGGATCTCGACATCAGGAGCATCTTCTTCCAACTTTTGTGCTTTTGGCAGGCAGCAGTAAATTGTTAATTCACTGGGTTTTATTGCTTGTCAAGTCCCTTCTCAACAGTCTAACCCACTTCATTAATGTTCAGCTTAACGTCTTACCAAACACTCCAAACAAGCTAGACCTGGAGCAAAATCGACTTGGAAATGAGAGTAGGTACTTGGTGATTTCAGGTCGCCACTTGCTACATAAGTCCTCCATGTTACTTAAGACTAAACACCACTTCCGGGCACAATGCACAGCCACTAGCTGTATGCACAGTCTAGCATCTGCCGACCCCCGACAGCCATCATTGGCACCTCTCCGATATACTGGCAGGGTGCTTTGGGAGCAGACTTGCATTGAAGGGTGCGTGAGCAATCTGTGTTGAAATGCTGCAAGAGCGGCACTACCCATGCAAGGACAGGGATGCAGCTGAAGGATTAGACTAGACTGCATCTCAGCATTTCTCACTTGCTCTCTTAGTGCTTGCTCATTCTACACCTGCCTCCTCATTTTTGCCTGCCCTGCTCGCACCATCATGCTTTTCCTTGTCCTGTGGTGCCAGATAGTACAGTACATTCACACCCCCAGGAAGCTTGCCTGGCTGGCCAGCAGCCCACAGTCAAGGGAGCATACCTCTTATACAGTGCCACGTCAATATCACATGCACCATGCGCCAGCAGCTTCTGCAGCGAGTGCAACAAGCAGACTGCGAAATCCATATGTCTTAGGGGACTGGTCCACAGCGAGTTCCATGAATGCACCTGTCAGTCAGGGGATCATGATGTAGTAAGCCAAAGATAGCTTGCCGCCATGCCATTCCAGAGATTAGCCGTGGTCAGGCATCCGGTCGGAGTATTCTCAGGCAAGGGCTCCATTTGATGGTAGTTTGAGGAGTGGGTCATGGTCAGTCCTGTGGGCAGTCTGGGAGCCA
This sequence comes from Chiloscyllium plagiosum, assembly GCF_037043375.1. Classification (NCBI taxonomy): domain Eukaryota; kingdom Metazoa; phylum Chordata; class Chondrichthyes; order Orectolobiformes; family Hemiscylliidae; genus Chiloscyllium; species Chiloscyllium plagiosum. The sequence continues at coordinate 64,251,898 of NW_028270157.1, read as the reverse complement.
ATAACCAGATGTAAGGTGAAAGCAGTGCCATGGACCAAAGATTGTTGTGTATTGTCATCCCTGCCACCAAGAGTGCCCTCAACAAGTTTTCTTCTTCCCCTCCCTCCCACTACATCTTAGTGTGTTCGCCGGTTCCAGGGCTGGGACAAGGGATTCTGCTCAGTAATGGAGCCTTTTGCTCCTGGAGGATCAGTGGGAACACCCCAGGCGCACTTGTTTCTGAATGGGCCAGACATGCTAATGTCTCCTTGCCAGAAGCAAGCGGCCTCTCAGAGCATAAACTTCTGACTTAAAGCGGGAGGTGAGGGAGGAGGTCAAAGGTGGCAAACTTGGCCAACTCAGGAGCATCCTGACTGCAGCATTCTGAGGGAACTGTGTGCAGCTCTCCCCCTGTCTGGGTGCCTCCTGGCACAGCACTTGTAAGGAAGGACACTCAAGATCTGTATCTAAATCTTCACTTGAAACAAGAAGATCAGTTTCATTTGATGCCAGACAGAATTTCTCTGTGTCAGTTTCTTAGATTATATAGAGTCAGCCTGGACTCATAGATCAAGATTCTTGGTTTGGAATTAGAATTAGATTCCATACAGTGTGGAAACAGGCCCTTCAGCCCAACAAATTCACACTGACCCTCCGAAGAGTAACCAATCCAGACCCATTCCCCTGCCCTATATTTACCCCTGACTAAAGCAGCTGATACTATGGGGTAAAAACAATGACTGCAGATGCTGGAAACCAGTTTCTGGATCAGTGGTGCTGGAAGAGCACAGCAATTCAGGCAGCATCCGACGAGCAGCAAAACCGACGTTTCGGGCAAAAGCCCTTCATCAGGAATAAAGGCAGAGAGCCTGAAGTGTGGAGAGATAAGCTAGAGGAGGGTGGGGGTGGGGAGAAAGTAGCATAGAGTACAATAGGTGAGTGGGGGAGGAGATGAAGGTGATAGGTCAGGGAGGAGAGAGTGGAGTGGATAGGTGGAAAAGGAGCTAGGCAGGTCGGACAAGTCCGGACAGGTCAAGGGGACAGTGCGGGCTGGAAGTTTGAAACTAGGATGAGGTGGGGGAAGGGGCTTCCTCATTTCCCCTTCCCCCACCTCATCCTAGTTTCAAACTTCCAGCCCGCACTGTCCCCTTGACCTGTCCGGACTTGTCCGACCTGCCTAGCTCCTTTTCCACCTATCCACTCCACCCTCTCCTCCCTGACCTATCACCTTCATCTCCTCCCCCACTCACCTATTGTACTCTATGCTAATTTCTCCCCACCCCCACCCTCCTCTAGCTTATCTCTCCACACTTCAGGCTCTCTGCCTTTATTCCTGATGAAGGGCTTTTGCCCGAAACATCGATTTTGCTGCTCGTCGGATGCTGCCTGAATTGCTGTGCTCTTCCAGCACCACTGATCCAGCTAATACTATGGGCAATTTAGCATAGCCAATAGCCAATTTCTTTATCACAGCAAGAGCTTTCCCCTGAATTGACTTAGACCACCTCTGCATCAACCAAGATTTCTTTCCAGGGATCCTTACTTAATTTTGTATTATAGTTCTCCTTGAACAATTGTCTTCAAAGGAATAGCTTCTGGAAATCAGGTTGTCATATCCATAATTATGAGAATAATTTGATGTCCTGCTGTTGTTTTTGGCAATGATCCTACACATTCTAGTAACGCTCGACTGAGTGATTCTACAAAACACTGGGATCAGTATCAAAAGTGTCAGTTTGATGATATGTTGAGTTTTCCCTGCTACTTGACATGTATGGCATGTTATACTGATCTGCACTATGCCCTGTTGAAGCTTTGACCATCTAAAATACCTAGGTGAAAGTGAGGACTGCAGATGCTGGAGATTAGAGTCAAGAGTGTGGTGCTGGAAAAACACAGCCAGTCAGGCAGCATCCGAGGAGCGGGAAAAATCGATGTTTCGGGCAAAAGTCCTTCATCTAAAATACCTGCTAATCAGTGCTTGATCAGAACTCCATTTTAACTGCATTAATAGTCTGGAACTCTTTCAGCCTTATCTTCTGTACGAACTGCCAGTACTACCTTATTTAACCCGAGATCTGCTTGCTGGCCTTCAATTCATGACGACATTCCAAATGCTCCATCTGCATTATCTTCAAATTGAGTTCCAGTCACTCTAGTGTCTATTTGTGGTATGACTTTGACCTCTGCTGTTGGATTTTGTTTCATCATTTCTCTGGTCACTACATGATGGAAAAATACGTGGAAGTCACTCCTGCCACTGGTGCATCTCTTTAAACTCAGTCACACTTTCCGCGATTATGTGTGTATCAATGATCTTTACCCTTTGCCAAATAACTATCCTGTATTAAGTCAACTCTGTCCATGGGTAATTGCTCAACAATTCCCACAGTCACTGTCCAGGTTAACAAGTCATATTTTAATTTTACTTTACACAATAAAATTGTGATATACTATCTAGTAATCCAGATTACTACCATTTGGATTTCATTTCACTGTCTGGAGGAAAAGCCATGAACTCCTTCACCAAAATAGTTTGAGTATTTTGTGTCCTGTGTCCCTTCACATAGTTAGAGGTTTAAAAGCATCAATAAAACAGTTATCATCTCTTTTGACAAAAGCCCCTTGTGTTTCTCGTCTAACCTATTCATCTCTCCTGCACTCGTGACAGTATTTCCCTCTGCTTTCCTAGTTGTGGTTAAAGCTGCAGTTTGGTCCATGTTATTTTCCTATTGAGTTTCTTTGCCAGACTCTCTCTTACAAATCCCAATAAGTTCCAAGGTCTGCCTTTATAACAGAATGAAGGTGACTCACTTTATTCCAGTGAAATCACATCAGCCCTCAATTTTCACCTCCAGCCTCAGCACATTTCTTTTTGATTTGTGGAGGTGATTCCCAGCTGACTTTTCTTTACCCTGGATATTTGCCTTCCTTTAACTGACCCATCCTCTTTCCTTCTGAATGTATAGGGCTGATAGAAAAAAAAAACAAATTAGTTTAATGGATCTGCTCTTGTATACTCTGCTTGGGGCAGCATGGTGGCTCAGCGGTTAGCACGGCTGCCTCACAGCACCTGGGTTCCAGGTTCAATTCTCAGCCTCAGGCGAGTGTCTGTGGGGAATTTACACATTCTCTGTGTGGGTTTGCTCCAGTTTCCTCCCACAGTCCAAAGCTGTGCAGGGCAGGTGAATTGGCCATGCTAAATTGCCTATAGTGCTGGGGAAATGGGACTGGGTGGGGTTACTCTTCAGAGGGTCGGTGTGGACTTGTTGGGCCGAAGGGCCTGTTTCTACACTGTAGGTAATCTAATCTATACTTTTGTGTACTAGCAATTTTTGATTGTACCCATTCCCTTGTATGCCTCCTGTGCAATGTTAAGTTTGTGTGCCTTGCTCTTTTCAACCTTTGGTCTTATGTTATATTCTGCAGGCACTGCATGCAAAACAAAGTTTTCCACTGAACTTAGGTACGTGTGACAACAAAAAAATCAAACCAAGCTCCTAATCATCAGCCATTACACCAGGCTGTTGGAACCTCTGGTCTTAACCATGGGTTCTGATTAGAAAAGGGAGTGACCATTTATCTTCTTTCAGAAGGATGGCCACAAAAGAACAGGGTTGTGCCATGAGGGACCCAATCAGAGGAGGAATCACATCCACCCCCTCAACTCTCCACTTAGTACATTCCAGATGTAGCTGGGCTCTGCATCTACATTCCCCACACCCACTACTCCCCTCCCCCCCCACCTCCCCCACACTTGAAAGTCGATGCTAAAGAAGGTTCTGCTCCTGACAAGAAGATCGTAGGCATGTTTAGCCTGATGGGAGAGACAAATGCTCGAAGGGTCATCATAATTATACTCCCGGACCACTGGGCTCCACAGCTGTGAAACCAGGTAGATGTGGTGGGAGGAGAACGAAGAAGCAAACTTATTGGGGGCACTTTGGTGGAATTGCACTCTACATGATTTGACACTTGCAGTTTTGACCTTAGATCTGTTCGCTTTTCTGTGTAGCCTCAGGTGTAACTGGGCCAATGTGAGGTACAACTCCATGGCCATACAGGATGTACCATGAGACGATGCCTGTGTTGACAGTCAGCTGCAGTATCTGGAAGCAAGGGGAAGAAGCTGTGCAGAGGACAATGAGACCTGCTAACACCATTGCTCCTCATCCTGTAACACCCCTATTCTTTCCTGGCCTCGCTGTCCAAAAATGTTGTTGTGAATGAGTTGCTCACCAATGTCTGAGGCAGGGAGGGGATCAATGGCTTAAGATGGCCAGAGATTAGAACACCAAAGATCTGTGTCCTGTACTGTGTATGTGTCTTATAGCAATGTCTTTTTTTCTTATCACAAGTCTTTACAGCCTGCAGCCTCTTCCTTCGCAGGTCATCACTTATTCCACTTGTAACAGCAGCCATTTTATTCTCCAGTGCACACTGTAAAATTTCAGCACAGGAAGGTGGAAGGTGACAGTGAGCAATCTTTGGCCAGGGGCTTGGAGCCTCCACGTCTATGTGCCAGTGAGCTCCCACATATCAAAATCCCCTTCCTGGTAGCCCTCACCTCCCAAGTGCCCACTCAACTTGTCTACAAGATCCTGCACCCCACCCCACAGCCCCTGGCATATAATGTGTCCATGCCAGGTGTGATAATATACTGACCCCCTTCCTGCACTGCCTTGGAAGCCATGATATTCCTGACAAAGGATGAAGCCCCCGCCACATGATTCCTTTCCCATCCATGCTTTACCATATTGCTATCTTTCAGATAACATTGCCCCCTTTACAATGATCATGCCCACTTCCCTCCAGCCTGCAGCCCCTAGTACTGATGACCAGACTCCTGATTGTGGCCTATTCCCCGGATTGAGCTGGGACTGCCTGATTGACAGTGTCCCCATGGACTTCGCTGAGGACTACTCTCCTAAGGCTTTGAGGCATAGCTGCTTGCTTGCAGTGTGTCTGCCACCTAAACTGTTGGCACGTGGGGTAGATGTGAGATTGATATGGCACGCTGCCGTACAGCAAGATGCGTGCCCCATGACTAAGGACAGCTCACTAGTAAGGCAAGCTGTCTGATTGTGTGACCGTGTTAAGTGGCACTGCAAAACAAGGCAAGGGTGGTGTGAGCAGGGAAGCCAGTTCTAAGTGAGAGAATGCTGAGAGAGCCTTCAAGCAGCCCGAAGGTGCAATGACATTCAGCTGGGTCCTAGTCCCTGTGCTTAAAGTGTGCCTGCTGCAGCCTTTCAATGTTAGTTAGTGGGGGACCTGCATTGTTGGTCTCTGCTTCCTAATTGTCCTACAAGTGTATTGGAGAAGTGCAATGATGATCCTGATGGGCTGGCAAATGCTGGATGCCAATATTCATGGAGGAAGGGCCTGTGGGGCTGGTGTCTGTGGATCATACCCTGAGATGGTGTTTGGTCCTGAGCAACATGGAGGTCACTCAAAACAAGCAGTGAGCTGAGATCGCAAGGTACCCACTCTGACTTCATGTTCAGATTTTTTGACCTCTGCCTTTGTTTGGTGCTTTTGCAAAGTTGGGAATATTAATAAGACAAGTTCAGCCATTAATAAACCATTTCGCAAGCAATAATCCCTCTGGACTGGCAAATCACTACTGGTACTTTCTCTCCTGATCAGTCCATAGTCCAAAAAAAGTAAAATGTTATAGTCTCTTACATGACAGTCACACACAAATTTAAAAAAAAAACACCAAATAGACATGATGAATAATGGACAATTAGAATTCTCTTTGCAACTAATCTTAACAAGTATTGGCTTTGGCTGCAAAGAACTTCTGAAACATTCTGAGATCGTAAATGGTGTGATCCAAAGGCACATCTTTGTTTGGTTTAAGTTATCCATTATCTGTGCAGCCTCTGTTTGCCTTTTGGCTGACAGCATGAATATCAACTCTGCTGGAAATTTGGGTTTGTTGGTTCAACTCTGAACCAGTGAAGTAATCTATCTGCACTATTTAGTGATGCAAAGGAAGATGACTTCTCCAAACGTTTAGTAAAAATGTCCTTACATTTTACAGAAACAAGATATTTGTAGGACTTCCGATTCTTGAATTTCAAACATTTAACTTTGGGACTCAAACTGGAAATGTTGACTTACTCCGGAGGACTTCAGTCATCACCAAACAACAGCATCCTTCAAAGGAAATTGTAATCATTACAGAAAAAGATTTATTTCTGTCATTAGCGTACAGCAAACATATTGGTAAGTGAACAAATATGGTGAAACAATAGAAGGCTGAATTATCAAGACTTGGTTCTCATAGCACACAGTACAGCACTAATTCAAAACACTGAAATGTATTGAGGCCCCATGCCCCTATTTACAAACCAATGTAGCACATACATTTCATCACTTACATTTTGTAGTATTTACAACACAACACAGTTGGAATAAATATTTACAAGCTCGGAGCTTTCAAACTGAAATATTGAGCCAATCCTGCAAAGTGTTGTCAAAGGCTTTTATTTCAAAGTACATGCAGATCTTTAAAATTATTCACAAAAGGCAGATATAAAGATTGAAATGGATTTTGAAACCAATAATTGTAATGTTTACATACTGCAGTGAGAGTCTGTTTTGAAAATACTGAAAGTTAATATCTGCTCACCCTCTGTGACACATTGATTTTTTTTCATATTTACTGTGGTTTGGGCAGACTGCAAATATTAACTTTTCCTTGAGGACTTCTCGGTCACAAAAATAGATAATAATGTTCAGTCTTATATGAGGCTTCCAGCTAGCTGCGTCTTTGAGATGTATTGGTGACAGTTCTTTTATTTTCAGATACTTACGTAACCAACACATATGGTTGGCTGCATTGCAATTACTTTGTCAAACATTACAATGAGAAAGGCTGTCCTAAATGATTTGATTACTGTTTGCATCAACAATAGGATTGAATGTTGAAATTAGTTTGCCCTCTTTGACAGCTTTGCAAATTCAACTTGGTGACTGCAGTCTGAATGAAAAGTAATTTTATCTGTTGTCAAATGTCAGAAAAATTTAAATCTGAATGGATCACTGATTCGAGGCTTTTCCTTAACAGGCAATGTTAAAGAGAGGCTGTTTCTACAAAGGAAACTAATTCCTTATAATTAATAGGCCCTCCTGTAGATTTGTATTATCAAATAACCCAGCTTCAGTATGAAAATAGAGGCAACTTTATTAAAAACAATGCATGTTTATAATTGGAGATAGTGTTCAAATACATAAGATTCTAATGGGACTTGACACAATGAATGCAGAGTTTGTCTCCCCTTGTGAGAAAATCTAGGATCAGAGGGCATATTTTAGAGTAAAGGGGTCACCAATTTCAGACAGAGAGGAGGAGGAATTTCTTTTTTCATACAGTAGTAAGAGCAAGGACTTCTTTACCACAGAAGGTTGTAAAGGATGGGTCATTACGTACATTCAAGACTGAGATAGACAGTTTTTATAAGTGCAAAGGAATGGGGAAAAGGCAGGAAAGTGGAGTTGAGGATCATCAGTTCACTCATGACCTCACCCAATGGTGAAACAGACTTGATGGGCTGAAGGGACTCCTTCTGCTCCTCCGTCTTATGGTTTTCAAAGTACCAGTTGAAAATAATTAGAATTATTTTTGCTGTCCTGGCTCTAATCAGTTGTGTGTAATTTCTGGAGATAGTAAGGACTGCAGATGCTGGAAGTCAGAGTCGATAAAATGTGTAGCTGGAAATGCACAGCATGTCAGACAGCATCGGAGGAACAGGAAAGTCGACGTTTCGGGACAGGACCCTTTACTCAGCAAATAGTTAATGAACGGAATACACTCCCTGGAAGTGTGGTGGTAGTAAGTCAATTTGAGGCATGGAACAGGACATAAGATAAATATTACAATGGAAACATTGTGTTGAGTTCCGAGGGTGGGGGGATGGTGGAGGCAGATAAAAGTCAAAATGCTTAGAAAGCTGGTGCAGATGGGCTATATGGCCCCTTCTGCACCATAATAGTTTCGTAATCGTGTGCTTATAGAAATTGTGGCCCAGCTGAAAATATAAGAACACTTAATGGGGGGGGAGGCATAAGCTATCACAGACTAAATACTTCAAAAGTATAGCAGCAAAGTGCATGCTGTTCCTTGTTAACTCTAGCAACTGAAACACTGTGACAAGATGGGGACTATAAGTTCTTGTTTACAAACCTAAGATTCACATTATAATCTTCTGGATAGCTGGGGAGCACAAGCATAGTTATCCTCACAAAAACAAGATAATAAAACTCATCCAATATTTACATGCAATGAAAGCAATCAGCTTTAGTTTGTCTCTTATTCTTGTATCAAGCTAAGTTTAATTCTGAAGATACGCAGTATCGATTATTTAGAAACAATGAAAATAACAGGTGATGTGACAATTTCACATATATTGTACACCATACAGAAACCTGGCAAATAGAATAATATGTATTAAAATCATGTAATGTATTGCAATTTTCCCAATATTTCTGACAGTTCTCTAATTACGAAGTTAAGGTAATTAATCTCCCCAGTCTCTTCATGGTAAAACAGATGAAACTCTGTCCTATATTGTCAAGAGTGTTATACTAACAAACACACAATGTGTTACTCTGCTGTTAATTTGGGCCATATTTAGGCTGGCCTGTGATTGAGGGCGGAAGCTATAAATTAACACTATTAATGTTTAATTGATAGATCCATTGATAGTTGGAATGTTCTCACCAATTCAGGTTGCAGCTAAGAAACATTCATATTTTAAAGTTCATTTATAGTTACTTCACAAAGGATTATGTTTACATTATGATCATTGTATGTGCTGACATGCTACTTTTAGTATGCCAAATGCAGATAGTATGCCAGAATGTATGTAGCTGGTGAAAAATGGTGCCTTTCCCACTTAAATTACATAATATATTGCATTGGAAGTTGCCGTTCATGTTCAATAAAAAATGATAGATCAGCCTATACTAGGCATTAGGGATCTGTGAGAATAGTTCATGCAATTGTCTATATCCATCACCAATCATGATGAAATTATAAAATAATTATTAAATTTATAAAAATCATAGAGTCAGAATCAAGAATTATAAATTGGAAGAGTGAATTATTCAAACAAGGTGTAGAAAGTATAAATAAGCAAGAAAGTAATATTGGATTAAGACAGACTTAGATAAAAATGTTTAAGTGTCCAAAAATTAGAAGTTGAATTAATGCAAAGTAACACTTGTAAAATTTAATCTTCAGCATCTTTTTTCAGGATAAAGTCAAAATTGTTGCATTTTTTAAAACTTGTTTCACCTTTATTTATGTGGAAGTGATAGAATCACAGAGTTAATTCAATTTTCAGTGCCAGACAATTTGTTTAGCAATAACTAAGGTAATCAAGCTCTTAAAAAGAGATGTTCGACTGAAATGGACAAGCTCAAACTTTAGTTCTTTTAAGTTTAGTTTGTATCCATCTTAAAAATACAGAAACTTCATGCATGGAACATGGAATAATGCAGCACTGAGGGGGGCAGTTTGCTCCATCTTGTCTATGCTAACCCAAAGACACCCAGATGACCTTTTTTAATTGTATTTTCCTGCACACGGCCCATAGCCCTGCAGCTTAGAGCACTTAAAAGTCCTTTTTAAAAGACTTTAGGGTCTCTGCCTCCACCACCAACTCAGGCAGTGAAGTACAGACACCCATCACCCTCTGTGTAAAAATAATTTTTCTTCATGTCTCTCCAATCTTTCAGCCACTTCGTTTGAATCCATGACCCCTACTTTTTGAACTCTCTGCCAAGTGAAACAGGTTGCTCCTGTCCACTGTCTGTGGCCCTCACAATATTGTAGATCTCAATCATGTCATTCCTCAGCCTTCTCTGTTCCAAGGAAAGCAACCACAACCTCTCCAATCTCTCCTTGTAACTACAATTCTCCAGCTCTGGCAACATTCTAGTTAATCCTCTTTGCACTCTCTCCAGAGCAATTATGTCCTTCCTGTAATGTGACGACCAGAACCACATTCAATACTCCAGTTGTGGCCTCACCAGTGTCTAAGACAGTTTCATCATTAAATCCACATTTTTGTATTCTATACTGCCAGTGAAGGAGAGCTTTCCATATGCTTTCTTCAGAACCTTATCTATCTGTCCTGTTACCTTTTGGGATAGGTAAACTTGCATGCCAAAATCTCTCACTTCATCTTTCTCTCTCAGTATCTTCCTATTTATTGTGTATTCCCTTTTAATATTTGAGCTTGCAAAATGCCTTACCTCACACTTATCAGCATCAAACTCTATCTATCCCTTCCCTGCCCACTCCACTAACCTACCTGTAGCATCTGAGCTTACAGCTATTCTCTACACTATCAACTACATGGCCAATTATTATGCCATTTGCAAATTTTCTAATTGTGCCCAAACATTCAAGTCCAAATCATTATTGTGTAAAACAAGCAGCAATGGTCCCAACTCCAAGCCCTGTGGAACAACACTTGAAACAGCTTTCCATTCACAAGGGCATTACCCTTTGTTTCCTGTTACTAAACCAATTTTGGATCCAATTCAACACATTATCCTATAGTCTATGAGCTTTTTTTTGACCAGTCTGCCATGCAGATTTAACTAATATCCATGCAGACCACTGCACAATCATCATTGATCCTGCTTGACACTTCCTGAAAGAATTCAGTTAAATTCATAAGGCAGGACCTTCCCATAACAAAGTCATGTTGACCACTCCTGTCTAGTCCATGCCTTGCTAAGTGATGGTTCATACGATCTCTCAGTATTGATTGTAACAATTTGCCCACCAAAGTAAGACTAACTGGCCTATAATTGTTTGATATTTCCTTTGTACACTTTCTAAGCAATGGAATCATGTTTGCATTCCTCCAGCACCTCACCTGTGTCAAGTGAAAATTGACAAATAATTCTCAGAACATCTGCTATTTCCTTCCTCACCTCCTTCAACATCCAAGGGAACAACCAATTCAGCCCTGGCAACTTATCAAGTTTTAAGAATTCCAAATCCTCTAACACTTTCTCTCATTATGATTATTTTGATCATTATTCCATACTGCCCCTCTTGTATTACTGTATCTACATCATCCCTGTCCTTTTGAATATGGAAATAAAATATTCATTTAAAATTCTTCCCACATCCTCTGCTTCTTCATGTAAGTTCCCATCTTCATTTCTGATAACTTTTTCCATAACTATTCACTTTCTCTTTATATATAGGGAAAATATCCTTTGGGTTTTCTTTTATCTTGCTTGCCCTCTTTGATTTACTTATTTCTTCTTGTTTACATGATCCCTATACTTTACATGATCCTCTAGGCTATCTGCAGTGTTGATATTGTTGTGATTACCATAAGCTTTCTTTTACTGTTTAATCTTACCCTGTACTTTTCTAGACAGCCATACAGGTCTAGATTTGAAATTACCATTCTGATTTTTGGGAGGGGGATATGTCTGCTTTGTGCCCTAAGGATCTCACATTTTAGTGCCCCCCTCTGGTTTCCCACTGATTTATCCTTCAGCAGTGCTATTCAGTCCACCTCAGCCAAATCATTTCTCGGTTTTGAAAGATTTATCCTGAGTAAAAACTTTTACTCCTGATTTATCTATCCTCTTCCATATCAATACTAAGTCTGATCAAATTGTGGTCACTACAATTTCACCTATGTCACCACACCCAGTTGCTCATCTTCATTTCCCAGAACTAAATCTACAACTGCATCTCCTCTCCTTGGGATTATCACATTGTTTAAAAAATTTCCTGGACACAGTACATTAATTTTTCACCCTCAATGCCCCTTTAATTTTTTGAAACCCAATTGATATTGGGATAGTTAAAAGTCTCCAACTATTATTGCCCACTTATTCCTTTATATTCCTATATAAGCAAAAGTCCTGACCTTTATTTAAGCTGATATATTATGCTTGAAAAACAGTAAGAAAATACTCTATAAGTATCATTTACCAGTTGGATGTTTCTGTTGCAATGATGCTACTTTCTGAACTGCCTGGACTAAGACTGAGCACAGCACTCAGCCTTCCAGCTTCACCTATTCCCTGTTTCACATAATTTCCCATTCTGATCCAACTGCAAACCACTCTCATTTCACTGCCATACTCCAAAAGCAATGTTTCTGACCTGGATCAATACAATTGTTCACTTAACCAACTTCACCTGAGAGCAACTCAGCTGACTCCTATTTCAGAAATGTGACTAAAACTACACCCAATAAAACAGAGCTGCTTTTAATTACTAGATTAAAGTATTAATTTAGATTGAAGATCAGCCCTGAAATTAAGTTTAATTACCACTTACCCCTTGAAACTCCTTATTTACACCCAACTCCAAAGCAATCTCATTTATCTAAGTAAGACTGACAATCCAGACACTCTTCAATGCATTAGAATTCAGAATCAATCAGCAAAACACTATTTTCCCAAAGATAACAATAGAGCAGCCTTGCTCAGGCAGCAATCTTTGGCTTATTAACAACCCACCTGTCGTCTGTAATAATTGCTATAGGATCCATGTAGTTTAATTAGTGTGCACCATTAACCTCACTGCTAATTTGGCAGTAAATTTGAGCCCAGTTTTTATATAGCTGTGAATATCAGAATTTGGGGGACAGTACTGTGAGATTAGTCAGTTAGCTGGTTTGTGGTGCAAACATGGGTTTAATTCCCACACTGACTGAGGTTACAATGAAGGACTCTCCTTCTCACCTTTTCTCCTAGCCTGAGGAGTGATGCCACCCTAATGAGAGAGCAACCCTATGGATAATAGTGCACACTGTTTGAACAATTCAGAGTTTTTGTACTGTTCTATCTCTAACCTGTGAGTGTGTGAAGTAAAGTGCTCAATTCTTTGGGTTTATGACCCCCACCTCTATAAGGGTGAAACAAGCTTTAGAAAAGAATGAACATTTTTCAGATTTTCTGGAAAAGTCACATTTTGTCTTTGCAAATTGGCAGTTAAATGTCAGTCATCAGTAACTTGTGTGTTTGCTACAGCAACCCCTCTGCCAATCTGAATCAACTTCTCATGCAATCAGTAGTATTGTTGCATTCAGTATATATGGTGTTTTCTGTTTATTTTGGTAATTCTTGTGAATTGGTCAGATAAGTTGAAGCTGAAAGGCTTTGACAAAGTGTTTTTTTTTCAGCAACATTCAAGGTCTGTAGTATCAAATGACTAATTTTTGGTTATTGCAAATATTGATTAAACTGTGTGGTTTCTCATGCATGAGGTTTGTGTGTGGTTTTAGGAAGACCAATTTCTTTGTCAACATTTTAAGTTCAAATTTAGTACAGATAAATTAAAATGGTCACGCTTACATGCAAACTCTCAAAATGTCACTCAACTTATAAACTATCCCGGAAGTGCTGAATTATTTGGACATAAATTTTGGCAAATCCAGAAATCATGCTTTTTCAGTGGCAGCATAATTGAGTATTTGTAAACCAGTGTTTAGAGCAATAATATTGGATAACCCTGCAAGCATTTTACATTCCCTAATTCAGAATGTAGACAACTATGACTTTCATTATGTAGAAATCAGAGACCAAGAAAATGTTTATCTCAGCAAGTGTTTCTCTGCTGAAGGCAAATCAAGGGTGTATTTATTGGACCTGTTGCAACATAAGGACTATCTCATCTCATCTAATTTAGGAGTGATTCATATTTCTATTAGGATAAAATTTTGTTGAATTCTATTATTTGTAATTGATGGGTTATGGTGAAAAGAATATTAAACCTGCCAAAAAACATGATGAATGTACTGTATCGGTATTAAATGCAAATTGTTGTTAAAATTGCTGACCAAATTTGAACTTTATGAATTGAAATAGAAATTTCTGGAAATAGAAAACATGTTCTTCAGGGCCAGATGTTAACCCAACCATGAACCCATTCAATTATATGAGGTTAAAATCAGGTTCTTATCAATGAAAAAGAAAATGCATCATTGGAAAATATTTAAGAATAAAACAGGATTGTCTTAACTCTTTTTCAATGTTTCTTAATTCTGCTTGTTTTACTGATTGGGATCGGAGTTTCTGCCTTATTAAACTGCGGTAAAGACAACTGCGGTAAAGACATCTGCAGCATCCTTGTCAATCAGATTGACACAAGTTGTGACGGCTGACTCTTTTTGAACTGGGCAGCGTGATTGGTGTTTAGTACAAGAAGGGGTTTTTCCACAGAAATACATATAAATCCAGGGATTTGTACAACTGTTTAAATTCCCCAAGAGCATGAGGATGGTGAAAACAGCACCTGTGAACAAAGAAGAGAAATTAAATGATGGTAGCTGTCATAAAGGAACATCTCAGGGTGAAGCTCTGTTGCCACTCTGGTGACATTAGCTAATAGTTTCAGATTGCATGGACAGAAGTATGTCCATCTGATTCAGAACAATGTCTGAATTTTGAGCACAACAATTTTATTTTCATTCATTCACAGGATGTCAGTGTCTCAGTGTCTACAGCATTTAACGCCCACCCTTAGTTGCCCAGAGAGCAGTTAAGAGTCAACCTCACTGCTGTGGTCTTGAGTCACCTACAGACCAAGTAGTTTGCTTCCTTAACAGGTATTAGTTGATAGGTATGCAAAGCTTTACCAGTTGTGGCCTCTCTTCTGAATGCAATTTCTTCATTTGTCAAATGCAAATTGCGTTTTGGAAATTTAAATGTTGCAACTTTTTGATATTTGGAAACAAAAAAATTCATTTCTGTCCTTTCTATCATGACAAAGGAACTCTTCAGTGATGCAACTCCCCACAGCTCTGTTGAGTTTTGTTGGTGCTGACCTGGAAGTGTGTGGTAGTAATCAATAGATAGCAATTTAACTCTGACTGTCTAACTTCCCGAAATATCAATTTCAGACCACTCGGGTATTGCAACTGCAGCTAACATCTTTCAGTCATACAAATACGCGGATTTTTCTTCTACACTGTGAATCCAGGCTAATAATAATGCTTTGGCGGTGAATTTATCTTTCTGCTATGTTTTCCATAAACTGGCAATGAAGAAATGCAATGTTCACACTAAGGTGGTTCTATGCCATCATTGGCCACCATGGGAGTAAACAATTCTTCTTTATGCAACCAGAACCTTTGAAAGGAGCATTCTTTATCTTTGTGTCCTATTTCAACAAGTTTCTGTAGTCTGAAAAGCACAGTGTGCTTTCAGACAATTATACCTTAAATACAAAATTTTCAATTGAGATGAGATGCAATTTGAATTAACCACACTGGGGGCAAGAATTTATGAGATCTCTATTTGGTTACATCATAGGAAAGTTTCCTATATTTTTCTCTTCAGAAAGATTATAAAAAAGGAGTTTAAAGAATTGAACCCTCTAGCCAGATACCAACCTGACTTCCACATTTATCGGAATAATTTCCTTCATTGTCATTGGGTCAAAACTCCTGGAAATCACACACACCACAGCAGTCCAAGAGGAAAATTAACCATCATCTTCTCACAGGCATATGGGAAAGTGCAATAAATGATGGCCTCACCAGTAATATCCATAATCCCAAAATTAATATTGTAAAAACTCATGCATGTAAACAGAAGGAATGTAGTTGCTACCTCTCTCATGTTAATAATTGGAGACACAGCAAGCAATTCTTTTCCACAAATCTACAGAGATGTTATGTACACATTGCTGTGTCTTCTGCACTCAAACCCCAGTGTCTGCACAGTAAATTCAAAGGTTTGCTACTAATTGCTAATTAGATTATGTTAGTAATTTTGAATAGCTATAATAGATTAAAGTGCAAAGTCTCAACGGGAGACTTGTCCAATTTTTCCAGGGACATTTCCAAGTGTTCTGTCTGCCCAATTCATTGCTGAAGTGCTGAATGGATATCCTCTGACAATCCAGAACCACCTACTGAGTGGTTTCATTTGTACTTCTGTCTAAGACAGAGATGGCTAGGTTCTTGGTTAGTAAAGGGGTCAAGGTTAAAGGGAAAAGGCGGGAATGCGTAGATGAAAAAAATCAGTCATGATCCAATGGTGCAGCAGCATCTTTGGGCCGAATGGCACAATTCTGCTGCTTTACCTTATGGTCTAAGTAAATAATTACATTTTTACAATGCGGTCAAATTAGTACAGAAAGTATGTAACTGCAGTGGTGTTTCCCCCCAAACGCTCTGTTGCGGATATATGGGAGGGGAAATCCTGTGGACTAATCGGCTCCACCTTCCAATCCTTAACCCTCGATCAAGCGAAATGATAATCTGCCCTAAATTATGGCAGTGCTGGGATCTTGGTGAGCGCCAATTCCCTACTCCGCTTCCGGCATCACTACACTTTAAAAGTGATGTGTTGGCTTCTGTGGGACTGGCAATGCGAAAGGCGTTATGTATCAATACAAACCCTTTCCTCCCTGCAACCATCCGTCTAACGGCACAGACCGAGGGAATCTGCACGGGTCTGCTTCAGTTGCCCAGCACGGGCGATGGTCGCTAACCTGAGGGTTTCCAATGGAAAAGTCATACACACACACGACATTCCCACACACGCACACATGACATTCCCCCAACACGCACATACGCACACATGACATTCTCTCTCTCTCACACACACACACGACATTCCCCCCACACTCACACATGACATTCCCACTAACGCGTGCTGAGGTGGGAAAGCTGAGCCCGCGTTGGCGTTGGCTTATTGGGAGAGTTGGGTTGGGGGTGGGTTGGAGCTGAGTGGTGGGGAGTCTGGGAAGGTTTGGAAGGGAAAATGGACCGAATGCACGCTAATCGAAATTTTCCAGGGGTGGGGGAAGGGGGGAAGGGGTTGGCTATTTGAGAAAATGAATGGCAGGACTCACCCTCGTTGAGATCACTGGGATACCAGGCGGTGCAAAGCTGCACTGTGAAGTAGGGAGCCCAACACAGCACATAGGCGAGTACGATGACCACAGTCATTTTCACCGTCTTCTTCATCGCCTTTGAGATGCAGTTGACATTGCTGGCTCTAGAGTGCACTCCCTGGCTCTCGGTCTGCTCTGGGCCCTGGTGAGTCTTGATGTAAATGTTCAGTCGAATCACCCTGTAGATCTTGACCTGACATATGGTGAGGACAAGAGTGGGGACGAAGAAGATGGCCACGAAGATCCAGGTCACGTAAGCCTTGAGTCCCCAGGGCTGGATGAACTCGGCCCAGCACTGCAGCACCCCTGGGGCCACCTCGGTCCGGGAGAAGATGAAGAGTTGAGGGACGCTCAGGGCCAGGGAGAGGAGCCAGCTAACTCCGATGGCCGGATTGCAAAACGCCCTCCTCTTCTGGAAGGTCACCATGGGGAAGCAGACGGCCTGGAAGCGGTCCACCGTCATCGCCACCGTAACGTAGGTGGAGGCGAACATGCCGACCAGCTGCAGGTAAGCCATCGCCCTGCACAACACATCTGGCCCCAGGAAGACCTCGGTGCTGTCCCAGATGAGCTGCGGCAGCACCTGGAAGACGGCCACCACCAGGTCGGCAATGCTGAGGTGCATGAGGAAGACGTACATGCGGCTCATTCTCCTCCTCCTGTTCCACAGAAACCGGACCAGCACGCTGTTACCCACCGTGGCCGCCACGAAGATGATGCCCAGCACCGCAACCTCCGCTTGGGCCAGCTGCTCGTCCCTCTTCGGGGTGCCCAAGGTCTCCGAGAGCACGGTGGCATTCGGGGAGATGCGCCATCCGCCGTGCATCTGCGCCTCATTCAGCACCATGGACAGGTTCTTCATAGCTTCTCGGAACAACTTACTCCTCTAACTGTGTGGTGCGTGTGTCTGTGTGTGTTGGCAATCCTTTCCTCCTCAGCTCGACTGCCCAATATCCAACAATGTGATGGTGCAGTCCCCCCCTAACCATCGGTGATGTTACAGCGCTGGGCAGCTCTCTGCGTCCCCTTCCCCTCACCCCCCCAGGGGGCAGGGCAGCTCTGAGGACCCAATCGCTTCAATGGCCCTAGCCCCCCCCCCCCCCCCCCTCCCCATCCCCTCCACCTGGAGTCTCTTCTCCTGCGACCTCGAAGCGGTTTTATAGGCACCGCTCGGGAGATGGAGTGGAAATTCAGAGCCAGATGTACCAATCGGCGCGCAGAACGAACAGGTCATTTTAACCTCGGTGGGGGCTTGGGAGTGTGGGAGGTGGCGGCGGTATCGCAGATGACAGAGGGGAAAACGAAATTCTTTATTTGACTCTTGAATGGACTGTCAACTTCGATCTCATTCCATTGCTGACTAATTTCGGGCTTGCTCGCAGTCCATGGCACCGACTTTGTCAGCCGCGGGGTTCCCTTCAAGTGCAGCCCAAAGCGGCCGCAGTGATGACAAATGTCCTCACTCTGACTCATTAACATTTGCACTCCTCCAGAAACGGGGTCCTACTGGTCTAGACCTTCGCCGCAAACGTTTTCTGTTAAAGCGTCCCATATAATGAAACTTGTATGTCATTGTCGATGAGTGTGATCGCTTCCCTGCTTCTGTCAAATTTTGGAAATCAAAGTAAAATATTAACTGTGCGCGCGAATAATCTTTTTGCCTTCCTCAGTTTTACGCTTCACTAATGCAAGGATTTCCTTCCCACCTAAAGCTTTTTGGGGTTAATATCAAGCTTCTGGACAACCAGCTATTATTCCAGGGACAACGGGCTCAACCAAGACGAGTGAGTATAATGGGCAAATGAAAGGCGGCTCAAGTATTGCCGAGGAACCAATTTGCAAAACTAAAACCCAGCAAGTGCAGAATAAAACGGGAACGGCGGACAGGTTAGTTGCATGAGCAGGCAGGTCAGACAGAATTTACAGGGGATTTGATTCCAATTAAGACAGGCTGGTGTCAGTCAGTGGGCACGTTTGGAAGGATTGCTTGTAACGTTATTACATTTAATCCTTGGTCGTTTTCCTTCAATTCTGTTCTTGTCTGCAGCAACCCAGCAAAAAGCAAACGGTGGGTCTCTTTAATCGATGACGTTCCGCGTATTTTTGATGAAAATAATTTGTTTCCTCTTTGACCAGCGGAGGGTCTGACAGCTTGGCGGGCGGGACTCATCGTTTTTAGTTTTAAAGCGAGAAACTGAGAAATTCCCCCTTCCTCCAATCACCTTAAAATTATGTTCCCCTTGATAGCCAATTCCATTGGGAAAAAAATCTCTGGCTATCCACTTCATCTGCGCCTCTCATCATCTTGTACACCTCTATCAAGTCACCTCTCATCCTTCTTCACTCCAATGAGAAAAGCCCTAGCTCCCTCAACCTTTCTTTATAACGCATTCCCTCCAGTCCAGGCAGCATCCTGGTATAAAGCTTCCCCCAGAAACCAATCATAGACTGTCACAAAATCCCATCTGGTCCACTCATGTCCTTCAGGGAAGGAAATCTGCTATCATTGCCTGGGCTGGCCGAGGAATGACTGCACCACAACAACAATATGGTTAACTCTTTACTGCCCTGTGAAATGATACTAGGAGGCCATTCAGTTCAAGAGCAATGAGGTAAGGGCAACAAATGCTGGCCTTACCAGCAACAGTCACATCTCATTAAATAATACATGTTTTAAAAGGCCGTTCAGTAGAGCAGAACTTGACTGTTACTGAAAGAAAGGACATATTTTAACAAACATCTTTGTCTTGTATTGATCAGAACAATGCACGAGAATATCACTTTAAAGAGGAATGACATTTTATACTGTTTGTGACAGTTAACATGTGAGCTGGGAAGATCTAGATGTGGCCATGGAGAATGCACCGTGGTGATGGAGGGAGTGAATGTTTGTGGGTGTGGTGCCACTTTATCCAGGATGGTATCAAACATCTTGAGTGTTGTTGAAGCTGCACACATCCAGGCAAATGGAGAGTATTCCATCACACTCCTGACTTGTGCCTTGTCAGAAGTCAAGAGGCGAGTTACTCACTGCAGGATTCCAAGCCTCTGTCCTGTTCTTGTAGCCACAGCAATTATATGACTACTCCAGTTCAGTTTCTGGTCAATATTAACCCCCAGAATGTTGATAGAGGGAGATTCATAAAATATAGAACATTACAGTGCAGAACAGGCCCTTCGGCCCTTGTTGTTGAGCCAACCTGTGGAACCAATCTGAAGCCTATCTATCCTACACTATTCCATTGTCATCCATATGTTTATCCAATGACCATTTAAATGCCCTTAATGTTGGCAAGTCTCCTGTTTCAGGCAGTGTGTTCCACACCCCCTACTACTCTCTGAGTAAGAAACTACCTCTGACATCAGTCCTATGTCTATCACTCTTCAATTTAACTACTCAGGCGAGCCATCACCATCTGAGGAAAAAGGCTCTCACTGTCCACCCTGTCTACTTCTCTGATTATGTCTCAATTAAGTCACCTCTCAACCTTCTTCTCTCTAACAAAAACAGCCACAAGTCCATCAGCCTTTCCTCATAAGATCTTCCCTCCATACCAGGCAACATCCTTGTAAATCTCCTCTGCACCCCTTTCCAAAGCTTCCACGTCCCTCCTGTAATGTGGTGACCAGAACTGTACGTAATATTCCAAGAGCAGTCACACCAGAATTTTGTTCACCTGCAGCATGACTTCGTGGCTCTGAAACTCAATCCCTCTACCAATAAAAGTTGACATTCTACATGCCTTCTTAACATCATTGATGGTGATGCCATTGTGTAAAGAGGTGATAGTTAGATTCTCTCTTGTTGGAGAAGGGTATTGCCTGGTACTTTGGTGAAAATATTAGTCACCACTAGTCAGCACAAGCCTTGGTATTAGATGTAGACTGCTTCAGTATGAAGAGTTACAAATTGTACTGAAGATTATGTAATCATCAGTAAAAATCTGACTTTATGATGAAGAGAAAGTAAATAATGAACCAGACGAAGATGTCCTTGAGCTGAGATGACTGATCTTTAACCAACAC
Source organism: Chiloscyllium plagiosum (assembly GCF_037043375.1). NCBI lineage: Eukaryota > Metazoa > Chordata > Chondrichthyes > Orectolobiformes > Hemiscylliidae > Chiloscyllium > Chiloscyllium plagiosum. The sequence goes on along the minus strand of NW_028270157.1, from coordinate 64,230,993 downwards.
AATCAGCTTCCTATATCCTAGGTGTGACTCCAACTACCGGAGAGTTTTCCCTGATTGACTCTAGTTGTGCTGGAGCTCCTGGATGTAAAAGACTGTCTCTCCCACTCATCTCTGGAATTCATCTCTTTAATCTATGTTTAGATCAAGGCTGTATTTCGGTCAGGAACTCAAATCAAGTGTCAGTTAGCAAATTGTTGCTCAGCACGTGCTGCTTGATGACAATTTCCATCACTTCACTAATGAACAAGAGTAGACTGATGGGGCAGTAATTGGCCAGGTTGGATTTGTTCCTTTTTTGTGTGCAGGGCATACCTGGGCAATTTTCTACAATATTAGATCGATGCCAACATTGTAGCTATATTGGAACAGCTGAACTAGAGATGCTGGAAGTTTGGAACACAAGTCTTTAGGACTTTTGCCAGAATTTTGTCAGAGCCCATCGCCTTTCAATTGTTTCTTGATATCATGTGGTGTGAATAGAATTGGCTGAAGATCGGCATCTCTCCTGTAGTTGGAGTCACACCTAGCATATAGGAAGCTGATTGTGTTGGTTGAAGATAAGTCATCTCAGCTCAAGGACATCTTCGTCTGGTTCATTATTTACTTTTTCTCCATCATAAAGTCAGATTGTTACTGATGATTACATAATCTTCAGTACCATTTGTAACTCTTCATACTGAAGCAGTCCACATCTAATACCAAGGCTTGTGCTGACTAGTGGTGAGTAACATTCTCACCACACAAAGTACCAGCTAGAGGAGGCCAAGATGGATAATCCCAGTCCAACACCAGTGTCTACAAATCTAATAATGTTATATATTTCAATAAGGTCTCCTCTCATTCTACTGAATTACATAGTTTGTAACCCCAACCTACTCAACCTCTCCTCATAAGAAATCAAGGAAACTTATTTGGAGTGTCTCCAATGCCAGATTATTTTTCCTTTGATAACGAGAACAGAACTGTTCACACTATCCTAGCTGTGGTTGGACTAATACCTTGTATAGTTTTAGTCAGGCTTCCCTATTTTTTCATACTCTTTTAAATAAAGGTCAACAATCCAGTTGCCTATTGTGTTCTATTAAATAATATCTGTGCTAACATGCTAATCCCAACATCACAGGCTGTTCTTAAGAAACTCCAAATCTACATCTGCAGGCTTCTCTTTGTCTATCCTGCTTGCTACTTACTCAAATAATATTAATAAATTGCCAGGCATGACTTCTTGTTCATGATGTCATGCCGACTCTGCTTGATTATATTATACATTTCTAAGATCATTTCTTAGTTTTGTATGTGGTCCATTCCACACTAACTAAGCCCTTTCTTTTCTGCCTGTCATAGAGTCATATAGCACAGAAACAGACCCTTTGGTCCAACCAGTCCATACCGAACATAATCCTGAACTAAATTAGATATGATTAGGACCTGCCTGCTCCTGGCCCATATCCTTCCAGACCTTTCCTCTTCATGTACTTATCCAAATGTCTTTTAAACTTTGTAATTGTATCCACATCCTCCACTTGCTCAGGAAGTTCATTCCACATGTGAACTACCCTCTGTGTAAAAAGAAAATTGCCTGTTAGGTCATTTTTAAATCTCTCTCCTCTTACCTTAAGAATGTGTCTCCTAGTCTTGAAATCCCCCATCCTCGGGAAAAGACAACTACCATTTTGTCCTTCCAAAAATTCACAAACTTCTGAATATTCAGTTCCCACTATGATCTTCTTGTAACCATATGTAAACAATAGCTATCAAATTATATAATTAACCTCTGTTTGCTAATTCACTTACATTGTTCCAAATACTTTGGACACTTAAGAGCCTGTAATATTACATGTTTACCACTTATTCCCCTTTGACCCTATTTGCTGCTCTTTCAATATGCCTATACACTGTGTTCCTTCCTGTCCCATTCAGAGCACCTATGTAAATAACTGTCTTGCAGTGCTGTCATATCTAATTGCTTTGTAAACCCACATTTCCCTTTTCCCAAAATGTTTCCTCCCCTTTGTTTAGTTTAGAATCCTCTCTATAATTTTAGTTTTTTTAAATTTACGAGCACCCTGATCCCAGCTTGGTTAAAGTGAAGCTTGGGCCAACAGAACGGCTCACATAGCCAGTACTGGTTTCAGGGCCCCATGAACTGAAACCCTGTTCCACCCACACAAATCTTTGACCTATGCGTTTAACTCCTCAATTTTATTCATTCTATGCCTATTTTCATTTGTCACGGGCAGTAAACTTGAGATTGTTACTTTGAAGTTACTGTTTCATAGTTTAGCTTCTAACTTTTCAAAATCTTTTAGCGATATCTCCTAATCAATAACACTCATACCAATCTGGACAATGACAACTAGATCATTCTTGTCCCCTCCCATTTCAACTTCGTTCCAACCCTAAGGAAATGTCCTAAACCCTGGTGCCTGGCAGACAACACTGCCTTTGGGACTCATGCTCACATTTTGCACAGAACAGAATCTATCCCCATAATTATACCACTCCCTAATACTACTGCATTTCTACTAGAATAGCTCCCAGTACCACAGTGTTATGACTAGTTTGCTCAACTTCCTTGCAGTTCCTACTCTCATCCACACAGTTTACAAAAGCATTGTAACTATTGGACATTTGCAGGGACTCAGGTGCCTTGACAGTTGCCCTTGGGTGCTCACACCTGCGTCACCTGCAATAATACCATCCGGTCCTTGATCAGCAACTATGTTTGAATTTCCTCATCTAAAGGGTATGACCACATCCTGGAGCAACATATCCAGGTAACATTCACCTCCATGATATGGGGCAATGTCTACACTTAGTCTCCAGCTCCTCAACTTGGGTCAAAAGTTGCTCAAGCTGCAAACACTTACTGTAGAAATATACACTGTGGATCACTTTGGTACCCAGCAGCTCCAACATGCAGTAGCTGCAACACCACATCTGACCTGATATCTCTATCATATTTTATTTAAATTATTAATTAATGACTCTGGTATCCAGCTCTTTATGTTTTAAGAATTTGCTCTTTTTGCAATTTATTGTTAGTTTTTGTGATCAAGTATCAATTTTATTTTTAACAAGTGATTTATAAGAACAAGACAGAAAAAACATGAGAACTGAACACAAACTGAAGACATTATTTAAACTTAAAAGACTATAAATACTCACCAATCCTACTCACCGGTCAGCTACTTTGTTTCAGCAAAAGCAACCTAATACCTCTCTCCTTCCTCTGTGAAACTCTTTGAGTTGCTCAGCATCAGTGCTATATTGTCAGCCACACTCTCAAATGTTAAATTATATATCATCATCGGTGGTCCATTGGAGATGTGCATGACTCTCTTCCATTCTCAGGGTGAATCTGCAGTTGGCTGTACAGACTGATGCGGCTTCCACATGCTGTGTCACAGCGGGGCAGGAAATGGTTGTGGGAAGTGGTGGGTGGGGCATTGGTGCGGCAGTATGCTCCTTTTGCTGTTTTTGCCTGCCTTCCAGTTTTTCCTCATGGAAAGTCCCAAGGAGCTCGACACCTTCCTGGGTACTTTGACATTCTTGGGCCAGTGATTCCCAGGTATCTGTGGGAATGCTGCATTTCACCAGTGATTTCACCAGATACGATAGAGATATCAGGTCAGATGTGGTGTTGCAGCTGCTGCATGTTGGAGCACTTTCTCTGTCCACCTAGGGGTCTCCTTACATATGTACTTCAAATATACCTAGATACTTAAGTATCTACTTAAATATGCACCCAAGAAAAAGGGCCTATCTGAGTCAGTTAATGAGGATCGAGTTTAATCAGGTTCTAAATTAGGCTCCTCCACCAATGGAATGCTTGAAAATAAACCTACTCAAATCTTGCAATTTACCAAATTTTAACTCCAGATTTCACTTTAAAGCCAACAACTAACTACAAACTAAATTAGGCTAAATTAGGTTTGCACAAAATAAAGATCTATGTTTTCCTATCTTCCTGGTGGTGGAATTTGAATAAAGATTTATGCACTTTGTGTCTTTCACTGTGTCTCACACCTGCACACACACACACCATGGGTGCTGGGGAAAAAATAAGCACTACCGCGGAAAAAAAAATGAAGACCTAAAAACCGCTAGACAACAAATGCACAGACTCAGTCGAAGTTAAAATGATTGTTTAAGAGCACCATGCCAAGATTAGCTTTGAGTTAATTGAATTCAAACTGGTTAATCACCACTATACCACCATCTTATACTGAATGCACTGAATGTTGAGATGTTTCCACTAATGGTTGAATTTCAGAGTAAAAAGCATCATTACAGAATAACGGGACAGTCGTTTAAAACTGAGATGTGAAGGAATTTCTCCTCCGAAAGGATAGTGAATGTCTGGAATTCTCTACTTCAGAGAATTGTGGAGGAAAGTTAATTAAAAGTACTTACAGAGGAGTCAGTTAGACTCTTGAAATATTGGAGAGTTGAGGGTGATGGGGAACTGGTGATGGGGAAAGAGGAGTTGAGGCCTGCAGCAGATTAGCCATAATTGTATTGAATACGAGAGCAGACTTAAAAAGCCAATTGGACCATTCAATCTCTTATAATCTTACCTTCGAACATATGTGCAGCTTTTTAAAATGATTTAAAAACTTCCAGACCATCACTGAGCTACCTGAGAACATTGTCAACATGTCTTTTAATTCTTTAACAGGAAATGGGCATTGCTGATTGTGCCAGCATTTATTGCCCGGCTCTAATTGCCCTTGAGAAGGTAATGATGTGCTGCCTTCTTGAGCCGCTGCAGTCTATGTTGTGTGGGTACACCCATAGTGCTATTAGGAAAGGAGTTCGAGGCATTTGATTCAACGACAGGAAGAGACTAGTGACATATGGAGTGAATTTTTTTTTATATAGATATTTTTATTAGAGATTTAACATTTTTACAAGTTTACAAAAATAAACAAAACTCTCAAATACAAACATTGATATACAATTAAATCAAATATACAATAGCCAAAATTTAACAAAAGAAAAAATACCGAAAAAAGGAAAAAAAAACAAAACTCAACTATCTACTAATCTAACCTACAACTAACCAGAGTGTATATTTAAGTCTCTTACATGCTCGGAATGTGTTAACATCAAATGTAATAAAACCCGTATTCGCGGGGATTCCTCTCCCAAGGGGCCCCGGACCAGCCAGGTTTGTAATCTCAATTAAATAAAACCCTTGTTAGGATAGCCGAAATATCTGTATTTATGTAATTCAAGAAGGGCATCCATATTTTATAAAATAATTCGGTCTTTCGGTGCACCATATTTGTAAGGAAGTCAAGGGGAATACATTCCATAATTAATCTGTGCCAATTTGAAAGTCCAGGGGGGCCCTCAGCCACCCAGTTCACCAAAATATTTTTCCTTGCACAGAAAGAGAGAATAGAAAATAGTCTCTTCCCGTACGTGTCCAGGGAGAGAAAGTTCGAAAAACCCAAAAGGAGAGATACCGGGTCCACTTTAATTTCCGTTCCTAAAATTTCTGTCAGGGCACTTGCTACTTTAATCCAATATCTATGGATCTTATGACAGGTCCATAGGCAATGTACAAGAATGCCCACGTCTATTTTACATTTGGGACACATTGGAGATACTCCTACCTTAAATTTTGCCAATCGAACCGGTGCTATATGGGCCCTATGAAGTATCTTCAGCTGGATAGCCTGGGTTCTGTTACAGATAGTAATTCTTCTAGCGTTTTCCCAAATATCATTCCACGTTTCTATAGAGATTTCTAGTCCCAAATCCTGATCCCATGTTTTAAGCAGATTATCCATATCTCCCGATACTTCATCATGTAGTAAATGATAAATAGTACTGACGGAAGATACCCCCATTGGTTGGAGGACACTACATTCTCTATCTGGTTTATAAAGACTATCTAATAACGTAGTCTTCTTCTGTCTCAAATTTGGAAGTATTGAAAGAGGTCTCCATTAGGTAATCCGAATTTCTGATGCAGCTGTTCAAAAGACATCAGGACTCCATCTTTAAATAGGTCCCCTAGACATGAGATACCCCTGGATCTCCAGAGTTTAAAAGTGGCATCTGTAAACCCCTGTTGGAATCCCCATGCTCCCACTATCGGTGCATAGGGGGATGTTTTATGTGAATTACCCTTATTTTGCCGCATTATATTCCAAGCCTTAATTGTGTTTAGTATTATAGGGTTTTTGCAGTGATCTGTAATGATTTTCCTCTTGTTTGAAAATAAAAGGTTAAGAAGTGGGTATTTTACTTGAGAGGCCTCGATGTCCAACCAGATTGATTGTGGATCAGACAAGACCCAACCAACTATGTAACTTAATAGGGAACTTAACTGATATTTCCTAAAATCTGGGAAGTCCAATCCTCCCCTTGCCTGTGGAAGCTGTAGCTTCTTCAGCTTAATGAGGGGCCGTCTATGATTCCAGATAAAGGAACCCAGCCAGCCTCGGCAGCATCACCGGAAGCATTCTCATAGGATATAGGAGACGGGGCAGGACATTCATTTTAATTAGTGCTATTCTATCCAACCAGGAAATTGGAAGGTCTCCCCATCGCTGGAGGTCCTGCCTTATCCTTTCCAGTAAATGCACAAAATTAGCCTTATACAACTGACCAAATACTGGGGTAATAAAAATGCCTAAATATAAGAAGCCCTCCAGGGACCAACGAAAGGGAAAAAGGGATCCATCCACTAAGTGGGGTATCATAGCAAGGCCACCCATTGGCATAGCCTCCGATTTTGAAAAATTAATTTTATAGCCTGAGAATGCGCTAAATGTAGTAATAACTTGGATTAGGTGAGGTACGGACATCAGAGGATTACTGAGGAATAGAAGAACATCATCTGCATAGAGGGTAATTTTATGTTTACCTGTACAAATCCTCGGGGCTGTTATATTAGGATCAGCTCGTATATCTTCTGCTAGTGGTTCAATTATTAGCGTAAATAACAATGGCGAGAGAGGACATCCCTGACGGCAGCCCCTACCCACATTGAAGCTATCTGAACCTAATCCATTGGTAACCACAACTGCTTTGGGATCACTATACAATGTTGAGACCCTTTTGGTAAACACCTGTCCAACGCCAAACCTTTCCAAAGTGTAAGACAAATATGACCATTCAACCCTATCAAATGCCTTTTCCGCGTCTAATGAAACTACTACTCCTGGTATCTTTCCCTGATGACAGGCTTGAATCATATTCAAAACCCTTCTAATATTATTGGATGATCTACGGCCCTTAATAAACCCATCTGATCCTCCTTTATAATATGTGGCAGTACCCTTTCTAATCTCAATGCTAACGTTTTAGAAAGGATTTAAAAATCTACATTTAGCAAGGATATTGGTCTGTATGACACACAATCTTCTGGATCCTTTCCTTTTTTAAGGATAAGAGAAATATTTGCCTCTTTCAGCGAAGGCGGGAGACAGCCCTGACTATATGCATAGTTATACATGTCCATGAGTGGACCAGCCAATATTTCTGTGAATTCTTTATAGAATTCAGCTTGAAAACCATCTGGGCCCGGTGCCTTACCACTCTGAAGTTGCCTAATTGCATCAAGTATTTCTTGGACTGTTAGAGGAGCATTTAGGACCAATACCTGTTCCGGAGTTAGGCCCGGAAAGGTCAAATTTTTAAAAAATGACTGCATCCTCCTAGTCCTGTCTTCACAAACCTGCGATTTATATAACTCAGAATAAAATTCTCTAAAGATCGCATTAATCTTTTTATGATCATGAGTCAAAATACCCGTACTTTCCTTGATAGACTAATAGTCTGAGGGGCCTTTTTTATCTTTGCAAGAAATGCTAAGTATCTACCCGGTTTGTCGCCATATTCATATAACCTTTGTTTTGCAAATAATATTTCCCTCTTAGCCGTTTGGGTAAGCGTAGTGTTTAGAGCTGTCCTAAGAGCCGTAATCCTTTGCAATTTGATCATCGAAGGTCTATCAGTGTATGCTGTTTCAGCTGCTTTTAAGCGAGCTTCAAGCAGACGCTGTTGTTCTCCCTTCAATTTTTTCTGGCTCGCTGAGTAGGAGATGATTAAGCCTCGCGTGTAAGCTTTGATGGTCTCCCACATCATTGATGCGTTGCTAGCCGTATCTGAATTAATTTCTAAAAAAGTTTTAAATTCTTGAGAGAAGTACTTTACAAATTTACTATCTTTCATTAGGAAGGGGTCCATACGCCAATGCCGAGGGGATGTCCCATTGTTCCTCGCCTTAGTTTCCATATATACAACAGCGTGGTCGGAAATTGCTATACTACCTATTTTACAGGATGATACGGAATTTTAAAAAATCGAGGGGGCAAAAACATATCAATTCTGGTATGACATTTATGTGGATTGGAGTAGAAAGAAAAATCTCTGCCCTGTGGATGAAGACATCTCCATACATCTACTAATCCTAATTCTTTGTTCAGATCCACCAATTGTCTAGATCTGGGAGATTCTCCCGTAGTACTCTTGGGAATCCTATCTATTTCTGGATCCATAATACAATTAAAGTCTCCCCCTATAATTGTATGACGGGCACCAAAAGCCATCAATTTTGAAAAGGTTTCCATTATAAATTTAAAGGGGTGTGCTGGGGGGCAGTACAAATTTAAAATCCCATATTCCTCTCCATTTATAAGGGCTTTAATCAAAATATATCGTCCAGATTCATCTTTTATCTGATTTAGGATTTTGAAAGGGAAATTCTTCCGAACAAGAATAACAACTCCCCTGCTTTTGAGCTAAAAGAAGAAAAAAAGGCCTGATCAAATCCACCCTGTCGTAATTTCAAGTGTTCTTTATCCGACAGGTGTGTCTCCTGTAGGAGAGCTATATCAACTCTTTCCTTCTTAAGATTTGATAATATTTTTTTCCTTTTGACTGGCGAATTACTCCCCTTGACATTCCAGGTGCACCACTTAACCGACTGATCAACCATAATCACCCGGGCAAATCCGAGATCCCTCGGGAGGGGGAACCCTATCCAGAACATCCTGAGCATAGAGCATATAAAATTTACAAAAATAAAGGCTCTCTAATACACTCACAACAGTATAATAAAAAACTATTTCTAAATAATTTAAAAAAACATATTTAAGTGGAGATTTTCCCCCTTGTTCCCAGGGGGTGTCACTTTCTTTCCAAAAGTCCATCATATCCTCTCCCAACCAATGCCCCACCGTTGACCCAGGTGCTCCTCAATAAAATGAGGAGAATTCAAATATAATACAAAGCTAGAATTAACAGTGAGCACCCTACCCCCACCCATACCAACACCTGGATATATTTGGTAATGTTAATACCATATATAAACATATAACTATAAAATTACCACCTCAACAAATAATAATTAAATATAATAATACAAAATAACAAGGGGAAAACAACCCCGCTCCTAAAGACAGAGGTAAAATAGAATAAGGTAACCACCTCTCCCCACCAATACTAACCAAACCCCCCGGCTTATATATATATAATACACACATATACATACATACATACATTCATATACACACATATATATATATACACACATATATATACATACTCACATATATACATAAAATAATTTTAAAAAACCCCAACCCCAAGGGGGGGAGAAAATCAAATCCCTCTCTCCACCCCCCATGATAGTATTAAACAGTAAGGTAAGAAAAAAGAAAAAAAAGGGGGGATATAAACCAAAGCGGGGGAAAGGCAAACCAACGTCCATTATCTCTTACAATTTATCTAAGAGAGTCGAAGAATTCCTTAGCCTTTTCTGGCAATCCGAAGTTATGCACGGATCCTTCATGGTTAAAGCGTAGCATCGCTGGGTAGCGTAAGGAGTATTGAATATTTAAGTCCCTTAAACGCTTCTTCGCCTCATCGAATGCCTTCCTCTTTCGGACCAGAGCTGGGGAAAAGTCCTGAAATAACATGATCTTGGATCCTTTATAGGTCATAGCTTGGGGGTCTTTTCCAACATTTCTAGAAGCTTCTAGGATTATCTGCCTTTCCCGATAGCTCTGCAGCCAGAACAGGACCGGGCATGGGCGCTGGTTCGAGCCGGGCCCGCGTATTGCGACCCGATAAGCCCATTCCACCCTTACCTGGCCTGATCCAGCTTCCAGATTTAAAAGCTGTGGCAGCCACTGTTTGAGGAATGCTGTAAGCTGGCCTTCCTCTTCCCGTTCGGGAAGGCCCAGCAAACGAATATTTTTTTGACGACCTCGATTATCGAGGTCGTCAATACGATTCTCTAAGGTCCGGACTCGCTGTTCGAGAGTCCGGACCTGATCCACGGTCAATTGTGCTGTAGTTTCAGAGGTCGCGGCCTTTAGCTCCGCCCCTCCGACTCGGCGCTCGATCTCCTTAATGTCTCGGTCGTGCTTCTGCAGCGCGGCCAAGAGTGAGTCCCATCGACTTCGGGACTCCTCGATAAAAGCATCGATTTTCGCATCCAGCTTGGAGATCATTTCCACAAGGCTTGTCACTGTAGGTAAGTCCCCAGGGGCGGCTGTGGGTGCCTCTGCTGCAGCTGGAGAGGGTGGGGGAGGGGTTCCTGCTTGCTGAGAGCTGCGGGGTCCCTTCCCTTTGGTCATTTTTACTAAATATTAGACTGTTTAAATGTAATACTAAGCAACTAATTAAATTAAACAGCTATTATGAATGATTTGGTGAGTGTGGTGGGGGTGGGTGACCCACTTTACCCAAGTCTTGGGAAGAACATTATAGACTCAGACTTGCTGGGTCGTCGCCATCTTGGATCCCCATGGAGTGAATTTAATGAGACCAGCCAAGTGGATCTTATAGAACATGTGTTCCCTGAGTGGGGCTGATAATCTGGTCCAATCGTGGAGAATTGGCTGACAATAAAAACAGGAGTGTCTGACATCCTGCTCACTCTGAGATTTGGCTTTGAGAAAGTTGGACCAGCATCAAGCACTGTCCACACGTAAATAAAGGGTGACTTGGTGATGGGATATTGGTTTGTAGTGTTATATCAGTGGCGACGAGAGTAAAGCACGCCCTGAAGAAATTCACTCGCACCAGTTGCCTTTGAGTTGTGATAAGCATTTCTATCATCATGCCATTTTTTGGGAAGCTTGACACGTTTGATCCTGCCATCAAAAACCAGGGCCCAGGATATAGAAAGAATGCTTTGTTTTTTTCTGGGCAAATTACATTTGGGCAGATGAAAAGCAATGAGTAATTCTCTTAACAGCTTGTGCACCTGCATCCTTTTTAGTTGTTAGGAGCCTAACTTTCCCTGAGGCACCAAATGCAAAAACTCTCAAGAGTTGATGGATTCAGATGAAGATGCTGGCGAGCAGTTATTTCTGGTTTGGATGCAGTCTGAGCTGCGTTGATTGAGGCAGTGCCCAGAATGCCAACAAGGACAGAAATTACCTTCAGCAGCTCCCCACATTCTTGGGAATGGTCAGGTAAATCCTGAACTCAGTTTCACATCAACCATGCAGGTCCATTCAGAGGCTTAATGTTCTTAGTTATTGTGGACACCCATTCAAAGAGTTCATCTGTCAAACATGGGATGACGATAGAAAAACTATATGCATCTTTTGCAATACACAGAATCCCAGAAGTGTTGGTCTCAGGTAACAGGCCATTGTCTACCAGCAGGGAATTTGAGTATTTCCTAAAATCTATTAGTATTTGTCATATAAGGACAGCTCCATATTATCCATCATCCGTAGTCTGGCAGAACGTTCCCTCATTGGGGCTGTTAAGCTGGTCCAATCAGGGACATCTAGCTGACAAGAGTCAGGAGTTCTGTCCACTCAGAGAGCTAGCTCTGAGAAAGCTGGATCAGTGTCAATGACACTCCACGGGTAAATAAATGGTGACTTAGTGACAGGATACCAACCTCTGTGGAGTCACTTCAATATCATTCCAGTCAGGTTGATGGCTTGGCTTGACAATGGTGTACAGGTATGTACTAATGCCCCCGTGTCTCTGCTGCTAACGTTCTTCTCGGTAGTCAAGGTCATGTGTTTGGAAACTGCTGTTGAAAGAACATTGGTATTTATGTGTTGTGAATGTTACTAACCACTTATCAACCCAAGACTGAACGTTGTCTCAGTCTTGCTGCACACAGATATGGATGCTTCAGTTTTTTGACTGTTAACTCTCTACTTTACTCTCTGGTAGATCAAGTAGTTAATGCTTCCGTTTACATTTTCAGTGAGCATTAAAACTAAGCATTCTGCATGCTTTCTTCTGTGCAAACATCTAATAACATGTGTCCAAGACCTGTTTGTCAAGTAGTCAATCTGCATTGCTGTGTTGATGTAAAAATGCTTGTTTTTGGAAAATAAATTAAATTATCTAATACTTTGAATGAAACGATTTATTAAAAATGGCATTGAGGGCTCGTTATATGGGAAAAAGTGAATTAAATTAAACTAATTGACTTACAATTACTTAGAATAAACTGTATGACTGACTCAAAATCAATAAATATATTTAATTCAAATTTGTTTATAAATTGGAAGATTGTATATGTACAGATTTTGATGTGTGCAGCCTCTTTTTTGCTGGTCAGACTGTTAAATGAAAAACAGCCTTATAGTTTGGATATACTGACCCTGTGGTGTTCTGCACCAATGCAGATCAGAATAGTGACATCCTCAGTGCCCAAATGAAGTCAACACAAAAGATAACATGGCAATTTGTGGCGGATAGGTGTCAAAGCATTTCCAGGTCTTGTTTCTTTCTCATTTAATTTTAATCCTTTCTGCCATTACTCTCCACTTTTCAGATTAATCTCAAAGATTCAATTATTTGATTCAAAGAAGGGCTGGCTGTTCTGAACAACATTCCTCTGTCAATCTATTTTACTATGAAAAGGGTTAAGCTGCCATTCCTTCATTGTTGTCTGTTGGATCATGTTGGTGCAAAATTACTGCTGTGTTTATCCATTTTATAACAATTAGATAGATGGATAGAAAGGCAGATAGATAGAAGTTTATTGTTACCTGTATTTTTGAAAATATGTGGCCTCTTGCTTTTACAAATCGACCACTGCCGAAGACTGGGGTCTGCCAAACAGCTGAGGACTGGGGAGCTGTCATAACTGCTGAGGACTGTGGGACTCTCGAAACTGTCGAGGACTAGGGCCCTGCTGAAACTGCCAAGGACAGGGCCCGCCAAAACTGCTGCACATCAGCTGCAGAAAGAAGAAAACGTGAAAAGAGCAGCTGAAAAAGAGTGGATGGGCCAGGAGACCGAACAGCTGACCTGCTGTCTCTGTCATCCTTTTATTGCACTGTAAATGTACATTGAGATTATTTTATATTACAAATTAAATTCATTTTTTTTTGCTCAGACAGGCCTCTGAAGAGCATGAGAAAGTGAAGACTACAGATGCTGGAGAGTCAGACTCAAAAAGTGTGGCGCTTGAAAAGCACAGTAGGTTAGACAGTATCCAAGAAGCAGAAGAATCGATGATTCGGACAGAAGGTGTACATCAGGAATGTGGGAGGGGAGCTGAGAGATAAATAGGAGGGTGGGGTAGGACTGAGGGGAAGGTAGCTGCGAAGGCAATAGGTAGGTACAGGTGGGAGGTGATGGTGATAGGTCAGAGGGGAGGGTGGAGCAGATAGATGGGAAGAGAGATGGACAGGTAGGACAGTTCAAGAGAGCAGTGCTGATTTGGAGGGTTTGATCTGGAATGAGCTGGGGGGGATGAAGAATCTGGTGAAATTGACATTGATGCCGTGTGGTTGGAGTGTCCCAAGGCGGAAGATGAGGTGTTCTTCCTCCAGACGTCGGGTGGGTTGGATTTGGAGGTGGATATATTTGCTGAGAAGTATGTTGGTGGAAGAATATATTTGGTGAGTAATATGTTTCACTGCCTTGCGTATGACTGTGAAAAATGAATGACTTACAGCCATCAATAAAAGAAACCCAGCGGTTTCTATCTTTGCTGTTTGCATCACATTATGGTGTATCCAGGCAAGAAAAAAATCATAAAAGTGCTCATCCTCTCAAATCCCATGTTTGTTAGCACTCAGCAAACAGAGTTGATTTTGTTGGCTTGGGCATGACATGGGATAGAAGACATTATTGCGCTGAAAGAATTTTTGTATGGTGAGGAATGTGTAGCCAAAAGACTAGCAGGTCACCATAAATAACTTTTCTTTGAGGGACAAAAATTCAGAGAAAGGTAAAGTCGCTGAAATCTTAAGATTTAACTTTATAAGGCTATGACCCAAATTCTTAAAACCACATCTCCCCAAGAAGGCCTGAGACAATACCCTGACAGCAGAGAGTTCTCAAGTAAAGAGAAAGATTTGTAGCAAACATCAACCACCGTTTTTCAAAAAAAAAGTCCAAGCAGTCTGCTAGTGCTATTTGGACTGCAGAAAGTGAGGACTGCAGATGCTGGAGATCAGAGCCAAGATTAGAGTGATGCTGGAAATGCACAGCAGGTCAGGCAGCATCCGAGGAGCAGGAATCATGAAGGGCTTTTGCCCGAAACGTCGACTTTCCTGCTCCTCGGATGCTGCCTGACCTGCTGTGTATTTCCAGCATCACTCTAATCCTGCTAGTGCTATTACCCCAGAACTAATAGGGAACAAAAATTTTCCTGTCCAAGTCTGGATTCTTGCCACCTTTACCTGTGCAAACCATTTCTAAATATTCATTGATAGAAGCTATTGGACCTTTGGATTCTGACTTCAAGCTTTTAAATGCTTCAAGTACGAAAGTAAATCTTCAAGCAAGTAACAGAACTGCTAAGTTAATGGACTGAAATGTTTTTTACTTTATAAATAACATTTATCTGTCCCTATCAAGACTTTTATGTATATAATTTTCTTTTCTCTGACCCTAAATTTAAACATTGTCTATGAATTTTATCTAATAACTCAATCACAATTGTCACTTAGTAACTTCAGCAATTGTTGTACCAAAAATTAATCTTTGATTAAATATTGGACCAGCTTGTAAGGGAGAATACTCCCTCACATCTCCAAAAGAATATTATAGATCTCTTACATTTGCCAGAGAGGGCAGTTAGGACCTCTATTAATGTGTCAATCAGAATATACTCCAACAGTGCAACACTTTTGGCTGAGAGGTAAGATTTCAAGCACTGAACCCGAGTTGACACAGAAACACATATGGTGACTTGAAATAATTGACACTTATGTAATACATGCTGATTGAGGTTAGGGCTAATGAATCAAATGCTCAAACTTAAAATTTTATACATTAAATAAGATCAGAGCAGATACCAGTGAAAATTTGATATAGCTAAATTTTTAAATGGCAAATGAATTAAGACCAGGGTCATATGCTGAAACGTGAGATATTTTTTACATACACTGACAGCATTTATTTTTTCCTCACCATTGCTGCTGCAGATGGTAGCTGCTCCTGTCAGGAGATTTGCTGTTACGTAATGTCACAAGGTTAAAAATCACACAGCATCAGGTTATAATCTAACAGGTTTATTTGGAAGCACTAGCTTTCGGAGTGCTGCTCCTTCACCTGATTAAGGAGCAGTGCTCTGAAAGTTAGTGCTTCCAAATAAACATATTGGACAATAACCTGGTGTTGTACGATTTTTAATTTTGTACATCCCAGTCCAATACCGGCACCTCCAAATCATGTAAGGTCACACTTATCTGCCATCGGCATTGCACATCCATTGTAGCTCAATTGCAACTGTTCAGTAACATCCATCATCCAACTATGCCTTGTTCAACCAATCTTTGTGCTGCCTTCCACTCTCTAAAACAGATCTGAGGCTCCTAAATCCAGTCATCCTTGGGACTGATTCATTGAGTTATATAGAGCAGAAACAGACTCTTCCATCCAACTCATCCATGCCGACCAAATTTCCCAAACTAAATTAGTCCAATTTGCCAGCATTTGGCCCTTATCTCACTAAAACATTTCTGTTCATGTACCTGTCCAAATGTCTTTTAAATGTAATTCTACCTGTAATTCTTCCTCTGGCCTTTCATTCCACATATGAACTCCCTCTGTGTAAAACAGTTGCCTCTCAATCCCTTTTAAATCTTTCTCCTCTCACCTTAAAAATATGCCCCCTAGTTTTGAACTTCCCTATCCTAGAGAAAAGACCTTTGCGATTCCCAATATCTATGCCCCTCATGATTTTATAAAGCTCTATACAGCCCTTCTATGCTCCAGTATAGAAATCCCAGCTTATCTGGCCTATTTTTATAACTCATATTTATTTTATGTCACATGGTGGCACAGTGATTAGCACTGCTACCTCACAGCACCAGGGACCCAGGTTCGATTCCAGCCTCGGGCGACTGTCTGTGTGGAGTATGCACATCCTCTCTGTGTCTGTGGGTTTCCTCCAGGCGCTCCAGTTTTGTCCCACAATCCAAAGATGTGCAGGTCAGGTCGATTGGCTGCACTAAATTGCCCATAGTGTTAGGTGCATTAATCAGAGGGAAATGGGCTTGGGTGGGGAATCTAATCTAAACTCAAACTGTTCACTCCTGGTAAATCTTTACTGAACACTCTCAAGTTTTATAATATCCTTCCTATACCAGGGATCCAGGACTTGACACAGTACTCCAAAAGTGGCTTCATCAATGTTCAGTACAACTTTAAGATATCGTCTCAACTCTAGTACTCAGTGGTGTAAGTAATCAAGGCAAGCATGCAAACACCTTCTTTACCAAGTTAAGAATCACACAACACCAGGTTATAGTGCAACAGGTTTATTTGGAAGCACTAGTTTTCGAAGTGTTGCTCCTTCATCAGATGGTTGAGGAGTTAAAGATCGTAAGACAGAATTTATAACAAAAGTTTTCAGTGTGATGTAACTGAAATTATATATTGAAAAAGACTTGGATTGTTTGTTAAGTCTCTCATCTTTTAGAATGAACATATTGGTTTCAGTTCTTTCATATGTAAATTGCAGAAATTTTTAAAAGTTAGATTCTCAAGTGAACTTTAACAATTTTTCAATACATAATTTCAGTTTACATATGAAACCTATGCCCTCTACTTTTGGACTCCCTATCCTAGAAAAAAGACCTTGCTTATTTACCCTATCCCTTCATAATTTTATAAAGCTTTATAAGGTCACCCTTCAGTCTTCGACACTGCAGGGACAAATGCCCCAGTCTATTCAGCTTTTCCCTATAATGCAAAATGTCCATTCCTGGCAACACCCTTGTAAATCTTTTCTGTACCCTCTCGGGTTTAACAACATTCTTCCGATAGAACGGTGACCAGAATTGTACACAATATTTTAGAAGTGGCCTCACTAATGTATCAGAGATATGAACACTCTTACATGACTCTGAATGAGGCAGTACTAAAGTCAAGGACTGTTCATATGTAAATAGAAGGTGACTTGGTGATGGATATCGGTCTCTGTGCAGTTATTTTCAATTCTGGAGAACAAATCCTCCACCTGGTTACCATATAGACTGACTGTCCCACATAGAGGCATACAACATGAAAACAGGTGCTTCGATCCAAACACTGCATGCCAAACATAATCCCAAAATAAACTGGTCCCATCTGTCTCCTCCAACCAATCACCATGGTGACCCACTCTCCCACACCTTCCACCTGGTTACCTTGGAGACTCACTCTCCCACACTCTTCACCTGGTTACCTTGGAGACTGACTGTCCGACACCTTCCACCTGGTCACCTTGGAGACTGACTCTCCCACAGTCTTCATCTGGTCACCTTGGAGACTGACTCTCCCACACGTTCCACCTGGTTACCTTGGAAACTGACTCTCCTACACTCTTCACCTGGTTACTTTGGACACTGACTCTCCCACACTCTTCACCTGGTTACCTTGGAGACTGACTCTCCCACAGTCTTCTCCTTGTTACCTTGGAGATTGACTCTCCCACACCTTCCACCTGGTTACCGTGGAGACTGACTCTCCCACACCTTCCACCTGGTCACCTTGGAGACTGACTCTCCCACACTCTTCACCTGGCTACCATGGAGACTGACTGTCCCACACCTTCCACCTGGTCACCTTGGAGACTGACTCTCCCTCACTCTTCACCTGGTTACCATGGAGACTGACTCTCCCACACTCTTCAGCTGGTTCCTTGGAGACTGACTCTCCCACACTCTTCACCTGGCTACCATGGAGACTGACTCTCCCACATCTTCCACCTGGTTACCTTGGAAACTGATTCTCTTACACTCTTCACCTGGTTACCTTGGAGACTGACTCTCCCACAGTCTTCTCCTTGTTACCTTGGAGACTGACTCTCCCACACTTTCCACCTGGTTACCTTGGAGACTGACTCTCCCACACCTTCCACCTGGTTACCATGGAGACTGACTACCTTCATCCTTCAGAGATGACGTCACAGCCAGCTGCTGGGCACGGCCGGCCTTAAGCCCGCCCCTCCTCCGTGTGATTGGCGGAGGCCGGTGGCTTCGGGCCAATAGGCGGGCGCGCTGGAGTGTGATTGACAGGGCGGCTGCAGGCCCAGGCCGTGGAACTCTGGCTGTCTCCAGCGGCAGGAGTTCGCTGCCTTGGGTCTGATTCGTGCGAGGAGGCCGCGGATCCCGCAGGGCAGGGCAGGGGAGAGGAGAGGAGAGGAGAAGAGAAGCTGCGAAAGGCCGTCCGGTGGCGGCGGCCGCCATGATGTCGGATGCGGCATTGCCAGGCAGGTAAGCCTGTTCTCTCCGGCCTTTCCCGGAGGGTTAGTCCGCAGGCCCGAGCAGGCAGGGGTGGGGACTTGCTGCGCCTCGCCCTCTCCTGTTCCCTGTACAAAGGGACTCGGCTGGGATTGTCACCATCCTCCTCCTCCTTCTGGGTGGCTGGCTGGTTGGACCACATCAGAGACTCCGTCAGCTCTGCAGCGTCCCCGAGCCACTTCGGTCCACGCCGACCCAAATTAATCTAGTCCCATTTGGCGGCACTTGGCCCGTATCCCTCTGAACCTTTCCTGTTCATATACCCATCCAGGTGCCTTTTAAATGTTGTAACCGCACATGTCTCCACCACTTCCTCCGGCAGCTCATTCCATACACTCACCACCCTCTGCCGTGGAAAAGTTGACACTAAGGTGGGTAAAGTTGTGGACAGTTTCTGGATTAGTGGTGCTGGAAAAGCACAGCACCGTGCCGAAGGATGTTGCAGGTTACCGAGGGACGTAGATAAACTGCAGAGCTGGGCTGAGAGGTGGCAAATGGAGTTTAATGTGGAAAAAGTGTGAGGTGATTCACTTTGGAAGGAGCAACAGGAATAAAGACAACTGGGTTATTGGTAAGATTCTTGGTCGTGTAAATGAGCAGAGATCTCAGTGCATAGATCCCTTATACTTGCCACTCAGGTTGATTAGGGTTGTTAAGAAATTGTATGATGTGTTAGCTTTTATTGGTAGAGGGATTGAGGTTTGGAGCCATGAGGTCATGTTGCAGCTCTACAAAAACTCTGGTGTGGCTGCACTTGGAGTATTGTGTACAGTTCTGTACGGTGCATTGTAGGTACAATGTGGAAGCATTAGAAAGGGTTCAGAGGAACTTACCAGGATGTTGCCTGGTATGGAGGGAAGGTCTTATGAGGAAAGGCTGAAGGACTTGAGGCTGTTTTTGTTAGAGAGAAGAAGGTTGAGAGGTGACTTAATTGAGACACACAAAATAGTCAGGAGTGGATAGTGAGAGTCTTTTTCCTCAGATGGTGATGGCTAGCAGGAGTTAAATTGAGGAGTGTAAGATATAGGACAGATGTCAGTGTAGTTTCTTTACTCAGTAGTAGGGGCATGGAACACACTGCCTGTAATAGTAGTAGACTTGCCAACTTTAAGGGCATTTTAAATGGTCATTGGATAAACCATATAGAGTCATAGAGATGTACAGCATGGAAATAGACCCTTCGGTCCAAACCGTCCATGCTGACCTGATATCCCAACCCAATCTAGTCACACCTTCTAACCACTCTTCTAAACTCCAGTGGGTACAGGCGAATTCAAACTCTCCTCATAAGAGAATCATTCCCTAGCTGAGGTATTTGAGTGAATCTTGTCTTGTCTGTGTCCAGATTCTGTATAGCCTGACATTGATTAAGGGACCAAAACTGTTCATAGTATCCCAGGTGCAATCTGATAAGTGTCTTATATAGCTTTAGCAAGATCTCCCTCTTCTTATGCTCTGTTCCCTTTGAAATAAAGAGCAACATTTCATTTGCCTTCCCTATGACCCACTGAACTCATGCCAACTTTTTGTGAAAGTACTGTGCACAGTTCTGGTCACCCTGCTATAGGAAGGGTATTGTTAAATTGAAGAGGGTTCTAAAAAGATTTACTGGGATTTTGCTGGGACTGGAAGGTTTAAGTTCTAGAGAGAGGCTGGATAGGCTGTGATGTTTTTCACTGGAGTGCTGGATATTGAGGGCTGACCGTAGAGGTTTATAAAATCTTGAGGGACATAGATAAGGTCAATAACAAAGATCTTTTCCCTAAGGTGGGGGAGTTGAAAACTAGGGGACATAATTTTAAAATGAGAGGAGAAAGATTTAAAAGGGACCAGAGCAGAAATGTTTTCAGAGAGGGTGATGCGTATATGGAATGAGTTGCCAGAGAAAGTGGTAGGTGCAGCTACATTTAGAATATGTGCAAGACATTTGGACAGGTTCATGAACAGGAAGGATATGGGCTAAATGCAGACAAGTAGGACTAGTTTGGGAAAGTTGGGAAGAGTTGGATAGAAAGGTCTGTTTCCATGCCGTATGATTCTATCATCCCTCTGTGCTGCAACTTTCTGAGGTCTTCTTGCACTTAAGTAATATTCAGCTCATCTGTTCTTCCTGCCAAAATAATAATCTCATATTTTCCCACATATTCCAACTGTCAGGTTTTTGCCAAATCACTTAATCTGTCCATACCCCCCTGCAGACTTTGTATGTCATCCTCACCACTTGACTTCCAACCTTTTTTGCGTCATCTATAAACTTAGCTATAGTGTATTCAGTTTCCTCATCCAAATCATTTATATATCATAAATAACGTTTGCGCTAGCACCAAACCCCGCAATACCCTACTCCTTGCGTGTTGCCATCTTGAACGTGCCTGCCGATATCAACTCTGTCTTTGATTAGTTAGCCAATCCTCCAACCATGCTAATATACAACTCCTATAACCAGAGGCTCTTATCTCATCAGATAGCCTCGATGTGTTTATTCAAATGCCTCTTGGAAATCTATTTGGAAATGAAAACAAACTTTAATTCTTGGTATTCAGACTTTTGCCTGGCCACAGCATAGAAGTGACTTTGATTAAAGTCACACATGATATCTTCTGTGACTCATACATTGTCACAACTTATCATTTTCTTTGCTTTGCAGCATTTGACAACTGATGAGGCCAGGTAAGATCTCATTTGGCCTTCCATACATGTAGGCCTCGGAAATTAACCTTGGTGGTTTCCATACCTCCATGACACCCTGCTGTTCCTAAAACACCAATCAGCCCCGTACCCCACCCACCAACCAACCACCCACATCCTCCTTTGGTTTGGGAGGGGTGTTAAGAACCATCCTATGTCCTAACTATTACAATTGTTAGTCTGGTTCAGCCAAACAACAAATTAAGGGAACTGTGCTTTTGCTTTTTGTAAGTTTTTGAAAATTACTTCTGTTTTTGGGATCATGTTTCAAAGGTGTATCATAAATATTATTGGAAAATCAATTAACAACAAGAATACTTATAGCCTTCATATGAATGTACTATATATTTGACATGTTTACTCATGTGATAACTTTGGGCATGCACAGTATAATAAAGATATGGAGTTTTTATCATATTACCCTATTATATCAGAAGTGGCCCCTTATTGAAGAGTACTGAATCTGTGGCAGGTGAAGATGATAGCCTTGCTCATCCCAATGTTTAACAGGCAAAAATTATTTAAGACTAGATGTCAGCAAAGTAGCTTAAAAATTTCAGAAGCCATGGTGGAAAAATGGACTAGGCTGTTACTGGAAAATATCAAAGCTAATGTCTGTGGATGTTGGTTTGGACGAGACGCATAGAAGTGAAGGATGGATCCTGGAATGATTCTGAACGTGATGTTAAGGAAATGCTTTGACTACAATCTGTTGATAAGTGAGTGCACCTGTATTCTGAATTTGTTTTGCCTCCTACAGTCAGATTTCATAGAACTTGGTGTACTACAGTACAATCAAGCATATGCTACATTGAATGTTTATCTCCATATTCACAAAAAAGATAATATGAATTATAAATCTCTGAACTATGTCAGATGACTTACAATTTAAATTTTATTGACAATTTGACTGGATTCAAGATTAATCTCTTGAACAGGTAGGATGTTGGTTGGCCTTTATAAACAGTGGAACTTTGTTCTATATTTCACTGAATGCAATTATATGACCGCATCAAACAAAAACAGAAATTGCTGGAGAAACTCAACAGGTCTGGCAGCAGCTGTGGAGAGAAAACAGAGTTAATGTTTCCAGTCCAGAGACCCATCAGAACTAGATGTCTTTGAACTGGAAATGTTAACTCTGTTATCTTTCCACAGATGCTGCCAGACATGATGGGTTTCTCCAGTGATTTCTGTTTTAGTTCGTTTCAGGTCTTCAGCATCCCCAATTTTTTTTCCTTTTGTTATTATAGCATCACTTGTTCAAGTACTAGCATTCAATGAAACAGGTTTAAATTGTTCATAGGTCTTGAGATAGCCTGGTGAGTAGTTTTTCATTTAGTGGAATAATCCACCATCCGGTTCAAGGTTACAGATTGACTTAGCAGTTAATGTTTGCCTGAATCAGGGGACAGCAGTTGAGGCACAATTGATTTCAGTTTCCCTTTGATCTCAAGAGGGTGAAGTTCACTGGAACAGCCGGTATGGATTAGATTGCTGCCAGCATAAGCAGGTTTTTGATCAGTTTTCTGGCTGGGATGGATTGGGACCTCGCCTGTCATGGGGATGCAGAATTGTAGTTGGATCTGTTGTCAGGCAGTGAGAACCCAAGAAAATGAAAATGATACTTGATTCTGCTACCTCTTGTGGTGATCACTCAAGATGTACAGTGACTCACGAAGGGATAGGTCACACCCTGGCAGAACTTTCTGAGAATGATTCATGCTCTTGGATTGATAGCTTCCAGCAATTGAAAGGGACAAGGTTTAAAGTGAGGGAATTTTTAAAAAAAGTTATCCCAAACATGTATTACTTTGCAAGTATTACTGCAGACCTGTTCCCTCCAGAATTCCTGTTTAACATTCAACGTCATTGAAGTCACTGTGCTATTTCCCTTGTTTGAGGAGCATGAGATGTGTGTTCTGAAACATGAACTAAACATGTTGGAAATGGTCTGAAAAGATGAACCATGGTTTCCCTTTGGGGTGGTCGTCATTCAGAGTTTCAAGTTGTTCTGTTCAGTGACCTGTTCTGAATTGCAAGCATTTTCTGTTATTGCATTCAGTACTCTATTATTTATAGCTTAGCTTCGGACCCATGCTTGTATATTTGTTGTTCTGTTCAGCAGTAGGAATATGGGGAGCAGAGCACATCACCTCAATGCAGACCAGAGCCTCAGATTGGTTTCATTAAGTTTTAGTGCTTTTGTAGAAGTAAAAGCAAGGTTGCCATCATCCCAGAGGCATGCTGTCATTTGAGAGGGAGATGACTCGTGGTGGTTTAAACTCAGGTGAGGGGAGAGTTGGAGAAGGAGAGTCTTCGGTCTCAACCGTTACAGGAATTGAGCCCTTGCTTTTGGCATCACTCTGAATTGTAAATCAGCCCTCCAGCCAACTGTGCTAACCAGTTAGTTGAAGTAATCATTTAACAACCTTCTCATGACCATCTGTATCAGTGCAAAGATCATTCAATGTGTCCTTCATAGAGTAAGGACTGTTCAAAGTGCTCTCTCAACAAACCAGTTACAAGATTGGTTTCACAGCTCAAGAAAAGGTGCAGGAAAAGAACTTTGTATGTCAAGCACATGCTAGTGGAGATGTTATTGGCAGTGCTGATTATATGCATTCTGAACCTCTACTATGGTACGAGATTAGATTCCCTACAGTGTGGAAACAGGCCCTTCGGCCCAACAAGTTCACACCGACCCTCCGAGGAGTAATCCACCCAGTCCCTGACGAGCCAGGTTTGGACTTTGAAAATGGAAATCCAGCTGAGGCTGTTTTTCAGCACTAATTTTGGAAGTTTCTGATGTTAACGAATAATATTCAAGAGCCCAGTTGAAATTATTTTTGTTGAGTAACTGAAGCTGTAAAAACAAAGTGTCCTAGCTCTCAACCAGTGAGAAATATAACTCCGCCAAAGAAAAATATGTATTGCACGTAAGAATGTTAGCATAGTTCAAACGAGCTGATTTGTAATGGCCACTTTTTAAAAACAAAAAATGCATTCCTTAATTTATCATCGAACAAGTGGTACACGCCATCATTAACAGCAGTTCAACTCTCTCTGGTTTCTTCAGTGACCAATCATCAACTAATGTTTTGTTCTTGAGGATTGTCACAGAGTTACAAAATGTCCTTGCACAAGAAGGACATCAGCAGTCCTCTGCCGAAGACTGAAATTACTTAATACTGTGTCGTGAGAGTTGAGTTCACCAATGATGCGAAGGGTAGTGATGACCAGTGTCTTTCAGGAGGGGAAACCCCTGCATTGCCTCTGCAATTTCAGTGAAGCAGTGTATGTAATTCTTGTGCCAGTGTGAGTGAGATCAGACATTACAATTATAGCTAATTTCAGCTCAATGGCACAAATTTCAAATGTGTCTTCATTTGGACTTTACCCAGTGGTGAGAGCATTTTGAGTATTTTTTTTTGAAACCTGGGTATGTATTGACTTGAAAGGGTTCAGAAAAGATTCACAAGGATGTTGCCAGGGTTGGAGGATTTGAGCTATAGGGAGAGGCTAAACAGGCTGGGGCTGTTTTTCCAGGAGCGTCAGAGGCTGAGGGGTGACCTTATAGCAGTTTACAAAATTGAGGGGCATGGATAGGGTAAATAGGCAAAGTCTTTTCCCTGGGGTTGGGGAGTCCAGAACTAGAGGGCATAGGTTTAGGGTGAGATGGGAAAGATATAAAAGAGACCTAAGGGGAAACTTTTTCACACAGAGGGTGGTCCGTGTATGGAATGAGCTACCAGAGAATGTGGTGGAGGTTGGTACAATTGCAACATTTAAGGGGCATTTGGATGGGTATATGAATAGGAAGGATTTGGAGGGATATGGGCCGGGTGCTGGCAGGTGAGATTAGATTGGGTTGGGATACCTGGTCGGCGTGGACGGGTTGGACTGATGATGTACATCTCTATGACTCTGACTTGAGATCTTATTCTTTTTCCCTTATTGGTGCCAGCACACTAAGTTACTCCAGTTATAGTGCTGAATGTTAGCTCGCACATTGTAATCCCTCTTACAACACAACCTGAAAGCAGTGATCCATGTGACTATTTTTCTGTAATTACAGTTTGTTTTAAATACAAAGAGAATTTGCAGTTTCATTAAAGCTGTTTTGTAGAGATCATTCTCGTTTCTAAAAAAATTGTCAGCATCCACAACTGATCTTTGTTTTATTTTTCAGAAACCGAGCACAAGACCAGGTGACGTACAAACCCAGGATCATTGTGGAGTCTATGAAGTCCTGCAGCCTCCCAGTTATGCCTGAGTTTGAATCTTGAAAAACCTATCTGTATAATTCTTACAGTGCAAAAACTAAGTCAATAGTGCACTTGATAGGTAATTCACACATTTGGACCATTTCATCGAAATAGAAACTACACAAATAAAAAGGGCCCAATTCTCGTGCACATTCACTGAAAATGAAAGAAAGCGGCATAGCACTTAATAGGCAACTAGTTTAAAAGCACAGACTTCATTTATTTTCCTGCACTGCACAACAGAGTACCTCTCCTCCAAAGGGTATAGCACCCTGAGGCATCGCATGTCGCGAATCAAGAGCACTTTAGACTCTGTGTCGAAAGCCGTCAGTAGCACGCACACTGAGCTAATTGGAAAACTTGTACGATTGAAACCAACTCTAAATATCTCAGAGAAAGTTTCAGAAACTCAGATAGGGGTGCCATGTGAAAGTTCAAGGAAAGAAACTACTTCTAAGCCTGGTAAAGTTGAGGATGCTTCGGATCTGAACCGGCTAATAGAGAATACCGTCCACTCAGTTTCCACACCTATTAGCCTGGAACCTGAAGATAATTCAAAGGACCCATCCAGTAACTGTGTGATTGATAAAGAGAATGATGGACGATCAGGTCTTTTCCACATCAGCTATATTGCTACAAATTTTGGAGAAACATATAGCTTTTTGGCAAACCATATCAACAATTATTTTGGGAACACAAGGCAAGTAGATACAGACAAGCAAGATAAACCTCCTTCATGTGACTCTGGGATTGGGACAGATCTGACATGGACAGCATCTTTTAAATCAAAAGTCGAAAACTCAGTCAAGCAAAAGATTGATCATTCAAATACATGCTGTGTTCATACCGATGTGCTTGGCGAATCTCCAACTCCATCTGCAAAAAAGAGTTTTGCTAACTTACTTTCATACCCAACAAACAGTGTCCAAGCATTTGTGGATACGTGCTTTGGCAGTTTTGCCCCCAAGCTGCGTGTTGAAATGAAGGAGAATTCTGAAGTCAAGAATAAAAAGCAGAAGGATGTAAGTGCAGGTAAAGATGTGGAGCAAACTAATGAGAAAGAAACCAAGCCAGTGGATGATAAAGCCAAGCACCTGAATCTTCAGCGAGAAAAGGTAAAGCTCTGAAGTTGCTTCAATGATTTCTTTATCTTGGGTAAACTAATAATGAAGAGTAAAGGTTGTCCTCTCTTTACTGTCACTTTCCTGTTATTTTGAATTCCAGTTTTTTTGATTTCCATTTTTCTTGCTATACTTTTTAATCTTCAGCAATTTTAGCATGAAAATTGAATTTGTTATCCTACTCTCATTATTTTATCATGATTTGTGAACTGAAATGTAAAGGTAATGATTACAGACGCACGCAACAGACTACACCAATGCGGACAAGAAATTGTGCACCAAAAATCGTTAATTTCAAAAACCACAATCACAAATGAACCTGGACCATAGGACAGAACAGGACCACACGCTGCAAAAAAACGGCACTAAAAGAAAAAATGGCCAAACTAACACACAACAGAAAGAGCACCATGACACACACGAACAGAACCACAACAACGAGCACCGAGCTACAAATCTTCGCACAAACTTTGAAATGTAAAGACTTGTTCACTGAATCACTGATTTTTTTTTTTCCTCAGTCAATCTCTATTTGCAGATTAAACGTTTTGAATAGCTAAATACAGTTGTCACATAAATCAGATGGGCTCTGTTGCTGTAACATAATTGCCACAAAAAAAACATGATTCTCTGAGGCAAACAGTTGGAATATAGAAACAGGTGCAGTTTCTGCTTGTCTTACAGTGGTATCCACCCTTTCAGTTTGCATGAACATAATCAATTTATCTAATACTCATGAGCTCTGAGACGCATGCTGCCAGAAGCAAATAAGGGCTGCGTTGGCTGTTTAGTCATCATTCTTGCTCTGATGGACAGGTGCCCATCTACTTACCGTACAGTTTCACTTACTTCTCAACTTGGGATGCCAGATGTATTATTCTGTAATCACTGTGTAGAAAGAACATAATTTCCTACCACTACACCCTCTTGGTAACCCCACCCCATAAAATTTAACCACGCTCTGAAAGTCTGATATAATGTCAGTTTTTGCACCCAAAGTTCGATGATTGCATGGAGGATTCAAGGCTCTTGATTTTGAAAAATTATCTGGGTGAGTCAATCTGTGTCTAGTTCAGCATTTTGAAAGTTTTCTTTTTGTGAAAAGCTGACCGTGTGAAAGAAGGGCATTTGGTCTGCTGAGTCCACGCTGACCCTCTGAAGAGCATTCCCCCACCCTCTCTCTGTAACCCTGCATTTTTCATAGCTAATCCACTCAACCTACGCATCCCTAGACACTGTGGGCAATTTAGCATGGCCAGTGTACCCAGTCTGCATATCTTTGGACTATGGAAGGAAACTGGAGCACTGGGTGGAAATCCTTGCAGACGCAGGGAGAATGTGCAACCACAACAGAAGATCGCCCAAGGTTGGAATCGGGTCCAGGTCGCTGGTGCTGTGGGGCAGCAGTGCTTGCCACTGTGCCGCACTTTGTCAATTTTTAAATCCATTATTTTGATCAATCTTGCATTAACTTTATTCTTTGCAAAGTAACGGCAAGTAGTCCATTCTGGCAATTATACACTTCTGTGGCACCAATGATCATTGTGTCAAAGAAGTTATTACGGCAGCATTTATTTCAGTGCTGCATTCACTGTAAAAATAATTTAATAACTGTTATTTCACATCAGATTTTAAATCTCATCTCATGAATGTTACTGCTCCTGTGGTTACTCGAGAGAGAGAGAGAAGATTTTGCTTAGTTACGCTAATGAATGAAATATATGAAATCTGTATTTGCACCAGTAAATGTTTTAAATAACTAAATTCTACTGTCAGATAAATCCAATTGCTTTTATCGTAGTACCATACATCCAACCACAAGGGATGAACTCAGATTTCTCCAGTTTCCTCATTTCCCCCCCCCCCCCCCCCCCACCTTGTCTCAGTCAAATCCCTCGAACCCAGACCATCCAGAACCTCATCACCTCAGGGGATCTCCCATCCACCGCCTCCAACCTCATAGTCCCACAACCCCGCACCGCCCGTTTCTACCTCCTGCCCAAAATCCACAAACCTGACTGCCCCGGCCGACCCATTGTCTCAGCCTGCTCCTGCCCCACTGAACTCATCTCTGCATATCTCGACAGGGTCCTGTCCCCCTTAGTCCAAGAACTCCCCACCTACGTTCGGGACACCACCCACGCACTCCACCTCCTCCATGATTTTCGCTTCCCCGGTCCCCAACGCCTTATCTTCACCATGGACATCCAGTCCCTGTACACCTCCATCCCCCATCACGAAGGACTCAAAGCCCTCCGCTTCTTCCTTTCCCGCCGTACCAACCAGTACCCTTCTACTGACACCCTCCTTCGACTGACTGAACTGGTCCTCACCCTGAACAACTTCTCTTTCCAATCCTCCCACTTCCTCCAAACCAAAGGAGTAGCCATGGGCACCCGCATGGGCCCCAGCTATGCCTGCCTCTTCGTAGGATATGTGGAACAGTCCATCTTCCGCAGCTACACTGGCACCACCCCACACCTTTTCCTCCACTACATCGATGACTGTATCGGCACTGCCTCGTGCTCCCACGAGGAGGTTGAACAGTTCATCCACTTTACCAAACCTTCCACCCCGACCTCAAATTCACCTGGACTGTCTCAGACTCCTCCCTCCCCTTCCTAGACCTTTCCATTTCTATCTCGGGTGACCAAATCGACACGGACATTTACTATAAACCGACCGACTCCCACAGCTAACTAAACCACGCCTCCTCCCACCCTGCCCCCTGTAAAAACGACTTCCCATATTCCCAATTCCTTCGTCTCTGCCGCATCTGCTCCCAGGAGGACCAAT
This sequence comes from Chiloscyllium plagiosum, assembly GCF_037043375.1. Lineage (NCBI taxonomy): Eukaryota > Metazoa > Chordata > Chondrichthyes > Orectolobiformes > Hemiscylliidae > Chiloscyllium > Chiloscyllium plagiosum. Next base: position 64,201,428 of record NW_028270157.1, on the reverse strand, counting down.
TCCAAAACCGTACAACCCAGATGGCCTCCTTCAAGGACCGCAATTTCCCGCCAGACGTAGTCGACGATGCCCTCCACTGTATCTCTTCCACTTCCTGCTCCTCCGCCCTTGAGCCCCGCCCCTTCAACCGCCACCAGGACAGAACCCCACTGGTCCTCACCTACCACCCCACCAACCTCCATGTACAACGTATCATCCGCCGTCATTTCCGTCACCTCCAAACGGACCCCACCACCAGTGATATATTTCCCTCCCCTCCCCTATCAGCGTTCCGAAAAGACCACTCCCTCCGTGACTCCCTCGTCAGATCCACACCCCCCACCAACCCAACCTCTACTCCCGACACCTTCCCCTGCAACCGCAAGAAATGCAAAACTTGTGCCCACACCTCCCCCCCCTTACTTCCCTCCAAGGCCCCAAGGGACACTTCCATATCCACCACAAATTCACCTGCACCTCCACACACATCATCTATTGCATCCGCTGCACCCGATGTGGCCTCCTCTATATTGGGGAGACAGGCCGCCTACTTGCGGAACGCTTCAGAGAACACCTCTGGAACACCCGGACCAACCAACCCAACCACCCCGTAGCCCAACACTTTAACTCCCCCTCCCACTCCACCAAGGACATGCAGGTCCCTGGACTCCTCCATCGCCAGACCATGGCAACACGACAGTTGGAGGAAGAGCACCTCCTCTTCTGCCTGGGAACTCTCCAACCACAAGGGATGAACTCAGATTTCTCCAGTTTCCTCATTTCCCCTCCCCCCACCTTGTCTCAGTCAAATCCCTCGAACTCAGCACCGCCTTCCTAACCTGCAATCATCTTCCTGACCTCTCCGCCCCACCCCACTCCGGCCTATCACCCTCACCTTGACCTCCCTCCACCTATCACATTTCCAAAGCCCCTCCCCCAAGTCCCTCCTCCCTACCTTTTATCTTAGCCTGCTGGACACACTTTCCTCATTCCTGAAGAAGGGCTTATGCCCGAAACGTCGATTCTCCTGTTCCTTGGATGCTGCCTGACCTGCTGCGCTTTTCCAGCAACGCATTTTCAGCATACATCCACTTGACCAGAGCCAAGGCCAATTTAAATTTTATTTGATTACCAAAGAAGTTCATCTGTAACACGATTTCAGTCCTTGGGTTCCACCTTCTGCTTTATATTGGACTTCTGAATAATTGTTGTTTGAATTGATTAATAAATATTCTGAGCTCATTTCAGTGGGTTGCATTGTCTGAATTTTAAGGTTGCAGGTTGTGCTCTTGTTAATCAATTGAAGAGAAAAATGAAGGTACATTAAGCACTGTATTAGTGAAGAAATCCAGGAATCGGCTTGAGAGGGTAATTATTCTAATCTGAATAATTCTATTCTGTTCAGACATTTATGACACACCTGGTGCAGAGGTATGGCCATTACTACTGTATTACAAGACTAAGTAAAGTGGACACCGAGGTGAGGGTTGGAAGGGTGGTGGGGGAAGAGGAGGTGGAGGTTGGTGCCAGCGATGCTGGGGTGACAGTCTAATTTAAGAGGCAATGCTCCTGGAGCAGGATTTGTGCAAACCAGGAGCATCTCCAAATGAGTCTATGAAAAATATCTGCTGTTAGTACTGGGAAAACAGTTATGGTCCTCAGCTGAAGTATCTGTGTGGATTCACAAGGAGTGGTAAATGGTAAGTTTTGTGTTCCAGTGTAAGCCAACTCCCTAGCACCTGCACTATGCTGCAGTGGCTGCCAGTCGTCCTCCGCATTCAACTCTGTTGAGATTAGCAGTTCTTCGATTCCCTTGTGGCTGGAGCAAAGCGCTCGAGAACATCACTGTAAGATAGTCGCAAAGAAATACAATGGGGAATTTAGAAAAACGAGCCCTTCACCTGTTGATGTTTCAAAATGCTTTGTGATTACTAGGCCATAACCACAGTGGTAGTCTGTGGCTTTGACTTTCTTGTGCATGGTGCACTTTTGGTCCAGTGCACAATTTAATTTTTGTAGCTAACAATGTGCCTAAAATGTACATGTTTAGTGATATCAGTATTTCACTGACAAGTATTTTGATGCACACGGCTACGTTTTTCTATTTAATGTACAGTTTTTTTTTCTGTAGTCAGCTCTATTGCTATTAGATGATGCATTCACTTAACTTGTTTTAAAGGATCCTGTTTACCAAACCACAGGAACAGCTTACAATGCAATGTCTATGACCTTGCTCAATTTGCTTGCTTACTTATCCTACTTTAGATTATGGCTTGATTTTCCAATATTTTAATTTGGGTAATAATATGTAAGAAAATTTACATGACCAAGACCCCTCAAATCTAGGGAAATTACTGTGACGTGTTTTTATCTCTTTGGTCATTGCATTATCACTTTTCTTCCCCTCTAGATCATCGCTAAGTTCAGTGTTGATAACCGGACAAGAGCTTTGGTGCAAGCGTTACACAGAGCCTCTGATGTCAGAGTTTATGTTAATCGAGTCGAAGAGCTGAGTTATCACCTCCTGGAATTCCCTGAAACCCGGGCTGTGGCTGTCAAAGTAAATGAGAGGCTACCATTCTTTATTTTATTAGGAGATAGTGAACTCTGCAGATGCTAGAGAAGTCAAAGTCAATAAACTGTGGCGCTGGAAAAAGCACAGCAGGTCAAGCAGCATCTGAGGAGCAAGAGAGTTGATTTTTTTTGGGCCTAACCCTTCATCAGGACTGATGAAGGATTATGCCCGAAACGTTCACTCTCTTGCTCCTCAGTTGCTGCCTGACCTGTTGTGCTTTTTCCAGTGCGACACTTCTTTGTTTTATTCAAATGAACTGGTTGAAATTTGCACAGTATGACTCTTTTGAAGTCCAACACAAAAAAACTCTGTAACCAGCTCTCCCCAAACTTGTTCCTTTGTTCCACCACACACCGGAGTGAAATTGAACACGAAGCCATTTCCCGTAGGTGTCACATCTGCACGAAATGACCTCCCATGGCATTGCACATAAGGTTCAAAAGACACTACAGTGTTGAATTCTAGCTGGGTGTGAGCATGGTTGGAGGATTGGTGAACTAATAGAAGACAGGGAGTTGGGAAAAAGGATGCGTTTTCAGGATGGAAGCCTGTAATGAGTGGTCTGCCATAGAGATCAGTGCGGAAGATACAATTATTTGCAGCATATGTTGATGACTTAGATGAGCAAAGTTAATGTCCTGTACTACATTCCATAGATGACACAAAAATAGGTGGAAAGGTGAGCGGTGATGAGTGTCAGCAGAGGCTTATAAACAAGTTAAGTAGGTGGACAATATTTCCCATCTGGGAAGTTGTCAAATGTGAGATTATGCACATTGACCAGAAGAGAAGATGAATATTATTTAAATTGGGAAAGAAAGCAACAAGCTGCAGCTCAGAATTTTGGGAGTCATAAAGATGTACAGCATGGAAACAGACTCCTCTGTCCTATTCGTCCACGCTGACCAGATATCCCAACCTAATCTAGTCTCATTTGCCAGCACTTGGCCCATATCCCTCTAAACCCTTCCTATTCATATACCCATCCAGATGCCTTTTAAATGTTGTAATTGTACTAGCCTCCACCACTACTTGCAGCTCATTCCATTCACTTACCACCCTCTGTGTGAAAATGTTACCCCTTAGGTCCCTTTTAAATCTTTCCCCCTCACCCTAAATCTATATCCTCTAATTCTGAACACTCCCACCCCAGGGAAATGACCTTGTCTATTTACCCGATCCATGCCCCTCATGATTTTATAAACCTCTATAAGGGCACCCTTCTGCCTCCGATGCTCCAGGGAAAACAGTCCCAGCCTATTCAGCCTCTCCCCTGTAGCTCAAATCTTCCAACCCTGGCAACATCCTTGTAAATCTTTTCGGAACCCTTTCAAGTTTCACAACATCTTTCTGATAGGAGGGAGACTAGAATTGCGCACACTATTCCAAAAGCGGTCTAACCAATGTCCTGCACAGCTGCAACATGACCTCCCAACTCGTATGCTCAATGCTCTGTTCAAAGTATACCAAACGCTGCCTTCACTATTCTTTCTACCTACCACTCTACTTTCAAGAAACTATGAACCTGTACTCCAAGGTCTCTTTGCCCAGCAACACTCCCCAGGACCTCACCATTAAGTGTATAAGCCTGCGCTCTGATTTTTCTTTCCAAAATGCAGCATCTTGCATTCCTCTAAATTAAACTCCATCTGCCACTCCTCAGTCCTCATGCATGACTCTGAAAAAGTTCAGTTGATAATAGGGAAGTAAATAGAATGTTGGTCTTTATTTCAAAGGGAATAGAGCACAAAAATAGGGAAGTTTTAATAAAACTATGCAAAACACTAGTAAGATGACACCGGGATGAGTAACTTTGAGTTCCTTATCTCAGAAAAAAATCATAGAATCCCCACAATATTGAAGCAGGCTGTTTGGCCCTTCAGGTCCACACTGACTTTCCGAAACACATCCCACCCAGTCCCACTCCCATACCCTATTCCTGCAGCACTGCATTCCCCATGGCTAATCCACCTAACCTGCACGCCTTTGGACTGCGAGAGGAGACTGGACCACCTAGAGGAAGCCCACACAGACACTGGGAGAATGTGCAATTACCACACAGATAATTGTCCAAGGTTGGAATCGAATCCAAGTCTCTGGCACTGTGAGGCAGTAGTGCTAACCACTGAGCTATCATGCCACCACGTCAGTTTTTTGAAATGGATTCCTTACCACAGATGTTAGACTCTCTGCCTGTAGTTTCCTGGTTTATTACTACCTTCTTGAATCTTGGTGCAGCGTGAACTGACTTCAATCCTCTGACATCCCTCCTGCAGCCAAAGAGGATTTGAAAATTAATGTCCTTGCCCTCACAATCTCTCCCTTGTCTCCTTCACCTGGGCCTAGGGATTTAGTTACTTTCAAGCATGCTAAAACAGCTAATACCTCCTCCTTCTCATTGCTATCATTCAAATAAATCACAGTTTCTCTTCCTGATTTCTGTACCTATGTTGTCCTTCTCTACATTGATTGCAGATGTAAAGTATCCATTTAAAACCTTTTTTTAAACTCATTTGTTGGATGTGGACATCACTGGCTGGGTCAGCATTTATTGCCCATCCTTAGTTGCCTTTGCGAAGTTGGTGGTGAGCTGCCTTCTTGAACCACTCCAGTCCACTTGCAATTCCACCAGGGAGGGAATTCCAGGAGTTTGACCCAGTGACAGTGAAGGAGTGGTGATATGTACCAAGTCAGGAAGATGAGTAGCTTGGAGGGAACTTGCGTGTAGTGGTGTTCCCATGGATCTGCTGCTCTTGTCCTTCCAGATGGAAGTGATTCTGGGTATGGAAGGTGCTGACTGAGGATCTTTGGTGAATTTCTGCAGTGCATCTTGTAGATGGTACACACTGCTGCTACTGTACATTAGTAGCGGATGCTTGTGGATGTCATGTCAAACAAGTAGGCTGCTTTATCCTGGATGGTGTCAAGCTTCTTGTGTTGTTGGAACTGCACCCATCCAGGCAAGTGGGGAGTATTTCAGCACATTCCAAATTTGTAACTTGGAGATGGTGGACGGGCTTCGGGGTGTTAGTAGCTAAGTTATTATAAAATATTAATATTATGTAGGTATACTTGTAAAATGTAATTTGAATTGAAACTAATGTTTCAGTTAATGTGAAAAATCTCAGGCTGGGATGAGAATATGAACATCTTGCTGTGCAAGAAGTCAAGGCAGGGAAGTGAGCATGCTTCTTAGAGGGAGGGAAGGGAAGGGAAATAAACAAAGTTGACAATATCTGTATCTGAAGCATAGTTTTAAACTTAATTGCGAGTCACTTGTTTGCTCACTATGTGTTCACATGCATTCAGGCTATGTGATTCCAAACTGAAGACTCTTGAGAGCTCCACAGTGTGGTCAGGATGTGCAACTGCAGATAGACCAAAAACCAGTGTGAGACATGGAAAAATCAGATTAAAAATAGAACAGATAGGCATCGTTCAGTTAATGTGGGAAAGTTCATATAGAATTTTTGAATGGAATGACAACTGCAGATGATATTCTAAATACTGCTTGCATTCTCACCTTTATAATTGCTATCACTAGGATTCTATAAACTGTAATGGAGGAGTGCTGGGTCAACTGTTTAGTTGAATTGAACGCGCCCAGCAGTACACTTAATTATATCTTTTATCCTTTAAAAAAAAAATTGAGTTTTGTCTTGACAAATCAACATTTGAGCTCATAGTGGCAGGGTGAAGTTCTAATGGCTACAAGATCCGTAACTAGTGCACATAATTATCTGAGTAATATGTAGTGATGAAACTAGACTGTTAGATTAGAATCAAGCTACACATGTTCAAATGTGCTTGATTACAATCTCTTTCCCCCACTTCCCTTACAAATATCAATGACTGAAAAATACAAATGTTCTAGTTCGCTCAACTTTGTTAGTGAGTTCCACATTCTTGCCACTCTGCTTGGTGAAGTCAGTACTTGCTCTTTTGATTTTGATTTTTAGTGACTACCTCATATTAGTGGCCTCTAGTTTCCTTCCCATCCATGAGGGACAACATTTGTATCAGTGTATTGGAACCTTTCATAAGTTTCCAGATTTCAATTTGGCTGTTTCTGGCCTTTCTTTCTCAGGTGGAAAATCCTTTGGTTCGTCCTGTTTTGCACCTCTTCCACTGCCTCTACTTACCCTTAATACAGTGACCGGAACTGTACAGATATTCGACATGCATTTAGCGAAGCCTTTTTGCTTTCAGTTCTAGAAATAAACCCTGGTACTTGGATTGCTTTTATTATGTCATAATTAACCTACATGAAAAGTTTCAGTAATCTGTGCATTTGCATTCTCTAATCCTTTTGCACGTCCGGTCCAGTTATTTAATTAAAAGCAAATTACTGCGGATGCTGGAATCTGAAACCAGAAGAGAAAATGCTGGGAAATCTCAGCAGGTCTGGCAGCATCTGTAAGGAGAGCAAAGAGCTGATGTTTCGAGTCTAACTGACCTTTTGTCAAAGCTACTTGTCAAAACTAGCTTTGACAAAGGGTCAGTTAGACTCAACGTCAGCTCTTTTCTCTCCTTACAGATGCTTCCAGACCTGCTGAGATTTTCCAGCATTTTCTCTTTTGGTTCCAGTTATTTAATTGTCTTATTTCTCAAAATGTAATACCTCCCACTTCAAACTGCATTTGATTCTCTTGTTCATTCAGCCAGTTTATTAAACATAGATTAATACGGGTATCTGTCTGAAGTAGGGAAGTTTGAGTCATTCATTTGATATTTCTGCTATATTAATGTAATTATAGAATTTTTAATTACTATTTCTGATATATGTTGACCACCACTCTGTTTACGTCCTGAAAGAAAATGTTTGTTCAATATTTCTGCTATTTTGCTATAACAGTGGTTTCTAACAATGGCCCTGTTCACATCTTGATTTTACATTCATTTATCTGCCTGTGGAATGCCACACTATTTTGTTTAGAGTTCCTTGCTGAGTACGATTTGTTTAAATAATTAAATAATAGATTAAATAAATGGGCAAAATTGGAAAAGAAATATGACTTCAAACAGAGGGGTAGCTACATCTAACAAAATAAGGAAATTAGAGGTTTTAATCTTGTTGCAGTTTACACCTGACTGATTTGATTTGCTGGTAATATTTTCAGTGGTTGAGGTAGTTCACAAAGGAACAACAAATTATACAACTCCAACTTTTGAAGAAAGAGGCAGCTTGTATGACCTTCTTTGAACAGACTGAGTACTCCAAATTTTCACTGACTATGATGTCCACAGACGTTTGAAATGCACAATTTCATCACTTAAAGAAAAAGTGATTTATCTTGGATTCTTCAATTTCAAACAGTAGCAAGTTGTGGTGGAGGCCTCAGTGGGAATTTCAAGTCCGGTTGGCTGTCAGTGACTAGGCATGGCAGTCAAAATGCTGACATTACTGCTCAGTCTGCTCAAAATAGACCTCCAGTTAAAGTTGGAATGAGTTTTTAAATGTCTATTCCAGTAAAAAGCTAAATTTAATTATAGTATATTAGATACTGCCATTATACTCTCCAAAACCCATTTGAATACTTAAATAAGTTCCCCAGAGAGCTTTCTGTGGGTAGCTGCAAGCCACTTTATTCATGGATATTTCTATTTTAGCAGGAATAGCTAGCCATATTGTCTTTTTTATTGTGTTAAATATTTGTTACAACTCTTATAATGAAGACTGAGTTTTTAAAATGGTCTTATTCTTTTAAAACAGGAGAAAATAATTCCTTGCTTGCTGCGTCTGAGGCAAGCAAATGATGAAACTCTTCAGAATGCAGTCAGGGAGGCACTGGCTTTGATTGGATATACAGACCCAATAAAAGGCCGTGGCATTAGAGTTCTGACTATTGATGGAGGAGGGACGAGGTAATTGAACTTCTGATTTTAATGTTTCAAGTGAGGCTTGTAATATTACATCAGAGTAACTCTTCCATTTGTCTTTTTCAATCAGCATAGTCAAGTCCCAGAGGACCATAGGGTTAGTGGAGAGTTTAACCTGAGGGTCTGGGATTCTTGGTCCGGGGACAGAATCCACATCATTGGAATGACACTGTATCGCAAATCAGCCATCCAGCCAACTGAGCTAATCAATCCAACTAAGGTCACCTTGAAGGTCTGCCTTCTCATCCTCACTCCTTGCCTCTGAGACACTGGGATCCTCCGGTTAAGCTTAACACCAGTCGTGTTTCTCTCATGAGAGAGGAGCCTTGTGATCCTCTGGGACTATGGTGACTTTAACTGACCTAAAATTGAGCTTTTTGTTCAAGGTTTCTGCTGCTTTCTGGCTGGCTGCTTCGATATAGCTTTGATGTTTCACTTGATCTTTCCTGTTGGAGGGCTGGTTATTGCATACTGAGCTCAATCACTGCTTAGGTTTTGCAAGGTCTATCCAAAGCAATATGTCTCTGATTTTAACCAATAATGATGTTGTTAATGAATTGGGGAAGGAACGTTTGTTAGTTGTGTTGCATTTTTACTAACATTTGGATTCAAATTCATTCCACATCTATGGAATGATGGTTTCACACTAAGAGTGCTGCACAGCAATACACTGCCCAACCTCATCCTGCTTAAATAGATGGTGTATGTTGGTCATTAAGTGTTCAAAGTCTTTCTTGAATGTCTTAATGCAGATAGGGAGAGTATAAATATCACACTGCTACTTTGCAAGTTCTGAAGTTCCGTTCCTGAAAAAGAGAGTAAGTTTTGAAAATCTATGTGTGAGGAGTATAAATGAGTCCTAAAGTGAAGAATTTTAGTTGATGCAAAACAAAATACACCAATTACCATTACCCATTTGTTCAAAACAAAGCTAAGGTTTTTTAAACCACCACATAGATATTTTCATTCCTTTTGAAAATAACTGAAAGTTCATTGTCTGTTTGCAGTGAGGGACCTATGCTTCTTTACAGTTTACAGAAACTCTCTAGTTTTATTTTATGGGTCTGTTAGAGCAGAAGGACTTTTCAGTCAGTGGGCATGCTTTGTGAGGGATGTCAGTTCTAGATGCTGACTTGTATGTTCACTGGAAACCAAAATGTTTACAAACAAGAGAAGAGATTTATTCCTCCTTAAAAGGGAAGCGTAAACCTGCTGCTGGCTGCATTTAAAACAATATGGGGGTTGAGAGTGTGGTGCTGGAAAAGGACAACAGGTCAGGCAGCATCCGAGGAGCAGGCGAATCAACGTTTCGGGCAAGAGCCCTTCATCAGGGCTTCTGATTCCTGATTGCCTAAACGTCGATTCTCCTGCTCCTCGGATGCTGCCTGACCGGCTGTGCTTTTCCAGCACCACACTCTCAACTGATCTCCAGCATCTGCAGTCCTCACTTTTTCTCCCAGATTAAAACAATATGACCTTGCCTAAAGAATAAAGTTAAAAGTTGAAACGGTGAATTGTGATTGAGCTCAGGAAAGCAGCAGGGAAAACCTTCAGAGTTGCAGCTCCAATGTTAGAGAATGATGTCACTGTCAAAGTAGCCAGGATGAACTTTCTGGATCCTCACATGCTGTGCCACTTGAAAAGATTACAGATTTTTGATCTCCAAGGGAGTTGATGCTCATTAAAGTAGACAAAGTATATTTAAGACCACAGCCTGATCAGTAATTCTTTCATATGGGCACCAACATTTGTCGCCCATCCTTAATTGCTCTTGAACTAAGTGGCTAATTGCACCATTTGAGACAGCTGGTAAGTGTTACCCACATTTCTGTAGGGACAGAGTCACAAGTAGGCCAAATCAGCTATGGATGGTAGGTTTTCCTTTCCTAGATGGGTTTCATTGACAATAGATTACAGTTTCATGATCACCTTCCTGGGACTGATTTTCAACTCCAAGTTTTATCAATTTTTAAGAATTTCACAGGGCCTATAGGAGATTGAAACCAGGTCTCCAGAATGCTAGTCAACTAATCCAGTGGTGTCACCATGACATCATGGTCTCCCCTATGAATGTCCTATTCCTGTCCTTCTTTCTTATGTTCTTAAGATAGCCATTATGGTTAGTGGCTCTCTGAATTTTCCCTATGTTCTGACAAATTAATGAAATAAATTTTTGATCCAGTAAAAATGTAGTGTGAATGGTGGTCCATTCCTTGAAGCAACCACCTGTATTCAAAACCAGGTCTGCACATATTTAATTTTTTATTGTCATGGCAGTTACTGCACTCCCATAGACTTTCAAAGACTGTTTGTTTTCTCCCAAGGAATAATTGAGAGGACCTACTGTAAATTTGTTTATCATTTGTATTGCCTACAGATTATTTGGGCTTACAGATAAGATGCAATAAACGTGCATGTAGCTTTCATTTAGAACAAAATCCAAAGCCATCACCATTTTACAATTGAAATAAAACTTGTGTCACCAATATACTCATTAAGACCATAAGATATAGCTGCAAAATTAGGTCATTAAGTCTGCTCTGCAATGGCTGATACACTTCTCAACCTCATTCTCCTGCCTTTTTCCCCATAACCCTTGAATCCTTACTAATCATGAACCTATTTATCTCTCTGCTCCACAGTCACTATATCCAGATATCTTACTGTCCTGTAACTTTCAAAAAACATCTCCCCCATCTTTTGAAATTCCATTGAATAGAGATCCAGGAATCTCAGCTGTTCCTCATGACAAGCACATTATTCCCAAGATCTCCAAGGCCAGCGCATCCTTCCTTTGAAACAAAACACAAAACTGCTGATGATACTCCAAATGTAGTTTTATATAGAGCCAGAACCTTTTGCAGCCTCAGCAATGCATCCCTACCCTTGTATTCTAGCCCTCTTGAAATGAATGTTAATATTGCATTTGGCTTCCTAACTGCGAGCTGAACTTGCTTGTTAATGTCAAGAGAATCCTGAACTAGAATGCCTCAATCCCTTCAAAATGTATTACCTTACACTTTGCCACATTGTATTCCATTTGCCTACTCTCCTAGCCTATCAAATTCTTCTGCAATCTCCCCACTTCCTCAATACCACCTGTACCTCCACCAATCTCTGTATTATCTGCAAATTTTGCAACAGTGCCCTCAGTTCCTTTGTCCAGATCACTAATCAATAACATGAATAGTTGTGGTCTGAACACTGAACCCTGCAGAACACCACTAGTCACTTACTGCCACCCTGAAAAAGATCGCTTTATTGCCCCTCTCTGCCTTCTACCAGTCAGCTGATTCTCTATCCATGCCAATGTCTTTCCCCTAATGCCATGGCCTCTTATTTAGAATCTTTTTCTATCCTAAATGGCTTTTCTCATCTGGATATGTAATACCTGTTGAGAAACCTGGTCGAGGGTGTGCTGTTGCAAATTATTTTCATGCTAAATAGGTGATCAACTTGGTGATATAGGAAAGAAGACTGCAATCAAATAATTATCTAGGGATTCTGGATGGAGCAGGATTACTGGGCTGAATTCATTTGTGCAGAACTTTCTTATTCAGTCATTTCTGTTTCCAGTTTACCAGGAATGTCAACTTTCCTGGGAGCTGGTCCTGCAGAGTTTGGTAGAGGTCATGCCCCCCCACCCCCACCAAAAAAAAATTGGCTCCAGCAGTTCAGAAAGTAGCTCACCACTCATATCAAAGTTGATTATTGATGTTCAATAAATCATGGTCTAGTCAACAATAACCCTCCTCTGAAAGAATTTTAAAAACCATAGAGAGCTGGCAGATAAATTTCTGACTTCTGGCTCTCCACTTGAGGTATTAGACTCATTCAAGGCCAGTTTGATCATTTGTGACCCATCCAGCTCTTTACTGGAGCTCTTAGTTTACCATGGGTGTTTTACCTCCTGATGGTACTCTGTACATTGAGGCATCACTTGTTTCCGCAATATTGATATCAACTTTGTACAAATACCGAGACAAAAATGTGACAAATTCAAATCTGTTTAAACACATACATAAAATAGTTTCCCTACTACCTTGTGGTTAGTCATTCTGTATTAAATGCTTCATTCTCAATGTGATTGTCACAAATGGCAAATATTCTGCTGTTGCAGCAGGCAACTTTAGAAATGTGTCCGTTATTTGCATTGTGAGCATTAGAAAGTAATGGTTATGGTGCAGCGAGTAGAATGGAACATTTTGTTTGCAACAATAGCGTTTGTTGCACCATCCAGTTTAGATATTTCTAGCGTTTACAGAAAAGGCATGAACTTACAAATAGAAATACCTCGCACAGATAATGAGAGAAGTGTTTTATTTGTTATAGGGGACTGGTTGCTCTTCAGACCCTTCGTAAACTTGAAGAACTGACAGGAAAACAAGTCTATCAACTCTTTGACTACATCTGTGGGGTTAGCACAGGTAGGTGCTGTGTGACCATAAGACAAAGAAACAGAAGTAGATCATTTGGTCTATTGAGTCCACTTTGCCATTTGATGAGATCATGGTAATCTTACCATTCTCTTCACTTTGACTCTATCTGCCTTTTCCCCATAACTCTCGATTCTCTGATTATCAACTAAATTAGACTTTGAATGTACTTAACAATCTAATCTTGATACTCTTTGCGACAAAGAATTCTATAGCCTTATGACCCACTGATAGAAAAAAAATAATACACCTCATCTTTGTCTTAAAATGGGCAAGTCTTTACTGTGAGATTATGCCCTCTGGTCCTAGGTTTTCTCCGCAAAAGCAAACGATCTCTCCACATCTAGGAGAGTGAGGACTGCAACTGCTGGGGATCAGAGCTTAAAAATGTGTTGCTGGAAAAGCGCAACAGGTCAGGCAGCATCCCAGGAGCAGGGGGATCGACGTTTCTTATGCCCGAAACGTCGATTCTCCTTCTCTTTTGATGCTGCCTGACCTGCTGCGCTTTTCCAGCAACACATTTTTAAGATCTCTCCACATCTACTGTGTTAAGCCCCCCCAGAATTTATATATTCCAATAAAGTTTCCTTATTCTTCTAAACTTGAATGAGTGCAAGCCCAACCAACACAACCATATAATAAAATCTCTCCATACCCAGTATTAGCCCAGTGAACCTTTTTCTGGACTGCCTCCAATGCCAGTATATCTATCCTTAGATAAGGAGACCAAAACTGGTCACAATTTTCCAGTTGTGACCTGATTAGTGCCTTGTTTTAGCTTGAAATAAAGGCCAACATTCTATTTACCTTCCCTATTTCCTGCTGAATGTCAGTACTAGTTCTTTGTGGTTCATGTGCAAGGACCCCCAAATCCTTCTGTGCTGCAGCTTTCTGCCACTTCTTTCCATGGATGGAAGACTCTAAACAGGCTTCAGTTGAAACAAGAGCCATTCAGCCCCCCTGAGTCTGTTTCAGTTCTATTCCCTTCAAATCATTGTACTGATTTTCTGGATAACCTGCTCTGCTTGCGAGGGAAGTTTTCTGCCAGCCTCTAATTTAGCCTAAAAATCTTACCAGGAGCTCAACTGTGGGGATCTGTCGCCTGCAATAATTGGTGACACTGCTGTAGAGTCAAGTCTCTGAGATGAGAAATTGATCTTGCCAGACCACTAACCTGTGTGTGTCACAGTTCAACTTGATGTGGAGGAGCCAGTGTTGAACTGAGGTGGACAAAGTTAAAAATCACAATACCAGGTTATGGTCCAACAGGTTTATTTGGAAGCACTAGCTTTTAAAGCACTGCTTCTTCATCAGGTGGTTGTGATGCAGAACTATAAGACACAGAATTTATAGCAAAGGATTACATCTCCTGCAGCTGAAATGATATATTGAACAAACCTAGATTGGTAAGTCGTTCATCTTTTAGAATGGGTTTGCTGGTTTCAGTTCTTTAATATGTAAATCCCAGAATTTCTTTTAAGTCACATTCTCATGATAACTTAATGTTTTATAACAAAAGATGACAATGCCTTAAAGGTGTGAGGCTAGAGCCTCTCTGTATCCCAAACTTGAGTCAAACTGATTCTATTTCCAAAGTGGAATTTACAAAATATTACATAGATTACATAGTCTGCAGGTTCTGCATTTTGTGAACACAATAGAATGTATTTGCAAATATAAAAGTTTTAAAAGAAGTTATTGGATTTATATATTAATGAACTGAAACCAGCAAATTCTTTCTAAAAGATGAAAGACTTAGTACAATCGGTTTATTCAATATATCGTTTCAGATGTGTGAGATTGTAATCTTTTGCTATAAATTCTGTGTTTTATGGTTCTGCATCACAATCACCTGATGAAGAAACAGTGCTCTGAGAGCTAGTGCTTCCAAATAAACCTGTTGGACTATAACCTGGTATTGTGTGATTTTTAACACTTAAACTTGTATTTGGGGCATTAACTAATCTTCCAAGTTATTACAGCAGTGGAAACTATAAATGTAATTCAGCTCTGAGCTAGTATGTAGTTGTATAGGAGATGGATCTTGGCAAAATGTTTAAATAAACAAGGTGTTGCCCCCCCCCCCTTTCCATTTAAGGGAAGAATATTCCTTCTTTCAAGAAATTGAGGTTAATGCTGCAAAAGATGAATCGTGGGATGAAAATGCTTAATGAATCTGATTGGTGCTGGTTGATTTTACAGCAAGTTGTTACATCTCTTGCAAATTCTAGCCGATAACTATATTTCACCAATAAGTCTCCCTTGAAATAATGTAACTATTTACAAATAATTCAATGCTTTTGCATGAAAATTTCAACTCTCACCCAATCCTGTTCACCCATTACACATTTTGCTCAATAAATGAGATTGGCCGATTACGTATTATCTGGTCAAGAAGTGCTTTACTTGAAATTAAGAATGAAAAATTTTGCAAGCCCTTCATGAGCTTATTGTTCCCTATTTCTGTAATCTCTTTCAACAATGTTTTACGATCTCTGCTGTCATTTAATTCTGATTTCCTGATTTCCCTGATTTTAATTGCTCTGCTGCTGGAAGCCAAGCCCTACGCTCTGAAATTCACTCTAGTTCTTCACTACGTTTTCCTCTTTGAAGACATTCTTTAAAACTTCTTCTTTGACTTAGTTCATTGCCTACTATGTTCAACTTGTTTGATATTTTGTTTGATATTGTCCCTGTGAAGTATCTTGGAACATGTTAATATGCAAAGGTGCTGAAAAGTGCATGTTGCAATTGTTTGGTAATCTGCAAACTATATTCTACCATACGTGCACCAGTTGATTTTCATAAACACTAGAGGGCACTGGTTGTTAACAATTCATGCCCAACTGGTCTAATGCAGTAGAATTGCAGCAATGATTCTAGACCCTATTTGAGTAAAATGAAGCATAAGAGAAGATAGATGTACACTCTATGGAAAATGATCTTTTATTACCAAAGATTTTGATGCCTGTCAAACTAGATAAACCTTCAGTTAGGATCTTTGGAATGTAAAAGTTCATAAATGAAACGAATATTTGCCCTCCGCCCTGTAGTAGTTATACTTGCAGTTAGTTGTGGGGTATAATGTAATTTTTTATTCAAATTTTTAAAAATCATACTTTAGTACAAGTTTACAGGTCTGTTTTCTACAGTGATAACTGGGGAAGAAGTCTGTGACAGCAAAGGATGCTTTAGCTTATCGAGTCTGCTCACAATAAACTTGTGAATGATTATTCTTTAATAATAATATTACTCAGAGCAACAGTGTATATGTTAATTTAGAGAAATTCATTTTATTCATTTATCTCCTCTGTTTATTTAAAAATCACGCAGGACTGTCAGTATCTCTATCATTCCCCACAAATTGCCATTCCCTCACTGGTTCACCAATGATTACTAGTTCAACTCCATTTTAAATATATTAATCGATTCAACATCAGCTGTCATTTCTAAGAATCTTTTTCACAAATCCATCATTGAGGGTTGGGTTGAGTTGAGGGAATTTTTTTTTTTGTCAAAGTAAGTTTATCCTGTTCTGTAACAAAGTGAATTTCATCCTATGCTCATCAAGCATAATACAACTTAAATAATGTTGATTTCAACTTAGAGTCTGGCATTACTTTGAAAACTAGATCACATCTATCCTTATTCATGTTCCAAACAAGATTAATTTTGTTGTGGAAGTCTTTTGATGACTTTATTTCTTTCAGTATGCAGGCTCTCTGATAAGTGTTTGAATCCTTTCCAATCTGTTTTCCATGCTCCAAGCTTGGGCTCAGACTCATCCAAATAAGGATGCTATTTATCAGATACAATGGTGAAGTTTTACAGATGAGTTTAAGACCAGCTCTGTGTTCCAGATTTGTCTCATGAAATAACTACACCATGCTGACTAGATGTTTTCCTGCTTCTGTCGTTTCTGTATACTTATTTTTGTCTCCAGAAATTATGCAGGCTTTCTTTTAATATTGCAATTAGTTTAAGAATATCAACCAGGTGTTCTGGCAAATCAGTTGACACTGCTGAAAACCATTTTGAGGTTGAATCCTTCTACAGATTTAAAGGCAGTCCTTCTGCCCTTCTGCTTAGGCCAAATTCATGTCACATAAAAGAGAAGTGTCTCCTCAGAATAGGACTTCTTAGTTTAACATGAATCCACAGCTATTTTCCCCCCAAATGCACTAGTTAATATTGTGCAATGAAATGGTCTGAAGTATCTCAAGCTTTCCACATAATTGGCTCAATCAAGAGTCAGAATGTACTATTTTGCTTCATCCTCGATGTCTACCGTAGAGCTTAGCATCATTAAACATGTAAAAATGTGATCATTCACAATGGACTAGTTCACATTCCCATTACAAGAAACTTTCTGTTATTGCAGGTTTCTATTTTTTGTCAAATGCTCAATAAGTTTAAGTGTCCTCTTAGGATTGCATGAAGAACTTCTGTTGAAATTCCAAGTAAATTTTCATCAATCAATTATCCAATTCACAAACTTCAGCCAGTGTCATTAGTGCCACGTTCTACTAATACAATGTTGACCGTGCTGGATCAGTGACAGCGTGCTTATCTCTAAAGCAAAGATTCTGAGTTTAAGTCTGACTCCAGAGACCAGAGTACATTATTTAGGCTGACAGTTCAATGTCAAATGTGTCATCTTTAGTCATGATCAATAAAAGGGCAGGTTCCATGATTTAAATAAGTGCAGAAGGTACTGTCTAGTATTCTAGTCAAAAGTCATCCCCCGAGCAACATTGTTCAACCAGATTATCTCGTCATTTTCTCACTGCCCTTTATGGGCCCTTGCTTTTGGATGCCCTCAGGTGTTATGTGTATGTGTTATGAAGATGTGGGTGTACTGTACCTTTAAGAGAGTAAAAGCTAGCAGTGACAGCATCAAGTGTTCCGAATAAAATACAATGTAACATGTGTTCCAGCTACTGGAGTAGCTAGTTGCCCGGAAATGTCTAAACAGATTTGAATTTGGCCAGTTAGTTTAAATTATACCCCCAAAAAGTACCAAATTCCTATCAAGTGTGAATTGAGTATATTGACAATCTTAAAAGCCAATGCACAATCTGATGCTTTAGGGTGTAAGACCAGGGAAAATTGAACAGTTGGGAGGAGAGCTGCCACCAGACCAACAGTTGTAGACTGCTAGTCAGAACTCTGAGAGGTACTTGTCTAGAGAAGGAGTTTGTCCAGAGAAAAGCCTCAATAATGACCTGGAAAGCCAATCTACAGACGAAGGTAAAGAGAAGATTCAACCGCTGGCTGGTTTTAAAATTTGGATTTTTCTGTAAATCTTAATGGGGAGTTTTATTGGACTGGTGTTCTAGAAGGGAAGGTAAAAAAATAAATAAGTTAGAGAAAGGAATTGTAAGTAGTTGTTAATTACTCTCTGTTAAACTTATAAGAAATAAAGTTGTTAATTTTTACTTAGTTCTTGGCCAGTTGAATTTTTACAGATTACTGCATGGGATAAACCTTTTGTGTTGCTGGTTTAAAATTAAGCAGGAGGGTTTACCCCGTGTCGTAACACGTGCGCAGCTGTGGATCTTGTGTTACCTGACCTACAATTGGCAAGCAACTATTTCATCCAATTCTTAGCAAGAGTACTTCTTCACTCTCATAGTGAGTGCCAAATTATCAATGAGCTCATTTAGCATCTTGATGCCAGCACATTGTGATAAGCATAGCACTCAAGCTAATGTAGAACTTGTGCTAATCCTGATTACTCAGATTGCTTCCACCACCAGTTATTGCACTGTTGTACAATTCGATAAAAGCCCAACTTTAATTTGGTGGGTAGGTTAACACCTGTCTGTAGAGTCAGGTAATTTTTGTCATGTAAATGGACTTATATTGATTTAAAAGTTATTATTCCAGGTGCTATACTGGCATTCATGTTGGGATTTTTTCAAATTGCACTGGATGATTGTGAGGAAATGTACCGGAAACTGGGAACTGATGTATTCAAGCAGAATGTAATTGTTGGAACAATGAAAATGGGCTGGAGCCATGCCTTTTATGAAAGTGAGCCTTGGGAAAAAATACTGAAGTAAGTTTGTTTTTAGATTTCTTTGATGCTTATTATAAACTGTCCTAAATTCAGAAGATTTGGTCGTTACTTGTGATTAGCACAGGCATTTTGGGATGTCCCAGTGTTAGTACATGTGCCAGTTCATTGAAAGAAACGTGGTTCAAAAGTAGGCTGATTTTCTGCTAGTTTGTCATATTACAATTATGAAGTTATGGTAAGGACAGACCAGGCTGAAACTACACTGTTTGGATAAATATTGCTAAAATGTAAATATAAATAAAATGACCTGTCCTGGTGAAACAGGCTGATCGCTTATTGTCCAGTGTTAGCTTTTAACATCAATACATTTGTATCAAAATTGGTAACTTGGAGTATCTTATTTCCAGCAATGTTCATGAAGAGCTTTTGTATGATGATTTTGATGACAGTTTGAATTGTACTGCCCAACACACCATTGTTGCAATTATATTGAAGCCAGAAAACTTAAACCTTGCAGCTAGCTAACTTAAACCTAAAGCCTTCAACCCTGCCTCACTTGATTTATTTTTAAAGAAACCTGTGTTGCGGACCACTGGACAAATGACTTCAATACCACAGTGAAAGTGATATAGTGAAGGACACCATGCATTGGATGCATCATCGTTCACAAGAAGAAATTTATTCCAGCAGTTCAATCACTGCTGATAGCCAGTTTCAAAAGGGCATTGATGGCCCAATTGTACTTCCTGTAAGTTAATGGGTTTGCAGTGGGATAAAACTGGACCCATGGGGTCCAGAAGCTTTCAGTGAGGAAATGGTGTGTGCATTCCAAATATAAATGCATCCAGCTACATATTTTGAAGCATATTTTGGCAGTTGAATGAGAAACGCTACCTAATTTTTTTTTTGCATCAGGCACAGACCAAAATGGCCATCGCAGATGATTTGGAATGGATCGTCAGGTTGTCCTTTACAAGATCCTGATTAGAATCCTACCACGACATTTAAACATACCAGACTTGCAACATCATGTTTTGGGCTAGAATGCAAGAGCTTTGTCCCTTCACCTTAACAATTGTCTAAAATGTCCATGCAGAGTAGTTATTTACAGGGAACGTTTTTTAAGGATATTGCTATTGCCTAATTTTTTTACATTTAAAAAATCCTCCAGTTGATCAGTGTTGCAAAGCCATGCAGTAGGTCATGGAAAAGTGCAGGTCAAGAAAATTCTGATATTGCCTTTTCAATGTTCAAGTTGTAGCTTCCAACTGTCATAATTACCCTGAGCTGATCTCCTTTAGCAAGTTTTGGAATGAAGGAATAAGCTGGCACTTAGAGTGCAGCAATCTCTCCCTTTTCCCCAAATTCCCAAGTTCTTGTGCATTACCAACACAAGAAAATCGAATGATTGGTGAAGCTATAAAGTTTTCATGTATGAAAATGCCATTGGGGTTTCACTTTAAGAATTGAACTACTGGTCTGGAAATTTGTGGATACTTTTTTAGGTGCAAGGGACTTCCAAGAATTTTAGGCAAAATATGCCATCAAAAATTTCCTGTTTTTTTTTCCATAGTATGGAGGTGCCGGTGTTGGACTGGGGTTTATTTGGAAGTACTAGCTTTCGGAGCTCCTTCATCAGGTAGCTAGTGGAGCAGGATCATAGGACATAGAATTTAGAGTAAAAGATCAATGTCAAATAACTGATGCAATGTATTAAACAAACCTAGAATGCTGTTAAGTCTTTAATCACTTAGAAAGTGATTTATGGTTGCAGGTTTCAATTCATTAATACAAGGATTCCAGAACTACTTCCAAGTCACATTCCTGAGATAACTTAAGGTTTTATTTTTAAAAAAGTGACATCTCAGCTCAGAAATGCATTAAAGGTGTGAGGTTAGAGTCTGTCTGTATCCCAACCTTGAGTTAGACTGGTTCTATTCCTAAAGTAGGAATTGAAGAAGAGTCACATGGAATGACTGCTTGCATATTGTGTGCTTTTTCAACAAAATAAATGTACCTGCAAATGCAAATTCACCCCTTGGACTTATATTTGTGTGTTGGAGAGTGGGGATGTGTGTGTGTGTGTAAGTAATTGAGTGTGCGCTGGAGTGTGACAGAGCATATGACTGTGGGAAGGTGTGTGTGTGTGTGTCAGAGAGAACTCTCTCTCAGACTCTCTCACACACACACACACACACACACACACACACACACGTGTCTGTGGGGTGAATTTCCATTTTCAGTGACATTCTGTTTTGTTCAAAAAGCATATAATCTGTAGACAGTAAGTCCACGTGACCTTTTATTAATTCCTACTTTGGACGTTGAACCAGTCTGATTCAATGTTGGGATACAGACTGACTCTCTAACCTCGCACCTTTCATGCATTTCTGAGCTGAGATGTCACCTTTTTTGTATAAAACCTTAAGTTATCTCAGGAATGTGACTTGGAAGTAGTTCTGGCATTCACATATGAATGAATTGAAACCTGCAACCATAATCACATTAAGTGATTTTAAAGACAACAGCAATCTAGGTTTGTTCAATACATGGCATCAATTGTATGACACATTGATTCTTTACTATAAATTCTGTGTCCTATGATCCTGCTCCACTAGCTACCTGATGAAGGAGCAGTGTTCCGAATGCTTGTACTTGCAAAGAAACCTGTCAGACTATCACCTGATGTTGTGTGAATTTCATTTTTTTTTCAACGTTCTGAACAAGGCCCAGTATATGTTGCTGACTTTAGAAAATGTGCACTGTGTGAAAGCCTTCAAAATGAAAATTAGTAACTTTCTTGAGCATGTTTAAAATCTTTTGTACTCTGAATGGTAAATATTATTAATCTTAAAGCTAAATTCAAAAATATTGTTTGTTAATACAATCAGCATTCTAAAGAATGAAGTAATAAAATTAAGAAACTCATTGACCTGCACTGCTTTCAAACAAAGGCCACTATTTGTCGAAGTAGACTACTTTTAGTTGTTACATGATAATGGTATTATTCCAACCCCACTTACAGGCAAGTTCTCAATTAACAAACTCATCATGTGAGTGATAGGAAGTTGAACGAGAACACACACACACACACACACACACACACACACACACACACACACCAACCCCGCAGCAACTATCAATGATTCAAGTTCTCACAATTATGTTTTATTGGTCTAAATTACATTTGAAATCTTTTACAACGCTGGTTAATAACATTCTTAATTACAGAGAGAGAATGGGTGAAGAACTTTTAATTCAAACTGCAAGGAACCCTAAAAGTCCTAAGGTGAGTTATCCTTTGCTATTACAAAAGTTTATAATATAATGTGTTTGTTGTATTGACTTAATATATTACCTCCTTTTGTAATCATTACCATCAATTTTTCAATTTAAAAAAAATACACTTGTAGTCCTTTTGGCCCTGAATCTGATCCGTACAAGATTGAAGTATAATTTTTTTTTTCCCTCAGCAGTGATTATTTTCTCCAGCAAAATTGATCACCAATTGTACTGAAGTAAAATTCTACTCAGGGTAGTATTAACCAAAATTAAGGTAGAAAATTGGCTGTGATAATAGAAACTTGGAAGCAACTGTGGAATTATGGAATGACAGCTCATTTTCAAATCAATGACAGGTGAAAGTAAGCAGGAATATACACTGAATGCACAATTTGTAAAAAGGACTAAGCTTACATTTGTAAGGTTAATCCAGGTATTTATATAAGCAACAATAAGCGTCTTTTTTTTTTCTTGCTTAAATACTTGCTATAGTTCTTTAGATGAAAATTGTAATGTGGAAGAATTGATATGACGATGTTCAAGCAGAGAGGATGAGGTCCTAACTGAGGGGTACAAGAGCAGGGCTGATTAATTCAATTTTTGGGATGGTTGGAAAAGGGGGATGACTAAAGAGTTGAGGATTAGTGTTTAAAGATTCATGTTTCATTTTTAATCCCTTTTTACTTGCTTTGTATAATAAGGGTTTTGAAATTTAAACTTTTATGATTATTATTTTGTGGAGGTAAGTGCTCTTCTGGGACAGTACCATTGATATTAATGTAATATTTAAATACTACTTTCCATGCAAAGTATGGAATCTGGAATCCACAATCCAAACTGTCAGTTACTACTTGAAGGTTGATGCAGATTCATCAGGATCATCCAGAACCTTCTCTGGACTGCATCTAATGCCAATATACACTGTTTTTGATCAGTGGCCTAAAACTGTTCACAGTATTCCAGCTGTGGTCTGATTCATGCCTTGTAAGTTTTAGCAAAACCTCTGCACTTTTGAATTAAAGGCAAAAGGTAACCCTTGGCCTCTTCTGCAAATTCTACTCTTAAATACCTTTATCTTCTTTCTCTCAGTTTTACCTCCAAGAAACTCATGGACCACTTGCTTCCAAACTTAAGCTCATCTTATCAGCTGTACCACTTCCTTTTTACCCCTCACCAGTCAGACCAAACACTCTATTCTGTTTCTACCCAAACTTGCATCTTTATCTAGTTCCTTTCTCTTTGTTTCTACATATATTTTTTCCATGTCTAGAAGTTCATCCTACTCTTTCAACCCTATTCTCAATAAGCTGCCCACTTTTCTTCCTGGCTGACAAGTAATTTAACATTGTTAATAGTTCTCTGCTTCCTGATAATGTTTCATTTTTCCTGTCCTTCAAGTCAGCTCTCATCATCCACTTCAAATACCCAAACCTTGACCACACCAGCTTTGCAAGTTCTGATGCTATCTTGGCACATATCCAAGTACGTCCAAGACAGGCAGTGTTGCAAACAGTGTAGATAGAAATGTAATGACAAACCATTATTGGTAGATTAAATGAATGAGCAAAACTATGGTAAATGTGAGATTATCCACTTTGAAGCTATTAATGTCAACTGGGCGGCACAGTGGCTCAGTGGTTAGCACTGCTGCCTCGCAGCGCCAGAGACCTGTGTTCAATTCCCGTCTCAGGCAACTGTCTGTGTGGAGTTTGCACATTCTCCCCGTGTCTGCGTGGGTTTCCTCCGGGTGCTCCGGTTTCCTCCCACAGTCCAAAAATGTGCAGGTCAGGTGAATTGGCCATGCTAAAAGTGTGAGGTGAAGGGGTAAACGTAGGGAAATGGGTCTGGGTGTGTTGCTCTTCAGAGGGTCGGTGTGGACTTGTTGGGCCGAAGGGCCTGTTTCCACACTGTAAGTAACCTAATCTAAGTAAGTAATCTAATTGGCCTGATTATACTAAGTTAGAAGCCTGATGGCCTACTGTAACCATGTACTTATTGTGATGGTATAACAGGCAAAGCGGAAAAGGATATTTCATGGGGATTGATAATGCTCATCAAAATGGGATACCTTTTGTGCAACTAAACTCTGAGAAATCAGAGTCTGGAGTTTCAAGTTTGAAATGTCTGGTTCTGAGGATAGTAGGGTTGACGTAATATCTGTTGAATCCGTTTTCCCTTCGTTAAGAAAGCCTTTGTAGTGTGGCAAAAACATAGTGCTTTCAAAATGACATTTTTAAAATTATCAAGTTCTGAACGTTCATAGCAATATAATCAAAACTTATAGGGATTGTTTGGCTGAACTTGCATTGCATCAAATAACTTGAATTTGCTAGTATTCTAGTCACGTGCCCATTCTGAATGACTTGACATCTCGCAACGAATAGAGTATGAACAGCAATTGTATGTAATAATTTCTCACTTTGAGCCAGTTTCACTGATGACTCAGTGAGTTGAATGTAGATGAGGTGAAACTGTAATCAACTGGAAATATTTTTAATTTTGCTGAGAAGCTGTCAAATACATTCCTGTTCATATAACTTGCTGAAATTTTCCAGCATCCCAGTTCTTTAAAAGAACGCTGAATTGGACCACCAAAGTGCTGCCATCTTTATCATGTACAAATGCACACATGTGCAATGATTGATAGTACGTCATTGGTTTCATGTTGTGTTTTTCAGGTTTGTGTCCTTGCAGTGAGATTTAAATAAAAATGTCTTCATGTGGATCATATGGAAGGTTTGAGAAGAAAGATGGCAAGTGGAAACCATCTGCATAAAAGTATATGGCTTCCACTGAGGGCAGGTTCTTGTTTGAAATTTTTGCATAGGTATAATGCAGAGGAAACATTGCAGTTGTAAACTTGTCAATTGGTCTTGGCAATTGGCATCACAGAATGGTTTGCATTAATCAAAGCATAAGAGGGCAAGCATAGATTTGATGTTAAAGGCAGCTGGAAAACACTATTCCATTTTATCACAGAGTAAATGCAGAGATTATTGCTCGAGCAGAGTAGAAATCCTCGTGACCACAGCTTGATAATTCCACTGACTTGACCGAATTTCTACTTTCGTTTACTTCATGGACTGTGAGAATTTGACGATTTATGGTCAGTAATACAGACAATCTTCCCTCTTGAACCAGGAGGCATTCAAGGTTGCTCTGCTGAAATTACTAATACTGCATAGGCATTGGAAGCTCCCTGGAACATTTAATTCAGAACCAGATCACACTAAGCATTATACTTACTAGGAAGTCCAGAGGCCAGCAATGAAATGTTTTGTAAATGGGTGTTGGGCAGGACTGATTGTAGTAGGATTATAGAGATTTGAGTCACCACAGAAACAGACCCTTCGGTCCAACTCATCCAAGCCGACTGGATGTCCTAATCTAATCTAGTCCCATTTGCCAGCACTTGGCCCATATCCCTCTAAACCCTACCTATTCATATACCCACTCAGATGCCTATTAAATGCTGTAATTGTACCTGCCTCCTCCACTACTTCTTCCTCTGGCAGCTTATTCCATACATACACCACTCTCTCTGCATGAAAAAGTTGCCTCTTAGATCCCTTTTGTATCGTTTCCCTCTCACCTTAAACCTATGCCCTCTAGTTTAGATTAGATTACTTACAGTGTGGAAATAGGCCCTTCGGCCCAACCAAGTCCACACCGACCCTCTGAAGAGCAACCCACCCAACCTGCACATTTTTTGGACTGCGGGAGGAAACCAGAGCACCCGAAGGAAACCCACCCAAACACTGGGAGAATGTGTAAACTCCACACAGTTTCTTGAGGCGGGAATTGAACCCGGGTCTCTGGCGCTGTTAGGCAGTAGTGCTAACCACTCTTTCTTTCCCCCCTCCCTCCCCCCAACCCAGGGAAAATACCTTTTTCTATTTATCCTATCCATGCCCCTCATGATTTTATAAACCTCTGAGGTCACCTCTCAGCCTTCGATGCTCCAGGGAAAAACAACCCCAGCGTGTTCAGCCTCTCCCGAGAGCCCAAACCCTCCAACCCTGGCAACACCCTTGTAAATCTTTTCTGAATCCTTTCAAATTTCGCAGCATCCTTCTGATAGGAAGGAGACCGGAATTGCATGCAATATTCCAACAGTGGCCTAACCAATGACCTGTACAGCCGCAACATGACCTCAAACTCCTGTACTCTACACTCTGACCAATAAAGGAAAGCATACCAAACACTGCCTTCACTATCCTGTCTGCCTGTGACTCTGCTTTCAAGGAACTATGAACCTGCACTCTTTGTTCAGCAACACTCCCTAGGACCTTACCATTAAGGGTATAAGTCCTGCTAAGATTTGCCTTTCCAAAATGCAGCACCTCACATTTATCTAAATTAAACTCCATCTGCCAGTTCTCAGCCATCTGATAAAGATCCATTTGTATTCTGAGGTAACCTTCTTTGCTGTCCACTACACCTCCAATTTTGGTGCCATCTGCAAACTTACTAACTGTACCTCTTATACTCCCATCCAAATCATATATATATATATATAACAAAAATTAGTGGACACTGCACCGATCCTATGGCACTCCACTGGTCACAGGCCTCCAGTCTGAAAAGCAACCCTCCACTACCCACCCTCTGTCTTCTACCTTCAAGCTAGTTCTGTGTCCAAATGGCTCATTCTCCCTGTATTGCTTGAGATCTAACCTTGCTAACCAGTCTCCCATGGGGAACCTTGTTGAACGTCTTACTGAAGTCCATATAACTCACATCTACCGCCCAGCCCTCATCAGTCCTCTTTCTTCCTTCTTCAAAAGACTCAATCAAGTTTGTGAGACATGATTTCCCATGCACAAAGCCATATTGACTATCCTTAATCAGTCCTTGCTGTTCCAAACACATGTGATTCCTGTCCCTCAGGATAGGTTTGATAGTTTTGTATTTAAAAAAACATTTTCCACATTGATCAGTGTACAAGTGGAACCATGTAACCTCCTAAGTATTGGTATTTATCTTAAAGTTTTGTTTTTCTTGCTGTTTTTGAAGATTTCTCGGCCTTTTTTGTGAGGGTAGAGAATTGTTTTGACCAATTAGGCTGTAAAATGTGAAGCTGCCAACTAAAATTTATGTATTAGAACCTTTTGATAAGTTTTTCAGGTCATGAGAGTCATCGATTGAGATTACCTTAATACACAGTCCAAATTTAAAATTAAATAGGTTTATAGGTCTTTTTCCTTTCTAGCTAATGTAATTACAATTAGTGCTGACCAGTAGAAAATAAATGGGTGAATGTAATCAAAGACATTTTATAAAATAATGCGAAGGGGGAAAAAATCTATTATGCTGAGGTTGGCTTTATTGATGAAAGTTATTTTAAGTGCATTTAATGTGCCATTTTAGAAAGTTTTCTTCATATATCTTTCAAAATGGGTCCCTTAATGTATTCAGGAAATTAGTATAGGAACATTCCTTTCATAAGGCCGTAACATATAGGAATAGAAGGAACCTTTTCAGATCAACTCATCCATGCTGACCAGATATCCAAAATTAATCTCGTCCTATTTGCCAGCATATGTTAGTACATATCCCTCAACCCGGCCTATTCATAAACCCATCCATATGCCTTTCAAATGTTGTAATTGTACCAGCCGACTCCACTTCCTCTGCGGAAAAGGTTTCCCCTTAGGTGCCTATTAAATCTTAATCCCCTAACCTTAAATCTATGTCCTTGAGTTTTGGATTCCTCCGTCCCAGGGAAAAGACCTTATTTGTTTACCCTAACCATGCCCCTTATGATTTTATAAACCTCTATAAGGCCCTTCCACAGTCTCCAACACTCCAGGGAAAACAGCCCCAGTCTACTCCGCCTCTCCCTATAGCTCAAGCCCTCCAACCCTGGCAACATCCTTGTAAATCTTTTCTGAACCCTTTCAAGTTTCATAACATCCTAGGAGACCAAAATTGCAAAAAGTATTCCAATAGTGGCCTAAACAATGTCCTGTATAGTGCAGTATGACCTCCCAAATCCTATCCTCAATGCATTGACCAACAAAGGAAAGCATACCAAACACCTTCACTATCCCATCTACCTGTGACTCCACTTTCAAGGTACTATGAACCTGCACTCTAAGGTCTCTTTGTTCAGCAACACTGCCCACAACCTTACCATTAAATGGATAATACCTGCTCTGATTGACTTTCCAAAATGCAGCACCTCACATTTATCTAAATTAAACTCCATGTGGCATTCCTTGGCCAATTGGCCCATCTGATCAAGATCTCGTTGTACTCTGAGACAACCACCTGCGCTGTCCACTACACCTCCAATTTTGATGTCATCTGCAAACTTACTGATCATACCACTTATGTTCACATCCAAATCATTTATATCGAGAGTGTGGTGCTGGAACAGCACAGCAAGTAAGGCAGCATCCGAGAAGCAGGAAAATCAACATTTCGGACGTAAGCCCTTCGTCAGGAACACTGATGAAGGGTTTATGTCCGAAGCTTCGATTCTCCTGTTCCTCAGATGCTACCTGACCTGCTGTGCTTTTCCAGCACCACACTCTCGACTCTGATCTCCAGCATCTGCAATTCTGACTTTCTCCAAATCGTTTATATAAATGACAAAAAGCAGTGGATCCAGCACCGATCCTTGTTGCACACCACTGGTCACTGGCCTCTAGTCTGAAATGCAATATCCCACCACCACTCTCTGTCTTCTACCTTCAAGCCAGTTCTATATCCAAATAGCTAGTTCTCCCTCTATTCTGTGTGATTTAACGTTGCTAATCAGTGTGCCATGAAGAACATTGTCGAATGCCTTATTGAAGTCCATATAGACCACAACCACCGCTCTGCCCTCCTCAATTCTCTTTGTTACACCAAAAAATCAATCAAGTTCATGAGACTCAATTTTCCATGTTGTTGGTTCCACTGTGTAAAATGACCGCTGGCTGGTCCTGCTACTCTGAGATATTCTGCACTCTATCCAAAATATCGTTGGTCCTAGCTCCAGGGAGGCAACACACCTTTCCGATGTCTTGCTGTCAGCTGCAGGATCATCTGTCTGTATCTCTAACTAGGGAGTTTCCGATCACAATTGACTGTTTGGAACCTGGGCATACCCCTTGTTACATTTGAGCCAGTACCAGTACCAGAAATCTGGCTGTCAGTGCTACATTCCCTTGCGAGTCTATCACCCCCTGCGTTTTCCAGAACAGCATGCTAGTTTGAGATGGGGATAGCCACATGGGACTCCTGTACTATCTGCCTCCCTCCTACCTTTCCCTGAGGTCACTTATCTACCTGACTGTATTTTCAGTTTATCTCCCTCCCTGCATCCATCCATCACATCCCCTAGCTCCTGTAAATTCCTAATTGCCTTTAACTGCCATTCCAACCAATCCATGCGATCCGATAGGATTCTCAACCAAACATACTTCCTGCAGACATAATCATCAGTAACGTGGAAACTCTCCCTAATCTCCCACATCCAACAGGAAGAATGCATCACTCTTACTAAAGGCCATCTTTGCACCTGAACAATCAACAGACCCAGAAATTAGCACAGTCTTACTGCTCTACACATATTGCTCCAGACTAGCTGAGTATTTGTATTTAATCAAGAATCTCTAGCAGCCTGGAATTAAAAAAGAACCCACTCTACTCACTGTTGTGGATTTACAAAAGAAAGCCAGTAAGATTACACTTTTAAAAAGCCGCTCAGTTGCTCCCTGCTGTGAGCTAACACAGGTATCTCCAAGGTTAGCTCTGAATTTCACTGTTCATTTATTTTTCTTTAGAACCAACTCCAATGTACAGAGATACTTGAAAACAGACAGCAAAGTTTGTGCAGGTTATTGTCTAGCCAGACAAAGTGTAGGTTTCTTTCTTCATTTGGATTACTGCCCATGTGGTCAGTGCTATTCATCTGTCTTCCTTCTTTTAAACCAGCCATTTATTTTTTTGATTTTTTTTTTAAAGTTCCAAAGCAATGCAACAGCTTATAAAACAGTAATTCAAGGAAATCAGCTCCAAGACTGAAAATTCCTCAAAATAAAGCTCTTACAGCCACATTATTTTCCTGTCCTCCATATTGGATTATCCATAATCATTTGCCCCCAGCATGGATTGCTGTGGCACTCCAGTAGTTACAGTTCATCATCCTGAAAATACCCCCCTCCCATCTGTCTTTTATTAGCTCATGTTCTATCCGTGCTAATACATTATCTTAATAAGAAAAGAGCCCATGGTGTGTAAGTAGCCTACTGTGTGGTTCTTAGCCTAATGTGTGCTTCCTTATCAAACACCTCTGAAAATCCAAATATATTATGTCTTCTGTTTCTTGATTATTTATTAATGTTGCACTGCTGTGTTACTAGTTCTGTTTCTGACCCTAATTTATAGTTCCACAATGTAACAGTATGAAGAGAACTATATTTGTTAAGTACATCGGTTTTCTTATGGTCTATGATTAAAATCCATTTGCGTTAGGCAATGTTGTAAAATCATTCTATTATAGATTATTATTTAGAATTGGCACATATATAAGCCCGGTTTTATTATTTTTCTGAAATTTAATAATGGATAAAGGAAGATTATTTTAAATTACGTTGATCAGAGCATAAGAATGCAAAGGATTCTTGCATTCCTGGAAATATCTGATTCAGCTTCTTATTACAAAGCAACAACAAACAAAAAATATGTAGGTCAGCAGAAAAAAGAATCTATAGAAGCTGGAGAATACATGAAAAACAGTAGTCCAGCATCTGTTACCTGTTGAGCTTTGAAGTTCGGTCCCTTTTTTTTTGCACCAACCTATAGTGTCCCTCATTTTTTTTGCTTGTCCACAATTCCTGATGACTCTCCCATAGCAAGTATCTCTGTTTTCCCACACTGAAATCCATTTGCCATAGTTTGCCCACCTACTCAGTCTGAGTCACTTTTTAACTTGTTCCATCTCAACAACTCACTGCGGCTCCTAACAGTGTTACCTTGGCACTTAAGTTTCAGATGTGTGCCATATAAGGAAAGAGGTTGTGTGAATGATTTCCAGCCAATATGTTTATCTTGTTAAATTACATGATGGATTTATGTTGCATTGGCCTTGATGCTCCTAAGCTAGAAAAGGGAAAAACCAAGCTATGTGTTTGTCCCTAACAGCTATTCTGTTAAAGTCACAAATTTCATATGTATGTCTGCTAATAAGAACATAAAATATATCTGAGTAAAAACCTTGTGACACATGATAACTTAAAGAAGACTTTTTGTATTCCCAATTTGTAAATGAAGCTAAAGTTCTAATATTATTAACATGTCTAACATTTTTGCTTTCATTACTTTACTAGTTCATTATTCCAACATTTAGCATTTTTCAGTTAATGTGTTCCTTAACTATATGTTTAAGTGCACTTTTTGACAAATTTAAATTTCTCTCCTCGTTTTAACTTTCCTGCCGAATGTGAAATAATGTTCTGGGTTTGCCTCACCAGCATTTGCCATTTAATATTTTATATTCCTCCAGTAAAGCTTCATGGTCTTCCTTCTAGATTATAATGAAATAACTGGCATTTATATAAAGCCTTTGGCACAACAAAGTATCTTTCAGTACTCAACAAGACTTAATTGAACTAAAGCTGTAAAGGTCATTGCAACTCTACTTGGGGTTGCTGAGCCACTTTCTCCTATCCCCCTAAAGCAATTTGTGTTTTCCTAGCATAATCAGAATTATAATAGTGTAAGTGCTTTATAAAGTGCTAACCTAACCTCTGAAGGTTGGCTGTGTTTCAGGATTCACTTCGCTTGTTTTGATTAAATTTCTGCATGAAAAATAATCTGTTAAATCTGTCATCTTTGTTATTTCTTTCTGACACTTGGACTTGCTTATCATACACTTTTGACTGGTCTCTGAGATGTAATTGATCACTGCTTTCAGATGTTGACTAACAGTTTATTTTAGGACCATTCCAGAGTTGAAGCCTCCACCTTTTTACAGAAGCTGGTGGCATAGTGGTAGTGGGCTCGTAATCCAGAAACCCAAGCTAATTTTTGGGGGACACTAGATTAAATCCCACCACAGTTAGTGGAATTTAAATTTAAGACATTGGATTTTGTGGTATAGAGGTGGTGTCCCACCTGGCACCAGTGAGCAGCCACCTTCTGGCATAATGGCCGATCTGCTTTCGCTGCTGACCAGTGCTGTGTTAGAACCTAATTTTTCCACTGCAATTAGAATCCCAAACCTCATGATGAAACCCAGCTCACTGTGCACAGTACTCTGAAGTCAGTATGTTGCATAGTTCACAAACTTGCAAAAACAAAAGTTGCTGTAAAATTGCAGTGCTCAGAAATACATTTGGCCTTGGTACAGTGTAAATTCTGTGTGGAAGATATAATGTTGTATATTGTTCCAAATGTTTTTTAAAAATGTCTTACTGTTCCTTGGGATGTGAATATCTGTGACATGACTAGCATTTGTCAGCCAAGTATGAAGGTGGAGGTGAGCCACCTCCATGTTGCGGTGTCTGATGTGTTTATACCTACAACACAGGACATACTTGTAATGAAGATCTCTCCAAAAAAACTTTAACTTATTGGTGCAAAGGGTGTTTTGAGGATTTGTAAGCAGAATGTGTTTATATGCCTTAATCTGTGAAGTCAGAATTCACACAATATCAGGTTAAAGTCTAGCAGGTTTATCACAGAAATCACAAGCTTTCAGAGAGCTGCTCCTTTGTCAGATTAAGGGGCACAGGCACAGAATATATAGGCAGAGATATACTGGTAAAATAATTCTAGGTAATTAAGAGTTACAAATAGTGAGTTTAGTGTTGACAGGCTGAATAACAAGTCTTTGCAGGTGATCAAGAGTGTCAGACTGAGAGTTAAGTGTCAACATCTGAAATAACAAGGGAAGGGATAACCTATGAACCAATTAATTAAGACAGAGATAATTACAAATAATCAAAAATAAGATGGTGCTAGAGACAAACCACATGGCTGGAATAACATGAGTCGGTATTGGAGTCAAACCAAAGTCAATGTATTCAAAAACTGTACAAAAATCACAAGTAATCAAGGTAATGGTGTCAAAACAAAACGGTAAGGAAGACTTTTACAAACAACAGTACGGTGGGGTTGCATGTAGCGTGACATGAGCCTAAGATCATGGTTGAGGTGGTCCTCATAAGTACAGAACTTAGCTGTCAGTTTCTGCTTGGTGATTCTGCGCTGTTGTGTATCTCGAAAGATTCCTTGAATGACGCTTTCCTGAAAATCAGAGGCTGAATGTCCTTGACCACTGAAGTGTTCCCCGACTGAGAGGGAACACTCCAGCCTGGCGACTGTTGTGCGGTGTCTATGAAGATGCTAGTTTCAAATAGTTATCTTTTTGTTGTGTACTACATTATAGAAAAGCAAGAGTTAAAGCAGGGCACGTGCCTTGCATTACCTAGGAACAGTAGCAGACATATGGTAATGACAGTGAGCTCCCTGTCTGACTGCAGAGGGCACATGGCCAAATAAGGCTTGTGCTGAAAGCGATGGAAACTGGGATGGGTGGAGTGGAGCAGCCAAATACAAGTTGCTAAGTCATGTGTTGCGTAACTCAAATCATTTCAATTTTATTTCAACCAAGTAAAATTGCAGAATGCACTTTCTAAATCTACTGTATATTTAAATCAAGTTCATAGGAATTTTTTTAACAAGTGACGTTTGAAAATTTTTAGTTTGCATATGAAGGCTGAAGGAGATCTATTGGTGGAATATGATGTAAAAGCAATTTGAATAGAGCTGCATTATGTATCAGAATTATTGCTGAAGTTATTACACTGGTTCCTTATAAAATGGGGACAAGTATTCATCTTTTGAATGGTGTAGTTGAATGTTTATAATGCTTTAATTTTCAGGTGGCTGCTGTAAGTACTATTGTAAATAAAGGGACACCACTGAAAGCATTCGTCTTCAGGAACTACAATCACCTTCCCAGTGTACGATCACGCTATATGGGTGGCTGTAAATATAAGCTATGGCAGGCAATTCGAGCATCCTCTGCAGCACCTGGCTATTTCCAAGAATATGCGATTGGCAATGACCTTCATCAGGTATGGCTAACTGCATTATCCCACATCCCCTTGCATTGGTATTGGTACACCATTTTTGTTTTGACAATTATTAAAATTGTGTTTAGGAAGATCGCTTTCATGCCTTCAAAGTTTCAAAGGAATCTACAAAAGTTAATTACTTTTGAAATACAATTACTTCCATGAAAGCAAATGTGATAGCCGGTTTACATTCTCAAGGTTCCACTAACAGAGAATTTGTTCACCTGTTGTCTTAAAGTTGGCAAAATATTGGCAGGATAGGAGTCTCTCTGCTTGCCATCAAAAACAGTGGGCTGTAAGGGACTACATGTTTTTTGTTTTTGGACAATAGAACGGATATCAGACACTGCTATGCAGCTAAAATATCTGGAGAATTTTTCACCTTGGTAAAATCAAGTAGTGCACATTTTTAGGTGTTGTAGAGAATGTTGCTTTTTAAATCAGTGAGTTTGTTACCTTTAGACTGAGTTGCACCAAGAGCTAGGAGTTCAGGGAAGACTGCCTGACAACGGACCTCAGATTAGTTGAGTTACAGTTTGCAATGAGTCTGGAGGCGCAAGACATCTAGAGCTTGCAAATTGAAGATATCTTTCGTTCCATCTTCTGCTGTGTGAATGAAAAGATAAGAACCAAGTTTAAAAAAAAGAGTTCTAACAAGAAGAGACGTAGGCCCACCTGATCAACTATCAAAACGCAGAACTGTTATCACTTTACAGATGGGTTTGTTACTAGTGATTTTTTAAAAAAACTTAAAGCTAATGTGATGTGGACATTGCTAGCTGGGCCAGCAGTTATTGCCTCTTCCCAGGTGCCTTTGAGGGATGGTGACCTGTCTGATTTAAACTGTTGTACACCTGCTGTAGATACACCGACAAATAGCACTAGGAGAGAATTTGAGGATTTTGACCAAACAGCAAAACAGGAACAGAGACATTATTTCCAAGTCGTAATGGTAAGTGGCTTGGAGGGGATCTCTCATATTTTTGTGTTCTTATGTATCTGCTGTACCTGTCCATCTTTTTGATAATCATGAGTAAGAAAGTTAGTAGAAAATGAGTTTTGCAGTTAGATGCACAATGTTGATGGTGGAAGGAGTGAGTGGCACCACGTCCACAAACTATTATCCAGCTGTTTTCTCCTGAACAGTGTCAAACTTCGAGTTTTGTTGGTGTTGCAATCATTCAGGCAAGTGGCGAATATTCCATCACGCCCCTGACTTGTGTCTTTGTCGATGGTGTAAAGACTTTGGGGAGTCAGAAGGTTAATTAGTCATTGCAGTTATCCAGTAGCTTCTGACCTGATCTTGTAGCTACAGTACTTATGTGGTTAGTCCCAGCTCAGTTTCTGATTGTTGTTAACTTCTAGGAATTTAATAGCAGTGTCTTCGGTGGTTCTCATGCATTGAATGTCAAAGGACAATAGTTAGGGCTATTGCCTGGCACTTGTGGGATGCAAATTGTAGTATCCACCTTTGCGTTACTTATCAGTTGTCAACCCAAGCCTGGATAGTGTCTATGTCATCTTGTATTTGGATATGGACTACTTCAGTTCCTTGTGAAAGGTGTTGAACATTTGTGCAAGCATCACCATTTTTGACCTTTTTATGAAGGCTGTTGGTGAAGCAGTTGAAGGTGGTCGGCCCAGGACACTATCCTGAGGAATTATTGCAGAGATGTCCTGGAGTTGAGGTGACTGACCTCTAACAATCACAACCATCATTTTTTGTACCAGGTATGACTCAAACCAGCAGAGAGTTTTCCCCTGATTCCTGTTGACTCCAGATTTGTTAGGGCTCCTCAATGCCACACATTCAAATGTGGCCGTGATGTCAAAAAGTCATCTGTGTGAGACCACTTAACCCACTTTTGTCACCTGTATTTCTGGTCTTCAGAATTTTGTTTTCCATCTACAGTTACTATTCCACTGT
The DNA here is from genome assembly GCF_037043375.1 of Chiloscyllium plagiosum. Classification (NCBI taxonomy): domain Eukaryota; kingdom Metazoa; phylum Chordata; class Chondrichthyes; order Orectolobiformes; family Hemiscylliidae; genus Chiloscyllium; species Chiloscyllium plagiosum. Next base: position 64,165,253 of record NW_028270157.1, on the reverse strand, counting down.
TAATATCTGTGTCAAACCAGCTGTCTTTACTCTGTCTTAATTGTGAATCTGTGTGCACACTTGGATTTTTTAAAGGGGTATAATTTAAACCATTTTGTTACAATACATATTTGTTTTCTGTTAATGACAGAATTTGTGTCAATTTCTTTCATCCTCAATAGCAGTAAGTCACCTGAACTGGTCATATTGGAGGTTCAGTCGAGTCTTTAGCATTTTTTTGACAGCTTGTGGAACAGTGGGACTTTTGGATTATCAATGTAATCTTCCCACTTAAGTCATGACAGCTGGATATTGTGGGTCTCTATGACGTGTGTTTTAGGCAAGGGCATTGTAAAATAGGTGAGATTCTCTTTCGTGGCTATAATAGGAAGGGCGATTAGGTGGGAAAATCAGAAGCACTCGAACAAATGTAAGGAACAATTTAATCTTGTGCCTCCATGTCTCAAAAATCAGCTCAATAATGTTCAGAGAATTCTGTGACCCTTCAGTGTTCAAACCTTGTCCAATCATCCTCCTTTTGTTCAGTCATTGGCTTCAGTTATCTAGACCCTTAGAGCTAAAATTCTCTTTACAAATCTCTCTGCCTTTCCTCCTTTTAACATACGGTTTAAAATCTACCTTTTTGGGAAACCATTTATTCGTCTGCACCCTTCGGCCCAGTAACATTTTTCGTCTGGTTGTTGTTTCAGTGTGAAAATGTTGCCACGTGAGTGTGGTGTAATGCTGTTATGGGCAATAAAAGGCACTTTAGCACTCCTAATTTCTGTGTGTGATAATCAGTCAGCCTTCACACTCCTCATCCCTTGTGGGAAGCTAGCTTCAGTAATTATTGTGCAACAACATAGTTGGACATGACTTGATGCCCACTGCTTACATTCTACCAGTACTTGCTGCTGAGAGTCATGAATGAAGACTAGTTTTAGTTAATGTAACTAATGTAAGTCAGCACTCTAATAATAAATAGGCACTGGAAATGGAAAATAAAGTATGAGCAGAAAATTGAGAGTAGTATATCACAAACCAAAATTCTTGATTATTTCCACTTACTATCTCTACTGTTGTACTAATAGCTTTGTTTTTTTTCATAACACCAAAATGATTTTTGATTACTATCGTTAGGTTGGAGAGTTGGAAGCATGTTTTTTTTTTGTAGGCATATTGCAGGACTGAGACCAATTCTCATGGGTTCATTACTGCTTAAAAGAACCTCTTGCATTCCTGTGATCCAGTCACTGGGATTTAGTGAAAATACATGCAAAGTATCCCAACTTTGATTAGAAGCAATTACTGGAATCAGTTGCATTCATAGTTTGTTTAAAACAGCCTTAACTGAGAGTTCCCCAGGACTATCAACCCTTAAGGATAGAATCCATGGCGATTCTTAGCAACAAGCAGCTCAGTGTCCAGAAACATAGAAGCCCGTGTGAGACAGTTGTTACATTCGGTCAAGTCAGCATAAGGAGGGAGGAAGTATTGAGTATTCTAAAAGGCATTAAGGTGGACAAGTCCCCAGGTCCGGATGGGATCTATCCCAGGTTACTGAGGGAAACAAGAGAGGAAATAGCTGGGGCCTTAACATCTTTGCAGCATCCATGAACACTGGTGAGGTCCTGGAGAACTGGAGGATTGCTAACATTGTCCCCTTGTTTAAGAAGGGTAGCGGAGATAATCCAGGTAAATATAGACCGGTGAGCCTGACGTCAGTGGTAGGGAAGCTGCTGGAGAAGATGCTGAGGAATAGGATCTTTTTACATTTGGAAGAAAATGGGCTTATCAGTGATAGGCAACATGATTTTGTGCAGGGAAGGTCATGTCTTACTAACTTAATAGAATTCTTTGAGGAAGTGACAAAGTTGATTGAGGTCTACAAAGTCATGAGAGATATACAGACAGGATGGATAGCAAGAGGCTTTTTCCCAGAATAGGGTACTCAATTACTAGGTGTCATGAGTTCCAGGTGCGAGGGGACAAGTTTAAAGGAAAGCTCTTTGCACAGAGGGTGGTGGGCATATGGAATGCATTGTCAGTGGTGGTGGTAGAGGTGGGCATGATAGCGTCATTTAAGAAATATCTAGACAGACATGAATAGACAGGGAGCAGAGGGATACACATCGTTAGAAAATAGGCGACAGGTTTAGAGAGAGGATCTGGATCGGTGCAGGCGTGGAGGGCCGAAGGGCCTGTTTCTGTGCTGTAATTTTCTTTGTCCTTTCGACTCTACTGACATTCTCCCGATCCTATCCTCTGGAGTCAGCACGAGAAAGGCCTCTGCGTTTCAACGCTTATTCAGTTCTAGGTTCAGCACTCGGATATCGCGACAGAAACATATCTGGTTTTCAGCTGAGTAGATTTTAAATCCTGTACCTTACATTCATAACAGTCAATATACAGTGACAACATTTTTCTCAATTTCAATGTGGAAATCAGACATTGAATTTTCAAAGTAAGTTTGTTTGTAATTTTTGTGAGCTATTTTTGAAAATGAAAGAGTAAAAATAACAAGTCTTAATTAGGTTGTCAGTTCTAGTCCAGATTGAGTTTTCAAAAGAGATATTCTGTAAACTGCAAAATGATCCACAAGTGATTTAAAATTATTTTAGTAGTCTTTATCAACTATTTTAAACCTTTGAATTTACCATATAGAGAACTGAAAAAAACCCAAAATAAAACAGAGCTGTTCTGTTACTGAAGGTAACTGAAACCTTCTCTGCCGCAGTGTTTACAGTCATTGATAAATGCCAGTGTGCTTACAACCGTTGTTGCAGAATGGTTACTATGGATTCAATGGAGTCATTTCCTAAGCATTGTGACCAGTCCAAGATAAGAAAGCCTCATAGTCTTCACTGTCTACAATCATATGAAGAGTTCTGTTTTCTAACCTACCTTTAAGAAATAAACAAGATCATCGTATTCATTTTCTAAAAGTGCCTTATATTCAAGAGCTGCTTTCTTGATTGTGCACATTTGTCTGTGCTGTGTGGATACTTTTAATGCATCTATATTACTGGTTATGTCAACCAATTGCTGCATCTTTATTGAATAAGTTTGGTTTTGATAATAAACCCATTACTGTGTTTATTAAGCAACCATGTTGATAGACCTTTTTGCTTAAAACCTGACATAGATCATGTATTAGTGAGTTTTGAGAAGATTTGTAGCTCAGGTTGAGGTTCTGGATGTGAGTTTGCTCACTGAGCTAGAAGGTTCAGTTTTGGATGTTTCGTCACCCTACTCGATAACATCAGTGAGCCTCCAGATGAACCATTGGGGGATCATGTATATTAGTTGGTCATCTTGGTAACTATAAAAATATTTTTCTTTTGTGTTGAGACCAGTGGAATAGTGGAGTCATAGAGATCTGCAGCATAAAAAGGGCCCTTTGGCCCATTAGGTCCCTGCTGGTCAAAAGCAGCCACTTGATTCTGTTCTTTCCTTATTTCCAGCATTTGGTCATGGACTTGCATGCCTTGGCAATGCAAGTGCACATCTACATATTACTAAAATGTACCACTCTTGCCAGCAGAGAGTTCCAGATTCTCACAACCACCTGGGTGAAAAGGATTTTCCTGACATCTCCTCTAAACCTCCTGTCCCGTATCTAAAATCTATATCCCTATTCATTTATTCCTCCATCAAGGGGAAACATTTCTCCCTGTCAACCGTATCTATGCCCCTCATAATTTGATGCACCACAGTTATGTCACCTCTTATTCTCCTCTTCCCTAAGGAAAACCACCCTGGTCTGTCCAATCTCTATTCATAAATGGAGCTCTCTAGCCTAGGCAACATCCGGGAAAATCTCTGTACCCTCTCCAGTATTGTCACATACCTGCATTCCTCCACTTTGCCTGGTTGTCCTGCCTTTTCTGCCTGTTCAATCTATATCTGCGGTGTGACCACCTTACTGAATATGCGATCCACAACCTGCTGAGCATCACAGGCACTCCACCATGAATTCACCAGCTCTGAAATTTGTTTCACCAGTACATAAGAAATAGAAGCAGGAGTAGGCCATCTGGCTCGTTAAGCCTGCTCCATCATTTAATAAGATCACAGCTGAGCTTTTCGTGGACTCTGCTCCATTTACGTCCCTGCTCATCATAACCCTTAGTTCCTTTATTGTTCAAAAATCCATCTATATTTGCCTTCGAACCATTCAGTGAGGTAGCCTCAACTGCTTCACTGGGCAGGGAATTCAACAGATTCACAACCCTTTGGGTGAAGAAGTTCCTCCTCAGCTCAGTCCTAAATCTGCTCTCCCTAATTTTGCTGCTATGCCTCCAAGTTCTAGTTTCACCCACCAGTGGAAACAACCTCCCTGCTCCTATCTTATGTCTTCCCATCACAATTTAGTTTCTGTAAGATTCCCCCCTCATTCTTCTAAATTACAGTGCTTTCCTGTGCACATGTTCAGCAGGGACAACAGAAGCATCCATGATTTGCCACATAGCACAGGAGGAGAATATCACAGGTGCCAAATTTTGCCATGACTTCTTTTAAGCCTCTGAGTCACATTTTTTAAAAAACAATATTAAAATAATGCTTATGTAAGCATACTGTTAACTTAAAATGTGTAGACTTTTTTTTAAAATCACAAGTGAATCAATGTACTACTTCCTTGTGATGTTGCTGTTTTGATTTGTTTTCCCAGTCAGCAGACTCCTGAAGCTGCAATTGTTAAACTAGGACTCCATTCTGTGCTCAGTTGCAGCTAAAGAATATAGCCTTAGAAACTGTAAACCCTGAAACAGGACCTTGTAGATCATGAACAAAAGAAAATGAAAATATCCACTTCCCTGTACACTCAATTGCCACAGTGCACTAAATTTCCAGTATCCTGCATTCACTCGGGTTGTAGCTCACATTTAATTTTCCTTCTCCCAACTGCTTGTGCAAAGCATACTGAGAGTAAGAATGGAGCAACAGTGTAAGTGTAACAGGACAGTGCATACTGAACAAGAAAGGCAATAAATTCAGAGGGATACCTGCAGCACGGGCTTAATTCCCATACAAGCTGAGGTTACCATGAAGGTTCTGCCTTTTCAACCTTTCCCCTCATCCCCTTGGATTAAACTCACTACTAGTTGGCTGTCTCTGTCTCTTGTCTAATGGGACAGCAGTCCTATAGGTCTTTGGGACTGGGACAACTTTAACAATATAAAGTAAGGGATGTCATTTTGATAAAACTGATTATTTGAGGGTTATGGGGAAAGGGCAAGAGAGTGTATGTGAGGAATGTCAGACTAGCCATGATTCTTTTGAATGACTGAGCAGGCTCAAGGGGCCGAATGGCCTAATCCTGTTCCTGTTTCTTGTGGTCTAAGCAGAATAGTTAAAGGGGAAGCAATGAATGTAATAGATTTGGATTTTCAGGCTTTTGATAAGCTACCACATATGAGGTTACTTCATAGGAGCTCATGGTGTTTCAGATAGTATATTAATGTGGGGAAGATGTTAACCAGATGATTAGCTAACTAACCAGGTAGAAGTGATACAAGAAGGATGTTTTTAGGATTGGAACTTGTAACTGCTACAATGCTGGGGGTATACTTATTTTCCAATCTGTATTAATTACTTAGGTTAGGCAGGTGATTGCATAAACCAAAATTTGTGGATCTCACAAAAGTAGATGGGAAGGCAAGTGGTGAGGATAACAAACAATTTGCAGAGGGATATACATAGGTTTGGGGTACAGACAAAAATTAGCTGATGAGATAGAGTCATAGAGATATACAGCATGAAAATAGACCCTTCAGTACACCTCATCCATACTTACCAGGTATCCTATATAAAACAAGACCATTTGGCCCATATCCCTCTAAACCGTTCTGTTTATGTACCCATCCAGATGCCTTTTAAATGTTGCAATTGTAGCAGCCTCCAAAACTACTACTGGCAGCCCATTCAACACACGCACCAGCCTCTGCATGAAAAAGTTGCCCTTCGGTCTCTTTTTTTTTATCTTTCCTCTCTCACCCTAAACCTATGCCCTCTAGTTCTGGACTCCCCCACCCCGTGGAAAAGACCTTGTCTATTTACCCTAGCCATGCTCCTCATGATTTTATAAATCTCTGAGATCACCCCTCAGCCTCCGATGCTCCAGGGAAAATAACCCCAGCATATTCAGCCTCTCTCTATAGCTGAAACCCTCCAACCCTGGCAACATCCTTGTAAATCTTTTTTGAACCCTTTCAAATTTCACAACATCATTCCTGTAGGAAGGAGACTAGAATTGCACACCGTACTCCAAAAGTGGCCAAACCAATGTACTGTACAGCTGCAATATGACCTCCCAACTCCTGTACTCAATGCTCTGATCAATAAAGGAAAGCATACCAAACGCCTGCTTCTCTATCCTATTTACCTGAGACTCCACTTTCAAGGACCTATGCACCTGCACTCCAAGGTCTCTTTGTTCAGCAGCACTCCTTAGGACCTTACTATTATGTGTCTAAATCCTAACCTGATTTGCCTTTCCAAAATGCAGCACTTCCCATTTATCAAAATTAAACTCAATCTGACACTGCTCAATTGATCAAAATCCTTTGTACTCTGAGGTAACCTTCTTTGCTGTTACTACACCTCCCAATTTTAGTGTCATCTGCAAACTTAGTAATCAAAGCTCCTACATTCATATCCAACTAATTTCTATAAATGACAAGAAGTGTGGACCCAGCAGCGATCCTTGTGGCACACCACTGGTCACAATCCTCCAGTCTGAAAAGCAACCTTCCACCACCACCCTCTGTCTTCTACCTTCATAGAACCATAGAATCGTACAGCATCGAGACAGATCCTTTGGCCCTACCTGGTCCATGCTAACCCCATTTCCCTGCACTTGGCCCATATTCTTCTAAATCTTTCCTATCCATGTATTTGTTCAAATGCCTTTTAAATGTTGTCCTTCCTTTCTCACCTTAAACTGATGTTGTCCAGTCCTCGATTCCCCAAACCTGGGAAAAAGACAGTGCATTCACCCTATCCATGCCTCTCATGATCTTATTGACTTCTATAAGATTCGCCCTCCGTCTCCTACAAACTAAAGAAAAAGATCCTAGCTTGTCCAACCTCTCCCTATAACTCGGACAGTTGAGTCCTGAGAACATCCTTGTGAGCGAATTTTGAGAAGATTTGTAGCTCAGTTTGAGGTTCTGGATGTACGTTCGCTCACTGAAAAGACACTTATGGCATCACGAAACAAAACAAATTAGAGGAAACCTTCAGGATCACCAATAATATCCTTAATGGCATAAAATTCACTAAAGAGGAGGAAAACAACAACAAATTGTCATTCCCAGATGTCACAGTAAAGTGAACAGCCAGTGGGGAACTTCAAACCAGTGCCTACAGGAAAACAATAAATACAGACCAAATACTGAACTACAGAAGCAATCATCCCAAAGCCTACAAATGAAGCTACATTAGAACATTATTTCAACAAGGCACCACACAATGCAGCAAAGAGGAACTACGAAGAGCAGAGGAAAATCAACTATACAGCGCATTCAAAAAGAACGAGTACCCAATGAACACAGTCCACTAATTTCTCAGCAACAAACCCAAACAAGCAGATAAAACACATCCAGAAACCCTAGCCACTCTCCCCTGCATCAAAAGCATCTCAGAAATGACTGCCAGACTACTCGGACCTCTTGGTATCATGATAGCCCGCAAACCCACTAACACACTAAAACAGCAGCTAATGAACTTGAAAGACCCTATGCAGACAACAAGCAAAACAAACGTCATTTACAAAATACCTTGCAAGAACTGAACAAACATTACATTGGACAAACAGGCAGAAAACTAGCCACCAGGATACATGAACATCAACCAGCCACAAAAAGACATGACCCACTCTCACTAGTATCCTTACGTACAGATGAGGAAGGACACCACTTTGATTCGGACATCACATCCATCCTAGACAAGCCAAACAGAGACATGCATGAGAATTCCTAGAGGCATGGCATTCCAACTGGAACTCTATCAACAAACACATCGACTTCGACTCCATCTTTCACCCTTGAGAAAAAGAACAGGAAATGATGTCACCATTGGAAATGACATCTCCAATCCAAGGAAATGGAAACATAAATAGAATTCAGGTCATAACACCAGTGCTTCACCAGAGGCTCAATGATGATACGTAGTATGGTGGTGAAACATATGAAAATGAACCTTCTAGCTCAGTGAGCAAACTTATAACCACAACATCCTTGTAACTTTCTTCTGCACTCTTTGAAGTTTAATAACGTCCTTCCTATAGCAAGGTGACCAAAACTGAACACAATGCTTCAAGTGCAGTCTCACCAACATACTGTATAGCTGCAGCATAACTTCCCAGCTTCTATACTCTCAGCTCTGACTGATGAAGGCCAGTGTGCCAAAAGCTGCCCTCATTGCCCTGTCTATCTGTGACTCCAACTTCAGAGAACCATGCACCTGAATTCCAAGATCTCTCTGTTCCACTAAAATCCTCAAGGCCCTACCATTCACCATGAAACTCCTGTCTTGTCTTGCATTTTGGAAAATCAATCCTCACAGTTATCTATATTAAACTGAGGCAAGATTAAAAAGACTAGGATTGTTTTCACTGGAAAAATGGCAGCTGAGAGGAGACCTGAGAGAGGTCCACTAAATTATGAGAGGCATAGATAGGGTGGATAGTCAGAGGATTTTTTTCCCAGGGTCAAATTTAAATTACAAGGGTGCATAGGTTCATGGTGAGAGGGAGAAAGTTTAAGGGAGAAGTTTTTCGCTTGTTTTCTGCTTTGTACCTGTCTGCCCTGACTGTTGGACTTACACCTTTTTCCAACCTTTTCTGTGTCACTATCTCCCTGGGTCCTCCCTCCCCCTACTAGTTTAAATCCTCCTGAGCCCCTCAAGCAAATCTCCCCGCCAGTATATACTACCATTCCAATTCTGGTGCAATCTGTCCTCCTTATACAGGTCACTTCTATCTCAGAAGTGATTCTAATATTCAAAATGTGAATTCTTCTCCCCTGCACCAGTTCCTCAGTCACTCATTTATCTGCTTTATCCTCCAATTCCTACCCACACTAGCTTGTGGCACTGAGAGTAATCCAGATGTTACTACCCTTGAGGACCTCCTTTTTAAATTCCTGCCTAACTTCCTATATTCTCTCCACAGAGTCTTGTCCTTGCCTCTTATGTCAATGGTTTCAAAGTGTACACAACCCTCTTGCTGGTCCCTCTTGTGTTTGAGAATATTCTGCACCCTCTCAGTGATCCTGACACCACAGAGGAAACATACCATTCTGATGTCTTGCTGTTGCCTGCAGAAACATCCATCTGTGCCTCTAACTAGGGAATCCCCTATCTCAATCACTTGGAACTTGGCATATCCCTTGTTACCTTAGAGCCAGTACAAGAAACTTGGCTGTCAGTGCTAAATTTCCCTGAGAGTACATCACCCCTGCATGTTCCAAAACAGCATGCGTGATAGGGATAGGGATAGCTACAGGTGACTCCTACACTACCTGCCTCCCTCTCCTACCTTTGCTGGAGGTCACCCATCTACTGGACTCTTTATTTGGTTTATCCCCCTCCCTGCAACTGCCATCCATCACACCCTTACTCCTGTAAATTCCTCATTGCCTCTAACTGCTGCTCCAACCGATCTATGCGATCCGATAGGATTTGCAACCAAACACACTTCCTGCAGACATAATCATCAGTAACGTGAAAACTCACCCAAATATTCCATATCCAACAGGAAGAGCACATCACTCAACTAGAGGCTATCTTTGTACCTTAACGATCTACAGACCAAGAAAATAGCACAGTCTTACTGCCCTACAAACATTGCTCCAGGCTGGCTTAGTATCTATGTTTAAACAACAATCTCAATAACAACCTATAATAAAAAAGTTAAAAATCACACAACACCAGGCTATAGTCCAACAGGTTTAATTGGAAGCACACTAGCTAAAGTGTGCTTCCAATTAAACCTGTTGGACTATAACCTGGTGTTGTGATTTTTAACTTTGTACACCCCAGTCCAACACCAGCATCTCCAAATCATTATAATAAAAAAGAACCCTTGTTGCTCTAAAAATACTGCTCCAGGCTAAACTAGTACCTATGTTTTATATTTTTAAAGTTTAAGCAAACAAAAGATCTCAACAAAAGCTTATAATAAAAAAGAACCCACTATACTCACTATTGTAGATGTACCAAAAAAAAGCTAGTCACTTAGCTGCTCCCCTTGTGATCTCCCCACACAGGTTTCTCCAAGGTCAGCTGTGAATTCCACTGTTTGTTTATTTTTCTTAGGTGAATTCCAATGTCCAGAGGTACTTCAAAGCAAACGTCAGAGGCAGTAGCTGTGAAGGTTGACTGCTGGGCCTGGCAGCAGTGTAGGTTTCTTTCTCTGTTGACTCACTTCCCATGATGTGGTCACTGCCTTTGTCTCCCTTAATTTTTTTAAAAGTGTGTTTGTTCTGATCATCTTTTCCCAAAGTTCCAAAACAATGCAATGATGTGGGAAAATGAGGTTGTGCATGTTAGCAGGAAGAATAAGTGCTGAATATTTAAATTGGGAAGGACTGGAGAAAGCAACAGCTCAGGAGTTTGGGAGTTCTCATGCATGAATTACAAAAAGTTAGCATACAAGTTCAGCTGGTAATAAGTAACTGGAATGTTGACCTTTATTTCAAACACCATTGAGCATCAAAATAGAGAGGTTTTGCAAAAACTATGGAAGACCCTACTCTGACCACACCGGAACTGCTGTGCATAATTTTGAGTCCCTTAGCTAAGGAAAAGATTAGATTACTTACTTACAGTGTGGAAACAGGCCCTTCGGCCCAACATGTCCACACCAACCCACCGAAGCACAACCCACCCAGACCCATTCCTCTACATTTACCTCTTCATCTAACACTACGGGCAATTTAGAATGGCCAGTTCACCTAACCTGCACATTTATGGACTGTGGGAGGAACCAGAGCACCCTGAGGAAACCCATGCAGATACTGGGAGAATGTGCAAACTCCACACTGAGAGTCGCCTGAGGTGGGAATTGAACCCGGGTCTCTGGCGCTGTGAGGCAGCAGTGCTAACCACTGGCATTGGGGTTAGTGCTGAGAAGGTTCACTCGGCTGATCCAGGGTGTGTAGGGACTGTCTTATGAGCAAAAGTTGAGTAGGTTGGGCCTGTACTGATTGGTATTTAGAAGAATAAGAGGCAACCTCATTGAAACACAAAATTAATTTTTGGTGGACTTGACAGATTAGATTAGGTTAGATTCCCTACAGTATGGAAACAGGCCCTTCGGCCCAACAAGTCCACACTGATCCTCCGAAGAGTAATCACCCAGTCCCATTTTCCTACCCTATATTTACCCCTGATTAATGCAATTTAGCATGGCCGACTCACCTAACCTGCACATCTTTGGATTATGGGAGGAAACCAGAGCACCTGGAGGAAACCCACACAGACATGGGGAGAATGTGCAAACTCCACACAGTCAGTTGCCCGAAGTTGGAATCAAACCTTGGGTCCCTGGCACTGTGAGGCAACAGTACTAACCACTGAGCGACCGTGCTGACAGGGTAGGTATGAAAATGTTTCACCTTGTAGGAGAATCTAGGGCCTGAGGATATAATTTCAGAATAAGAGATTTCCTGTTGAAGACAGATAATGAGGAATTTCTTCTGAGGATAGTGAATCTGTGGAATTCTTTCTCGCAGACGGCTGTTGAGGTTGAGCTGTTTGGCATAATTGAGGATCTAAGCCTTAAAGGAGAAGTAGATGCTGAAATTTAAATAATAAAACTCTAACTGGTTTATGATTTGGAGATGCCTGATGGAGGAACGGCATTCCGAAAGCTAGTGCTTCCAGTTAAACCTGTTGGACCATAAGTTGGTGTTGTGTGATTTCTAACTGAATTATGCTACTGAATGATCCCTATTTGAGTACCATTTGGAAGTTGTCCACAAATTATACTGACTTTATTCCATCCTTAGAAATGAGCATTACTGTAAAGCAGCTCAATTTTTTTGAAAGATTAACTGACATGGAATGATTAATCTTTTGAATAATTTAATCCAGAAACATGCAATAAATTCTCCCACAGTTGGCAAGTTCAATTAATAAGCACACTCAAGAAGTCAGAGCTTGCAGCATCAAAGCAAAAATAACCATTTGTGTTACAAAGGCATGATTCTGTTCTGACTTGGATAGATTGCTATTCCAAGCATTCAGTAAATAGAAAACTATAGGCTCAGTAAAACTATGCACTGGAAAAGCAGTTTTTAGCAATAAAAACAGAACATACTCTCATTGTACAGTGGAATTGACAGCATCTAAAATGTTACAACAAAATAATGTTTGGGCGGGGTAGTGATATCAGATGTCTAGAGGTTTTTTTAGACTTAAGTTCATCCTGTCTTTCCAAATATAGAGACCGTTTCTCACTTCTTGTCAGGTTTCCTGGATTTTATCTGAAGTGCACTTCCAATTGATTTAAAATGCTTGCTCACAAAGGGAATTGGTGGTTTTGATATCAGGTTTAATATTGCAGAATAAACAATTTTTTTGTATCTGAGAATGTATGAAAGATAAGACATTAAAATGCTGTTTATGTAAGAAGTCTTTAGATTCATGACCTTGCTGTGCACACTACAAGTTTATTTATAGCTTAGTTAGATGAGAATTAGAATATATGCACTCGAAACAGTGTGTTATGGCAATATTTATCTCTCTATAAATATTATATATATATTTATGTGCATATACAGAAGATATTATTAAGGTGTGTTGGTTCGATATTTGTCCTGTAGGTAAAAGATATGTTTAAAAAATGGGTTTATTATGGTACAGTGGTTTCTATTCTGTGTGTAGTGTTGCTTTCGACGTGATAGAAAATCATTTTGGCTTTTCCTTTTGTAATTTGTCACAAGTGGCATTTTGTTTATAAGAATAGATCATTCATTTTCTCTTTTATGAGTTGTATGCATGGTGTCATGAGCACGAAATTCGTTCTTCGGAGTCATTAATCAGTCCATGTTACAGTTCATTTGCTAGACTCGTGAGGACTTTATAATCCGCGTTACATTTAAATGAAGTCCTGTAGTCATCTTTATGACGTTTTTTTGACCTTCTCGTTCTATGTACCTTAATTAGTTTTAGGTGACACTTGGCAAGTAAACCATAAATATAAAGATGCATAAGTACCTCAGAGCTATTATAAACACAATCTACAAAATTAATTCAGCAAAGAAAGGATAAATTAATCGTTCATCAGGCTTTTTTATGTATTGTAAGGTACCTCCTTATGGTCAAAGACACAAGTCATTCAGAATGCTTTTGTGATAAAATTTCACTTTATTTAAAACCTATTAACTACTTGGAATACTCATGCTTGGATAGGTACAAACTGCATTTTTAACCAGAGATGCTATCAAGTCGCAAATTACATCATGCGATCCAATGTTACATGGTCAGAGTATCCCATGAGCAACCTTCTAATGGCTCTAACCAGGATGTGCAACTCTACTCCATTGGAACAGCTGTTGAACAGCTAAGAAGGCAATGCCCACAATGCAATGCTGCAAAAGTAATTAGCCACAGCATGTGAAGAGAGTGGGCACTAGAGATCTGCAGAGCTTACTTTCTCTTCACGTCAACCCATTCTAACCTCCAATCAGCGACTTTCAACCCTACAGTAGTCCTTTCCTCCCTTACAGGCTGTCTTAACAAATATCAGATTCAGGACATCCCTTCATCAGTAGAAAACAATCTTGATATGCCAATGAACAAGTAATGGAAATGTGTTGCTGGAAAAGCGCAGCAGGTCAGTGTTTTAAAAAATTCTCAAGGTCAGGTTCGTAGGAGAGTAGTCTGACACAGAACAAACGACCAAGAGGCGAGACTGCTAGAATATGGGCATTTTATTCCCCGCAGCGTCGCACAACGGGTCTGGCTTATACTCACTCTACATGTTACAAAAACTGGGAGCCGTCAGTTCTCGTAGAGCGGTTGCCAACAACCCACGCTCGGCGGTTAAACGTAACCCCGGAGCAGACTCACCGAACTGGAGACTTTTCCAGCTGATATACTCTTGTCCAGATATAAACATGCATGTGAACAGCAGAGCAAGGCTAAAAAACACATTCCATTCTGGTTACATACAGATAAGAAGATTCACACGGGACTAAGCAACACCTCCATTCCGGTTAGATTCACACATGTATTGGGACATAATTTTTAACCGTTTCACCACATTCCACTGCTTGGAATTTTACACCACATTCCACTGCTTGGCCCAATACATGTGTTACATTATGATTCACACATGTATTGGGACATAATTTTACACCACATTCCACTGCTTGGCCCAATACATGTGTTACATTATGCTTAATTCAGTTCAATTCGTTTCAGTTAATTTCAGTTCAGTCAATTCAGTGTAATTCAATTCAGCTCAGTTCAGGTCTGTTCAGTTCAATTCAATTGTGTTCAATTCAGTTCCGTCCATTTCAATTCAATTTAGCTCAGTTCCATTTTGTTCCGTTCAATTTGATTCACTTCAGTTCCACTCAGTTCAGTTCAGTTCAATCCCATTCAATTCTGTTAACTCCGCTTCAGCCTTTTGGACATGCCCACATCCTCCGCTGTACCCCAGGCAAGGGGTTCTTCGGCAGGACTGGGATCCTTTCTCAAACAAACTGCCACGTACATGCCCACATCCATGCCATCCCGGGACGGTCGGGACCTCCACAGCTTGTTCTTCTGGTTTCTTAGTCGTTTTCCAAAACATTGTTCTGTATCAAAATCTCTCCTCAATTGCGATTGACCCTGCTCGACTACGCCAAATGTTTTAAAAAATTCTCAAGGTCAGGTTCGTAGGAGAGTAGTCTGACACAGAACAAACGACCAAGAGGCGAGACTGCTAGAATATGGGCATTTTATTCCCCGCAGCGTCGCACAACGGGTCTGGCTTATACTCACTCTACATGTTACAAAAACTGGGAGCCGTCAGTTCTCGTAGAGCGGTTGCCAACAACCCACGCTCGGCGGTTAAACGTAACCCCGGAGCAGACTCACCGAACTGGAGACTTTTCCAGCTGATATACTCTTGTCCAGATATAAACATGCATGTGAACAGCAGAGCAAGGCTAAAAAACACATTCCATTCTGGTTACATACAGATAAGAAGATTCACACGGGACTAAGCAACACCTCCATTCCGGTTAGATTCACACATGTATTGGGACATAATTTTTAACCGTTTCACCACATTCCACTGCTTGGAATTTTACACCACAGTCAGGCAGCATCTAGGGAACAGGAGAATCGACGTTTCGGGCATTAGCCCTTCTTCAGGAATCTGTAGAGGGAGAAAGAGAGCTTCTTCAAGGAAGGCATCCTTGTAAGAGGATTCGCAGTAGGTTGAAATCTTTGAGGAGAAAGTGAGGTCTGCAGATGCTGGAGATCAGAGATGGAAATGTGTTGCTGGAAAAGCGCAGCAGGTCAGGCAGCATCTAGGGAACAGGAGAATTGACGTCTCCTGAAGAAGGGCTAATGCCCGAAACGTCGATTCTCCTGTTCCCTAGATGCTGCCTGACCTGCTGCGCTTTTCCAGCAACACATTTCCATCTCTGATCTCCAGCATCTGCAGACCTCACTTTCTCCTCAATGAACAAGTAAGCCTAACAATTGGAAGTAGGCCAAAATATGATTGTACTTATTGGGCCCTAAAATTTGGTGCTGCTTCAAGTGAGGGTCAGCAACAGAAATGCTGAAGGTGGTATAACTAATTCTGTATTATTTGGCTTATCTGATCTTCTGTACCTGAAATGACCAGGTGCAAGAATGCCTATGAATAAAGGACATTTGATCAAATCCCTTGACTGACCCCAGTTTTGCATTTACATATATGACAACAAGGTGTAGGTTTGCTCGCTGAGCTGTAGGTTTGATATCCAGACGTTTCATTACCTGGCTAGGTAACCTCATTAGTGGCGACCTCCAAGTGAAGTGAAATTGTTGTCTCCTGCTTCCTATTTGTATCTTTCTCCTGGCTGGGGTTCCTGGGGTTTGTGGTGATGTCATTTCCTGTTCGTTTTCTGAGGGGTTGATAGACGGCATCTAGATCTATGTGCTTGTTTATGGCGTTGTGGTTGGAGTGCCAGGCCTCTAGGAATTCTCTGGCATGTCTTAGCTTAGACTGTCCCAGGATAGATGTGTTGTCACGACAAGCAGACAAAACACAGCCAGAAACCCTAACCACCTTACCATACATCAAAGAAGTTTCAGAAATGACAGCCAGACTACTAAGACCCCTCGGAATCCTAGTAGCACACAAACCCACCAACACTCTCAAACAAAAACTAACAAACTTAAAAGGCCCAGTACAACCCATGGACAAAACCAATGTCATCTATAAAATTCCATGCAAGGACTGCCGCAAACACTAAGTAGGACAAACAGGAAGAAAGTTAG
This sequence comes from Chiloscyllium plagiosum, assembly GCF_037043375.1. Lineage (NCBI taxonomy): Eukaryota > Metazoa > Chordata > Chondrichthyes > Orectolobiformes > Hemiscylliidae > Chiloscyllium > Chiloscyllium plagiosum. Next base: position 64,148,780 of record NW_028270157.1, on the reverse strand, counting down.
CCACCAGGATACACGAACACCAGCTAGCCACAAAAAGACGTGACCCCCTCTCCCTCATAGCCCTACACACGGATGAAAAAACCACCATTTCGACTGGGACAAACATCTGTCCTGGGACAGGCTAAGCAAAGATATGCTAGAGAATTCCTGGAAGCCTGGCACTCCAACCACAACACCATAAACAAGCACATGGATCTAGATGCCATCAATCAACACCTCAGAAAATGAACAGGAAATGACAATCACCACAAACCCCAGGAACCCCATCCAGGAGAAAGATATAAATAGAAAGCAGGAGACAACAGCTTCGTTTCAGTTGGAGGTCACCACTGATGATGTTACCTAGCCAGCTGTGGTTGACCAAGACCATCTGCTGCCAACAACTATCCGAGAAGTGTTTGGACCTCCAGAGGGAGGTTTCTCTCTGCAGTAGAGAATACCAAACGCCTGAAGAAAGCCAGTTTGTTCCTTCGCCAGTATATGTAACTGTTGTTCTTAACCAATAAGTCAGAACCTGATTCTCTATGCCTCCTGCAAGGAAGTAAAAAGGAGCTGGGGAAGAGAGATTGAAAAACAACAAGGCCTGCTTAGCAAAAGGATCATCTCAGTGAACCCTTGTGCACAGATGCCACTGTGGGGCCTTTTTCCTTCCTCTCCCAATGTCTTTTCTTTTTTTAAAACCAAACACTGCGGATGCCTAAAATCTGAAACAAAAACAGAAATGGTTGGAGAAACTCAGCAGTCTGGTCTGCTGACCCTTCAGTTGTTTTTGTATATGTAAGTATGTATATATAGGAGCAGTTTTATAAGGAGTTTATTAACTAATACAGTGTATGTTAACAGTTTATACATTCTGGCTACAGGTAAACAACTATCTATTTGTAATAAATAGTAATTCTTCTAAGTCCAGGAAAGCTTGGTCTGTGTTTTCTGTTTGTGTCTAAATGGACAGGCAAACTTATGAAATTTTGCATATATTGCTGAAGTCTTTATAATTTTTACGGTGACTCCAGGAATAGAAGGGATTGATTTTGAGTGCACTAACTCAGTAAGGATAGCAATAACAAGTAGTTTCAATCTAGTCTGGTGACAAAACCAATTATAATTTTTCTCAGTTGGCCTCAATTCGATGGACTTCCATAAAAGTTGCTGGAAGAATAGCCAACAAAGGAGATGGAAGTATCTTACGGATGCTGCTCAGCATGTTCTTAAATCGAGGTAAAAATTGTGATATGGTTGTAGGGCAAGATTAGTTTTTCCTTGGGAAACAGAGCTTATGTTTAAACAAAAAAAGTCAAAAACATTTCATTGAACAGTTCAGGTGTAAAGTTTTTTTTAACCTGCAACCTTTTGAAGTTAAAATGGAAACAAAGTATTTTTTTTGTTACATCCTTGGTGAAGCACTTTAAGTTGCCTGATGGGTAACGTAAACTATCCTATGTTTGTTGCAATCAGTGGATTACTTTCTGTATGCAGTAACTCCTGCATTGCTCAGTTGTAAGCAATGGTTTGACTTTGAGAGCTCTGAATTGAAATTGTTAATCAGTATTTGCAAAACCGTGCACTAAGAAGATGAGTTTCATTGAGATCATAATTACGGTGTTTTGTGAAGGTCATTTCAGGTGGAAAATGAAGAAACGTGATCATATTCTTCATGTGATATGCTCTGTAAATTTTCATAATATTAATTTTATTTCCTTTTATTGGTGCCTTTTATTACCCTTTATAAAATATTAGATCAAGAGTGCTGCTTAAAAATAAGGCAACTATTTAAGACATTGATGAGGAGACTTTTTTTTCTGAAGGTGGTGAGCAACTCTTCTATTGTTTTTCAAGGAAGGGAGCCTTTGAATATTTTTAAATCAGAGAGAAGTTCTTGATGGGCACAGGACAGGAATGAAGGGTTATGGGGAGAGGTGGGAGTAATTGAGTCGGCTATGATCTTATTGAACGGTGAACTAGGTTCAGAGTGCCTACTCCCATTCCAAAATTGAATATTCCTACTCATTTTATTTGAAAAAGGCAAATTGGACACCAATACCTTGGTTATTTCCATGTTTTATCTTTGGCACATAAAGTGTAATGTTTTTTCAATAGAGTTAAATGGATCTGACATGGTCATTCAGTGACAATATTGTCTTTAGTTACCTGCCATAAGTTCCTTTCCCATGCTATCAACTTCGTCCTTTTCACTGGTCACTGCGACCTTACTCAAACTGTGTGTATCCTTGGCATCTTGTTTGATCTTGATTTGAGTTTCTGACACCCCTTCATCTACTTCAGTTTTCAGAACATTGCCATAGCTCCCATGTTGCGGTCTCCTCGTTGCCATTATCATTTCTAGACTTGACTACTCTGATACTTTCCTGACTGGGCTCAGTCTTTCAGCCTTTCTTAAATTTGAACTTCTTCAAACTTCTGCTGCTCCTATGCCACCGTGCCACGTGTGTCTGCGTGGGTTTCCTCCGGGTGCTCCGGTTTCCTCCCACAGTCCAAAGATGTGCAAGTCAGGTGAATTGGCCATGCTAAATTGCCCGTAGTGTTAGGTAAGGGGTAAATGTAGGGGTATGGGTGGGTTGCGCTTCGGCGGGGCGGTGTGGACTTGTTGGGCCGAAGGGCCTGTTTCCACACTGTAAGTAATCTAATCTAATCTAATCTAATCTATTTAAAATTGCACCGGGTCCCATTCACCTGTCACTCCCGTGTACACTGACTTGCTCTGATCTTCAGTCACGAAACACCTATTAATATTCAAAGTTTGTGCGAAGATTTGTAGCTCGGGTGCTCCTTGCTGTGGTTCTGTTCGCCGAGCTGGAAGTTTTTGTTGCAAACGTTTCATCCCCTGGCTAGGCAACATCATCAGTGCTTGGGAGCCTCCTGCGAAGCGCTTCTTTGATGTTTCTTCCGGTGTTTATAGTGGTCTGTCCCTACCGCTTCCGGTTGTCAGTTTCAGCTGTCCGCTGTAGTGGTTGGTATATTGGGTCCAGGTCGACGTGTTTGTTGATGGAGTTTGTGGATGAATGCCATGCCTCTAGGAATTTCCTGGCTGTTCTCTGTCTGGCTTGCCCTATGATAGTAGTATTGTCCCAGTCGAATTCATGTTGCTTATTGTCTGCGTGTGTGGCTACTAAGGATAGCTGGTCGTGTCGTTTCATGGCTAGTTGATGTTCATGTATGCGGATTGTTAGCTGTCTTCCTGTTTGTCCTATATAGTCGAAAGCACAACAACTACTTGCAGATATCAACACCTACCAAAGGAAGGAATTTGACCCCACACCACAAATCACCAATAGGATAAATAACACACTAAGGAATCTACAAAAAAACGGACAGATAACCAGAGCTGACCTACAAAGAATGAAACCGGAAAGCAACAACACCCCCAGATTCTATGGATTACCTAAAGTACACAAACCAGACATCCCACTCAGACCCATGGTAGCACTACCAGGGACACCATCATACAAACTGGCCAAAGAACTACAACAGAAACTGAAACACCTGGTCAGCGGATCCAAACACTCTCTACAATCAACACAGGAATTCTTGGACATCATCAGAAATATACACATAGACAAAGAAGAAACCATGATATCATTCGACGTGACGGCACTGTTCACTTCGATTGACAAAACCCTAGCCAGAGAAACAATAGCCAACCTACTGGACATACAGAACAGAAAACAGGACGCTGAACCTATCAACAAAGACGGCATACTTAAACTACTGGACTTGTGCCTCACAACACACTTCACATTCAACAACCAGATATACGAACAAATCAACGGAACACCCATGGGATCACCAATCTCGGGACTCATAGCAGAGGCAGTTATGCAAAGGTTAGAACAAACAGTCCTACCACAAATTCAACCCAAACTCTGGGTCAGATATGTCGATGACACGTTTGTAATCATTAAAAACACGGAAATAGAAAAAACACACCGGATCATCAACGCCACACTCACAGGAATCTGATTCACGAGAGAAGAAGAAAAGGATAGCCAACTCCCATTCCTAGACGTGATGGTACAGAGAACACCGAACGGAGAATTCACTACAAGGGGATACAGGAAAGCCACACACACAGACCAAGTCCTAAACTATGAAAGTAACCTCCCCAACACAGAAAAACGAAGCTGCATCAGGACACTATTCAAAAGGGCCACAACACACTGCAGTACACCAGAACTGCAAAAAGAAGAGGAGGAACACCTATACAAGGTATTCGCCAAAAACGGATACCCGCGCAACTTCATCAACAGATGCCTAAGAGAAAGACCACGGAACGAGGACATACCACAACCAAAAGGACTAGCCACACTACCATACATCAGGAGCATCTCGGAACTGACAGCCAGACTACTGCGACCCCTAGGACTCATAACGGCACACAAAGCAACAGCCACACTCAGACAACAACTCACCAGAACGAAGGACCCGATACCCAACATGAGCAAAACTAATGTAGTGTACAAAATACAATGCAAGGACTGCACAAAACACTATATAGGACAAACAGGAAGACAGCTAACAATCCGCATACATGAACATCAACTCGCCACGAAACGACACGACAGCTATCCTTAGTAGCCACACACGCAGACAATAAGCAACATGAATTCGACTGGGACAACACTACTATCATAGGGCAAGCCAGACAGAGAACAGCCAGGAAATTCCTAGAGGCATGGCATTCATCCACAAACTCCATCAACAAACACATCGACCTGGACCCAATATACCAACCACTACAGCGGACAGCTGAAACTGACAACCGGAAGCGGTAGGGACAGACCACTATAAACACCGGAAGAAACATCAAAGAAGCACTTCGCAGGAGGCTCCCAAGCACTGATGATGTTGCCTAGCCAGGGGACGAAACGTTTGCAACAAAAACCTCCAGCTCGGCGAACAGAACCACAACACCTATTAATATTATCATCAATTGTTTACAGATCCCCCCCCCCCCCCCCACCCCCCCCTGCCGATGGCCTTGTCTATCTCTAACTTCCTTGAGTCCAACATTGCTCCACTTCTGGCCTCATGTGAACCTCAATTGAATTTGGTTTTCAGCTGTCCACAACTCTCGAATGTCCTCTTTTAGTCTCTCAGCCTCTTTAACCCCTCTTTGCACTTTTAAAATGCTCTGTAAAATGTACCTCACTTCAGCTGACCTACTGTCTCCTTGTGTGACTTTGTTTAAAATTTTGTTTGATGTTGCTCCTTTGAGCCATCTTTGGTTGTTTATTTGTGTTAAAGACGCTCTGTAAATGCAAGCTGGTGTTGTGCTTTGCCAATTAGCAATGTGTCTTGTGTGATTACAAGTCGAAAGCTGTGTTAATCTAGTGTTCAATTCTGAGAAAAAGCTGTTCAATCAACACCCTTTACTACTCCTGTTTCAAATTAAAGTTTTACGCTGCAGCCAGTAACATACGTTGGTGGTAATTTAGAATCCAAATTTAACATTATTGTTACCTGATGTAACGTTTTTCTTCATCTTGGTCCCATGCAACACGGGTGAGGTGATTTTCTGTTATTAGAAGTTGCGTCACAATGCCCTAAGACTCACTGGGAAGTAAAAGAGTAGCCATTTTGCCAGTTACAAGAGGATAACTGGTACCACCAGATTTTCAATTATTTTGTCCAAATTATTCAGACCTCGACTGCCTGCCTCTGAGAGGCAATAGTATGTACCTAGATGAAGATAGAGTGGAGACACTTGGAGTGCTGTAAAACTTAATAAATTTATTAAGTACTTAAATGAATAGCAGGTGCTTTTAAGGACTACACTTAAAATCACTGTCTCTCAATCATTGTCTTTTGCTACCCTGGGTTCTGTAACTAATCCCAAATGCTGTTACCCCAGAGAGTTGGCAGATTGCCAGCTTGGAACTCTACTCAGTGCCTTCCCTTGATGTAGGGTATGTCCTGCAGCATTAGTCTTCAAAGTTCTTGCTGAATAAAGGGTTTTCTCAGGCGACTTTATGCTCAAGTCTCTGTGCCACGTGCATGCCTTATTTGGAATTATCCTTGCACGTAACCAATCCCGAATGTTCCATCCTTATTTGGTAGAGACTGCAGTCACTGATTTTCTGCAATCTGAGCAGACTTGAATGGTTCAGCATAATTCCACTCATTTAACAGCCAATTGTAAAGCTTCTTACCAGTTCCTGTTTTCTTCAGCCTAATCCAACACCTTTGTGGCAGGTTGAACTTGAAATCTGACCTCCCAGGCTAGAAGCAGAGATAATACTACTGCACAAGATCCTATATACCAATGGAATTCTAACTCTACGTGGTTGATGCCTTCAGAATAGGAGAAATTGATAAATTGCCAATACCATTAACTGTTCTGTTTGTTTTTCTCTCCTATAGGATGGTGGCTTGCTTATTAACAACCCTTGTGCATTGGCCATACATGAGTGCAAACGTCTGTGGCCAAACACACCATTTCAGTGCGTAATCTCTCTCGGAACAGGCCGCTATGAAGCACTAGGGAAAAATAATGTGACCTACACAAGCCTCAAAGCAAAATTGACTAATGTTATCAGCAGCGCCACAGATACAGAAGGTTAGTCATTGTAAGATGAGCATTTTAAAGTTTTTATGATTTCTGCAACAGGTTTTTAGAATTCAATTCAGCTTCCAAATTCTGAATTTACACTGTCCTGATTTAGAAATAATATTAAGGATATTGCTGCGAAAGATCAAATTAAAAATAAACGGGATCAGTTCTGAAACTGGTAAAAACAAAATAATGAATTCAGCAGTTGTCAGGGCAAGAACTGAAAATTGAAAGATACTAAAATGAATGCCCTAGCTGTGAACATGTTGCCATGATTTAAATCAATCTTGTGGCTTTCCGAACTGCAAACTTCACTTGGACTGTTCTACACATGACACAGCCAGAGATGATTAATGAGAAAATTATTGACTAAACGTGGTAAAGATGTGTTGAATGATGCACACAGCCATCCCTGTTGAAGGGATGAAAGACTTAGCATTAATTGACATTTAATATTGAACACTTTTTTACGTTCAGTGTTTCTTTCATGAATAAAGCTTGACGTCTTCAATGGAATAAATTAAATTTTAAAAGTCCTTTCAAGTGCAGTGTACACCTACTCCTTATGAGAATATACTTTGGATCCCTGTATGCATTTTTGTATGAGGCACATTTTCTAAAGACATTCATTTTTAACTACCATATGATGGAGCATAAACCAAGTGTAATTCATGTATTTGTCTTTATAAATCAAAAGCTGCACACAAATATTGACTCACTGTTCTTGTTAACTTATATAAGTCAGAAGATCCTGACAGTAACGTTCTAATTTGGGATTAATCCACTAATAAGGTGGCAGCAGCAAAAAAAGCCCTTTTGAAACCTGCAGTCTGCAAAAATTTAAATAGAGCAAATCAGCCAATGAGAAGTGTAAGGATAAATAGGGGCCAGTTTGACAATGCAACAGGTTAAATACTCCACTTTAAATCAAAGTCACATGCACCCTACCTGAAGGGAATTCCTTGACTCATTGTCTGTTGATGCTTCATCCTGGACCATTTTCTCTTGGCAGTTTATTTTTCCTCTGGTTAGCCATTGCCTTCCATTCCCACGGGCAGTTCATAAGTCTACCTCCATTGAAACACCAATCTCACCTGCACAGAGCATTATTCTGAATCACTGAAATTTGTGTCCAGCCATGGAAAGCTAATTGCTGGCTTTCCCTTATACTTGTACCTGCCTTCATTTATTTTGACTTTTACTTTGAGACCTGAGTACCACTTTTATCTTCTACAAAACCTCTATTACATCTGATCAGCATTCTAAAACTGGTGCTGTTAGTTTACACACAGTTTCTATTTAACACAACATTATAGAATAAAGATCTCCTGTAAATCAGTGACTAAAGGAGGTGAATATAACCATAGCTTGATTTTAATACCTGTCCAGTGAGAGCTATTTGTGATATTTTAAAGACAATTGTCTCAAGTTTCCAATAAAATACAGATTATATTATAAATTGCTCCCTATGTGACAAATATTGATAAGTAATAACTCAATATTGATAATTGAGTGCTAAAGCGATAGAGATATTAGCTGCTTGCAGGGGTGACAGGAGTTTAGTGGTTGTGCTACTAACTGCAGTTCATGGTGCTCTGATGATCACTGAAGTTTCTAGTTTCCTCAGCAACAGTTGACTTTCCAATTGTGATCCGGCATCAGCATTTATAGTAGCGCCATCCATTTGTAACAAGATAATCTAGTCCTATATACTTTAGTAAAAGCCTAATGCAGTTTCGTTGAGATCATGCATTGAGTCATACCTCATCAAAGCAGAGTCCTAATGACCTGTGCTAAATCACTTCTATTGCTCTTGATAACATGTTTCAGATGAAAAAATATCCTTTACAATCGAGAAATATATCTTCCACAATTTAGAATTGCTGTGATTACTTGTAGGTCATTGTAAAATGTGAGTCTTGCGTCTAACACCTGATGATTGAAATTGGGATGAGTCCATTAAAATCTGTGAGGCTCATCTGTTGACTGAGTGCTGCATTGATCTGGCACACTTATGAATAAGCAATATAAACTCCTTTTCTGACATAAGAATTGAATATACCTTAATAATGGGTTTAAGGCACACTTACAATTTTTCATTTATTTTCACAAATCTGTTTTCCATTGCTCATTATTAGTTTGGTATCTATAGTAATGTTGAGAAATTGAGCTATTTACTTGGCCTGACTGCCTTAAGATCAGACCTTTAAAAAGCCAAGATGAAGTGAATGTCACTGCTGATAATCTGCTGCTATAACTCGGCACAATTGTAACTACTTGTAAATTCTGGACTTTAGGACAGTAATTGGCTTTCATTATTTTGCATCTGTACCAAGAACAGTACTTTCACATGTACTTTGACATGTGTAATCAATTTTTAATTGAATACAGCCTCCCATCTGCTATAATCAATGCCTAGAAATGCTGTGTCTCTCTATATCCACCTGCCTCTGTGGCATCACTCACCTTTAACTCCTGCAGACTAGATCAGCTGACATTACAATATTCAATAAGTCAATACATCTGCTTGCCCATGGATTCAGATATTTTAACAGTATGTTTTAAGTGATATGAACAGGAAATGGTACTACAGTGGGTTAAAATTCTCTTTTACCTCTGCAAGCTTTGATCTAGACTGAGGCACTAAGAGATCCTGAAAATTGCAAAAGGTTTATGTGCACTTAGCATTTAGTGTTTCACACCAGTTGATGATGGATGCAGGTTCACAGCTCAAAATGCTGTATAACTTGAATGTCAAGACAACTGTTAGAAATATGATTGCTGAACTATCACAGCTTGTAATGCTGAGGTCACTATATTGTTGAAAGTATTGTTGAAACTTTGATGTTGTGGTAGGCATGGCCTGGGAGACATTTATTCTAACAATGCTTGCAATGTAAAACATGTTTGCATAAAGCCTGCAGAAAAGGTAGTTTGCTCATCAAACTCATTCATCCAGTATGGAGGTTCTATCATCAAGTTGTATCCCTTAGTTTGAATCTAAAACTCAAACACTTGGAGGCAATACACAAAAATAACATAATCGGTCCTGTTGTAATGCGTGCTTCTTCAGTGCAAATTGGCTTTAACGCGATTGAAAAATTTAGATTGTCATTTATAGCACTCAAACATTCCTTACCTGTATTAGCTATATGTGATTCCGGCCCCATTAGTTTAAATGGTGAGGCTATTGCGCGATTTTCTTACAACGCAAGATCGCACGAGAACGGAACTGTCACATTATATCAGAACTGACTGTACAATGTTGACATCTGCCTTCAGTTTTCCCATTTATACATCGGTTTAGTGTATCTTGTTAAAGAATTCTTGAACTCTCCTAAGCAGTTTTTCTTCTTGGAAACATTTTATTTCAGAAGTTCATACCATGCTTGATGCACTTCTGCCCCCTGACACCTACTTCAGGTTCAATCCTTTCATGAGTGAGGATATAGTCTTGGATGAAAACCGGAAGGAGAAGCTGAATCAATTGCAAATGGATGGAAGCCGGTACCTGGAACGGAATGAACCGAAACTTAAAAGGGCTGCTCAGATACTTGGTCAGGAAAAGGGCATGTTTCAGAAAATATCTGATTGGTGTAAGTTAAAAATAGACATGTATGATGGCCTCCCTCTTATTTCTAAATTGTAAAATGAAAATGTCTATTTCTCAGAATCTACTTGGTAACTATATCTGTGTAATTTCATCAGGCTGATTGAATTGATCTGTAACTGCTGCAAAATTTGAGAAGCGATACTAAATTTGAGTTAATATTTGAACCACAAAAATGTTCTTTTTAAAAGAAGTACCAATGCTGCTTATTTTACAGATGTACTCAAGTTCCAATATCATCATGCTTGTAAATTGCTGCTTTCTTTTGGCTTCAGCTGAAATCGGGTGATGCTAAATACATTTCCACGGGTACAACATGTCTGTTTTGTGCTGAGTTTTGGTTTGAATTATTTATTTTGCCAAAAATCTGATTTTCTTTGTGCAAAACATGATTTTTATTGATGTGAAAATATCAACATCGTTTTAAACATTTACGTGATCATGCGAGTTGAAGATGGAATTAGTTAACTTAGCCCTCCCTCCCCAAATAAATTACTTTTGTCGTCCCATGTAATTTTCACTCAAGCACTTCAAAATATTTCTGAGATCAGGACTGTTTGAAAGCTGCTTAGTGATACTAATAAAGGCACCTGAACATGCTATGTTTATACAATGAATAATGTAGATATGTGTCTGTTGTTTACATATACTGTTTATCCTATTTCCTGATAACTGTAACATGCTTCTGCGTTTCCATTTTCTCTTGTATATCAATAAACCTTGTGGTTTAACACTAGTGCATAATGTTTATTTCTTTCTTCGATAGTAGTTGCACCCTTCCCAGTGTTTTTTTGTTTGCCTGTCCTGATACTGGTGCCTTCCTGTTGTCAAAGATTCTGCAGTCTTCTGTACATCACCCACCTTTTCTTTAGTCACAATAGTTAGCCTTGACCTTATCTGCAGATACTTAACTGAAGGAGCTATCAGAATTTGACCCATTTTTGCAGTCGTCCATGTGATTTTTAAATTTTGTACTTGACTTGTGCAAGTTGCTGGCAAGATCAGAAATCTTATTGAAAGCAAAATATGGATTCTAGAGACCCAAAATGAAAATGAAATGCTGGAGACATTCAGCAGGTCTGGAAGAGTCTGTGGAGAAACAGTGTAAATGTTTCAGGATTGACATGATCCTCCTTCAGAACCTGCACGTGATAGCAGACCTGTTCAGTTTCTCCAGCATTTTCTGTAATTAATTCAAAATCTTTATTGCCAATTCTTAATTGTCGTTGAGAGGCCACCAGATTGCGATTCAGAATTGGAATTCTGGTTGGTTTCTATCTTTGTTTTCTGGAATGTTTGAGCCAGTTAGATTCAGAATGGAAATCCGCTAACACATCAGCAAACATGTGCCGGGATATTCCAGGTCTGCACCTCTCAGTTTTGGTCAGAACATTGATCGAGAAGGCTAACATAATTATTTTTTATCAATTACATATAGGTTTCTATTATTTTTAAGTTTAAATCATTTGCAGTGACCTGAAGTACACGCTTGCTTTATATGGAGTAAATTGAAAATAAATTGTTAAGTGAGCATTCACTGATCCAAGAGGATAAATCGAGTCAGCCAAGATTGTCTGGAAGGATGGAATTAATTCTTATTGAAATATATAAAATTCTTAAGGAGCTCACCAGGATAGGTGCTGAGAAAATATTATTTTGACGTTAGAATCTAGAAGACAGGGTCATGGTCTCTCAGCTCTGGTTAAAGAATGGGCTATGTTGGGTCTACGTTCTGCCTCCGTCATGGAGTCGTATAACTGAGTCATGATCCACAGTCAGGCAGGAATTGTCTCAAGCACCTGCACTAAGAAAATAGTTGGAACATGAGAGCTGTCAAGGATTCAGGAAACATACAGTCCTGTGCCCATAAACTCTGCACCCATTAAAACTGATTGACAGTTAACTGTCAAGCTTTTTCAAAATTTTAAACCCTGCCGGTTGGCTCAGAGTGGACATGGCAAAGCAATAGTATTCTTACCTCCAAGGCAGAAAGCCTGTATTAAAATCCCACATCCGCCAAAAGTGTCTATTATAAATTCTGTAAAGGTTGATTAGAAAATAGCTTGACTGTCATTGGTCAGGGTTTGCCATGAGAAATGAATTAACAAATGGTTGTGACCAACTTTTTTGAATTGAAAGTGGTGTAGTTGTAAGTACATGTTCTTTCTGTTGGAAAGAACGTAGAACAGTACAGCATTGTACAGGCCCTTCAGTCCTTGTATTCTAAGGTCAGGCAACCTACATACCCTGCATTTTATTAGCATCCATATGCCTATCAAAGTGTTGCTAAAATGTCCTTAATGTATCTGACTCTATTACCACCACTACCATGCACCAACCACTCTGTGTAAAGAACCTATCTCTGACATTTCCTGTAAACCTTCATTCAATCACCTTAAAATTGTGCTTCCTTGTGACATCCATTTCCGCCCTGGGAAAAGTTTCTGGCTATCCAATCTTTCTATGCCTCTCATCATCTTGTACACCTCCATAAAGTCACCTCTCATCCTCCTTCACTCCAATGAGAAAACCCTTGCTCCCTCAACTTTTCTTCATAAGATCTGCCCTCCAGTCCGGGCAGCATCCTGATAAATCTCCTTTGCACCTTCTCTAAAGCTTCCACATCCTTCCTATAATTAGGTGCCCAGAACTGAACACAATATTCCAAGTATGTTCTAAGCAGGTCTTTATAGAACTGCAGCATAATGTTATGCCTTTTAAACTCAATCCCCCGTTAACGAAAGCCAACACATGATATGCCTTCTTAACAACCCTATCAATTTGAGTGGCAACTTTGAGGAATCCTAAGATCCCTCTGTTCCTCCACACTGCCAAGAATCCAGCCTTTAACCCTGGAATCTGTATTCAAATTTGACCTTCCAAAATGAATCATATCACACTTTTCCTGGTTGAACTCCATCTGCCACTTCACATCCTGTCAATGTCCAGTTGCAATCTTCAACAGCGTTCCACACTACCCATAAGTCCACCAACCTTTGTGTCAGCAGCAAATTTACTAACCCAAACTTTCACTTTCTCATCCAAGTCATTTATAAAAATTGCAAAGAACAGAGGTCCCAGAATAGATTCCTATGGAAAGCCACTGGTCACCGAACTCCAGGCTGAATACCTCATATCAACTACCACCTTCTGTAATCTATGGGCCGGACAATTCTGTATCCAGTCAACCAAATGTCACTGTTTCCCATGCACCTTTACTTTCTGAATGACCCTACCATGGGGAACCTTATCAAGCACCTTGCTAAAATTCATGTACACCACAACCACTGCTCTACCTTCATCAATATTTTGTCATGTCCTCAAAGAATTAAGTAAGGATTGTGAGGCATGACCTGACCCTCTTAAAGCCATGATGACTAGTTCTAATCAAATGTTGCTTTTCCAAATAATTATAAATGCTCTCTCTCAAAATCCCCTCCAATAATTTGCCCACCACCAATGTAAGACTGACTGGTTTGTAGTTCCCAGCGTTATCCCTATTCCCTTTCTTGAGCAAACGAATAATATTTGCCACCATCCAATCATCTGGTAGTACTCCAGTACACTGTGAGGGCGCAAAGATCATCACCAAAGGTGCAGCAATCTATTCCCTTGCTTCCTGTAGTAACTTTAAGTATATTCTGTCTGACCCAGGGGACTTATGTATCCTCATATTTAAACTTTCCAGCACATGCTCCTTCTTAACATCAATCTGTTCGAACGTATCGGTCTGTTTCACACTGTCCTCACAAACGACAAGGTCCATTTTACTAGTGAATACTGAAGCAAAGTATTCATTAAGGACTTCCCCTACCTCTGACTACAGGCACAACTTCCATCCACTAGCCTTGATCAGCCATTCCTTCACTCTGGTCATCCTCTTGTTCCTCACGTAAGTGTTGAACACCTTGGGGTTTTCCTTAATCCTACCCGCCAAGGCTTTTTCATGCCCTTTTCTAAGTCCATTCTTCAGTTCCTTCCTGGCTGCCTTGTGACTTTCTGGAGCCCTGTCTGATCCTTGCTTCCTTCTTCCTCTTGACAAGATGTTCCACGTCTCTTGTCATCCAAGGTTCCTTCACTCTACCATCCATTCCTTGCCTCTGTGGGGAAAAAACCTGTCCAGCACTCGCTGCATATGCTCCCTAAACAACCTACACATTTCTGTCATGCATTTCCCTGAGAATATCTATTCCCACTTTATGCTCCACAGTTCCTGCCTAATAGCAATTATAATTCCCCCTCCACCAATTAGATACTTATTCATATCATCTGCCTTTACCCCTCTCCATGACTCTAGTAAAGGTCAGGGAGTTGTGATCACTATCACTAAAATGCTCTCCCACCGAGAGATCTGACACTTGACCTGGTTCATTGCCAAGCACCAAATCCAATATGGCCTCCTCTCTAGTCAGCTGATCTATATATTGAGTCCGGAATCATTCCTGGACACACCTGACAAACTGTGCTCCATCCAAACTATTTGAAATAAGGAGATTCCAATCAATATTAGGAAAGTTGAAGTCACCCATGACAACAACCCTGTTACCTCTCACCTTTCCAAAATCTGCCACCCAATCTGCTCTTCCATGTCTCTGTTGCTTTTAGAAAGTCGATAGAAAATTCCCAATAACGTGACTACTCCCTTCCTGTTGCTGACTTCCACCCATGATGACTCAGTAAACAAATCTTCCTTGCTGACCTCCTTCCATAAGGTGCTGTATAATAATATATATAACTTCTGGTACATGCAAGTGTGTAAGCCCAACTGAGTCCACTTGCTAATCGATCAGCACTGTTCTGTAATGCAATATAGATGTTAGTTTCCATTGATTGTCTTGTGAAATGTTCTGAAGAGTTCAAGGTAAAAAGTTTTGATGGAATGTGTTTTTGTCAGTGATTTTTTTTTTTGTCCTGAAATAAGTTGGCCCAAGTTTGTATCTGGCATTTTGCCTCTTCCAGCTGATCAAATGATTTACAGATGAGAGGGGGATGTTTATTATCATAAGCAATGCATTGCAGTTCTGCAGAACAAGCTAGGTAGACTAAACAGCTGTTTTCTAGGTAAAAACAATGACTGCAGATGCTGGAAATCAGATTCTGGATTCGTGGTGCTGGAAGAGCACAGCAGTTCAGGCAGCATCCGAGGAGCAGTAAAATCGACGTTTCGGGCAAAAGCCCTTCATTAGGAATAAAAAAAAAGCTGTTTTCTGACTGTCAGTATTGAAAGGTAAATCTAGTTGATGAAAAGACAGCAAGAGCAGAATTTTGATGGCTCTGCCATGGATGGGAAGGTTGAATTAAAACTTTTTAATTTTATCTTCTGCGAATTATCCTGTTTGTACCATCCCCTCACCAATGTAATCATAGACGCTGAACATGGATAGTTCAATGATGTTGAAAGTCGATAGGGATTACTGTCATCGACAGCTGTCTAGCAGAAAGCTAACAATGGATGGTAAGTTAAATTAACAAAAGTTTCCACCCGCAAAACTGCTTAGTCAGAATGTAACCTCTCTCTGTCCCCATCCCACCAAAGATCTATCCCGAACCACTGTTCTCACAATTCAGGAAGAGAGTAATTCAAAGAATTTGCCAGCAACTCCTTTTAATACTGGACTCTGCCAAATAGCTTCTGTCTCTCCTACACCCCCACCTCCTCCCAAAAATTAGACTTTGTTAATTTGTCATTTGTGGTGTCTTATTGAAGACCTTTCGGATATCCTGATTTCTTAATTATACTGAATTTTCTTTGTCTCTGTCTCTGTTAGTTCCTTGTAAAATTCAATAACGTTGATCAGACTTGTCTTTTTGGAATCTGTGCTTAACATTCATTTGTAATATTTTTGATTTCTAGATGTTTTACTGTTTGCCATTTTTTAGGGATTCCGATCCTGGCCTGTCTTCATTAAACTGACTAGTATGTAGTTCCTGGACCTTTCCTATTGATACAACCTTAGCCATCTGGCAGTCCTTAGACACACTTCGCTTTTTTTATATGAATTATTAAGTATGTGTATTAGTGTCTCAGTTCTCTTTTCATCTTGATCTTTTTAAAATGCAAAGAAGTAACCTGCCAAGTTTTTATCCACTTTGAATATGAATTATTTATCTTCCTCTTTAATTTGTTTTAGTATGGTTAAATCATTTCCAATCAACTTCCAATTCCATGCTTGCTTGGTTGTCTCCCTGGTATGTACAGAAACAAAGTAAGTACTTGTATTCTTGTCTATGATTGTATCCACTCTCCCCTTCAGTGGTCCCATTGCCATTCCTGAATTCCCCTTTTCTACTTAGGCTTTGAAAGAATGTTTTGTTGTCATTTGCAATTTAATTAAACTGTTTATCTTTGCTTTCCTAATTATTTGTTTAACTTACCTCTTCATATTCCCTCTTGCCTTCCATTTAGTGCATTGACTGTAGAGGAGAATATGTCCCTTTCCTCACCGTCAATTATTCCTTTGTCGTTGTTCATCCAGGGTGATGCATCTGTGTTTGGTTTGCTCTTGTATGTTAGCAGAATATAGTTTTCCTGCACTCTGGATGCTGTGCTGAATATTTCCCAGTGCTGTTTTGGTCCCCTTACTTGAGGAAGGATATACTGGCGTCGAAGGCTGTGCAGTGGAGTTCACCAGGTTGATTCCAGAGTGAAGGTGTTACCCTATGAGGAGAGGTTGAGCTGCCTGGGACTGTACTCGCTAGAATTTAGAATGAATGAGAGGGGATCTTATAGAAACATATACATTTATGTAAGTGATATATAAGATAGAGGTAGACAAGTTGTTTCTGATGATGGGTGAGACTAGGACTAGGGGACACGGCCTCAAGATTAGGGGGGAATAGATTTAGGACAGAGATGAGGAGGAACGGTTTTTCCCAGAGAGTAGTGAATCTATGGAATTCTCTGCCCAAGGAAGCAGTAGAGGCAGCTTCATTAAATATATTCAAGACACAGTTGGATGGGTTTTTGCATGGTTGGAGAATTAAAGGTTATGGGGATAATGCAGGTAGGAGGAGCTAAGATGAAGATCAGTTATGATCTTCATGAATGGCGGAGAAGGCTCGATGGGCCAAATGGCCTACTCCTGCTTCTATTACTATGAAACTATATATTTCTTAACCTCATTTTCCTGCCTTCTGCTTATAACTACCAATCAAGAACCTACATTTTTCTGTCTTAACTACACCCATTGACTTGGCCTCCTCAGCCCTCGGTGGCAATGAGTCCCACAGATTCACCACCCTCTGGTTAAAAAAATCCTTCCTCATCTCAGTTCTAAAGGGTTGACCCTTCACTCTGAAACTGTGCCCTCGGGTCCTAGTCTCTCTGACTAGTGGAAATGTCTCCTTTTCCATGTCCACTCTCTCCAGGCCTCTCAGTATTCCAAGTTTCAATCAGATTCCATCTCGTCCTTCTAAACTCCATCGAGTACAGACTTCAACCACTCCTCTTATGACAAGCCCTTCATCCCTGGGAAACTTCTTATGGACTTTCACTGGATTTCTTCCAACACCAGCATATCCTTCCTTAGATACAGACCCAAAACTGCTCACAATATTCAAATGCGGTCTGACAGAGCCTTATACAGCCTCAGTAATATAACTCTGCTCTTGTACTCTTGCCCTCTTGAAATGAGTGCGAACATTGTATTTGCCTTCCTAACTGCCAACAGGTTAACCTTAAGAGAATCCTGAAACTAGAACACAAAAGTCCTTTTGTACACTAGCTTTCCAAAGCCTTTCCCCATTTAGGAAATGTCCATATCTCTGTAATTCCTACCAAAGTATATAATCTCACACTTCTCCATGTTGTATTCCATCTGCCACTTCTTTGCTCCCTCCCTAGCCTGTCCAAGTGCTTCTGCAGCTTCCTCACTTCCTCAACACTACCTATCTTTGTGTCATCAGCAATCTTAACAACAATGCCCTCAGTTCCTTTGTCAGATCATTAGTGTATAGGATGATTAGTGGTCATCCCAACACGGATCCCTGCAGAATTCCACTAGTCCAGCGGCCATCCTGAACAAAAGCACTTCATCCCTGCCCGCTGCCTTCTGCTAGTCAGCCAATCCTCTTCCCCATGCCAGCACTTTGCCCCTGCCTAGCAGCCTCCTGTACAGCACCTTATCAAAGGCCTTCTAGAAAGCCAAATGAATCAGCCCTATTTTACCATGCACTCTCACATACTCCACATCTCGTCCTCAATAACCTTACCTAGGACTGAGGTCAGACTGACCAGTCGACAGTTTGCTGACTTCTGCCTCCCTCCCTTCTTAAAAGGGGTGTTACCTTTGCCATTTTCCAGTCCTCTGCCATTCCTCCCTGACTCTAGTGAATCCTGAAAGATCACCATCAATGAATCGACAATCTCCTCCCCATCTCCTTTGGGACTTTGGGGTGTGAAGCAGTTCAGATGGGGCTTATCCCATTGATACAGCTCCTTGCTATCCCAGCACTGCTGCCAGTGTTTCACCAGCTTGTGAACTGTCATCAATTCTATTCCCAGTGAGTTTATCACGTAACCTGCTCCCTTGCTCCAGCCGTTAGGTCAGTCAGCGCATTCGTCTTTGTGCCTTCGCACCTTAAATAGAAAACAAAAAGGCACACTCCCCAAATGAATGATACGTGACCATCAGCCACCATTCGTTTTATCCCCCAGTCTCAATGTTTTTATATCTGGTAAAGAGACATGTTCGGAGAAGGTGGCAAAGTGATCAGTCTTTTTAAAATGTTCTCGTGGGTCGCTCTGAGCAATACTTGCAATTTGATCATCAATTCCTGGAGGTGCCAAGCCAAACCTGTTGGGTAAATGACCCTGGTACCAATGAAAAGAAATTCCTTTTAACAGTCTAGCCTTTCAGCCAGATGTTAGCTCACTGAGACCCTTTGTTTCAATTGCACTTGTCTCGAGACTGAATCCAGAGATTACTATCGTCAAAGTTCTGCTTTTTTAATTGTAGTTCTTAACTTCCTGTATTCACGCAAAAGGACCTCCTCCCTTTTGCTACCTGTGTTACTTGTTCCACAACAACATTTCCCCTCCTGATACTCTGAAATATCCTTACTCTTGCATCCGATAACCAACCTTCAAGATATTTGAACTTAGAATCTCTGTCACTACCACATTTTTATTGTACACTTCTACCCCCTAACCCACACCTTGGCCAACCGAATAGTGTCTTGCTTTGCATTGTGGCTATCTCCATGCTTATCTTCGTAATTAGAGTATACCTTGTATATATTGGACAGGACTAGTGCTTGCAGGACTTCCTTCTCACTTCTGCTAAGTTCCCTCTGACTAGCTCCCAGACAGTCTCATCCTTCATGTTTGGAACTTGTGCTTTTAAAACTGTTCAGGAATGTAGGAACGAATGACTGCAGATGCTGGATTCTGTGCTGAAAGCAAAAAAATGTCGGAAATCACTGCGGGTCAGACAGCATCCATGGAGAGAGAGAGAGCAAACTAGCGTTTCGAGTCTAGCTGACTCTTCAAAGAGGCATCTAGAGTCGAAATGTTAACTTGCCCTCTCCATAGATGCTGCCTGATCTGCTGTGAATTCCAGCATTTTTGGTTTTCAGCCAGGAATTCTTACTCCTGACTTGTCTCTATGTCTTTAATTCTCACGCCAGCTCAGTTGACTCTGAGCTGAGGAAACTGAAGGCAGAGACATCATCTGGAGAGGCTGGAATCTGAGCTACAACATTCTCACTGCCCACAAAATCTCAAATGATACGGCACTGACACCAAGTTCACCTTGCCTTTCTAGTCTGTTTATTTCCACGTTCATTGGCGATTTGATTTAACGTTTGGTTGATCACTTTTGTCGAATTTAGAAGCACATTACTTTCTATTTACTCATCAGACGTACTCTAGCGTACTCTGTGACACTACTTTTTCGATTCTCTTTGCATTTGTTTTGCTTCCTGTTGTTTTTAAACAATCATTTATATTAGCTGTATTATTCTGACTATTATTTACTAGTGTTTTCACAGTTAAGTTGCCAAGCGTATGTAGTAAATAGAATACATAAATATTCAACATTTTGCAACTCATGATTCTAGACATGCTGATTATGCAGCCTCTTATGTGTTTTTTTTACTGCTTGATTACTGTCACAAGTGTCCCTTCTTAGACTGCTGTGACTCTTATCAGCCGTCCACTGATGGACTGTGTTGTCCCTAAGCCTCCTTTAAAACTGCCCTGTTTTCTTCTCTTTTCCACTCAATTTGCTGTTTGTGGGAGCTTGCTGTATACAGATTGGTTTTGCTACAACACAGCTGGGACTACACTTCATTGTCTTCTGTGAGTTTTGAGATGTCCAGTGGAGTGAGTCAAGTGTTCTCTTACGTTTTCTAACTTGCCCTGAGCAATGCCAGCAGAATTCTATTGGTGTACATTTCAGGCAACTGGCTGTCACACCGTGAAACAATGGGTATTTTTTTTTTCAAAGGAATTGGCGATTTCTTTCTGACCTTGAAAAGGGAGCTATAGACTTTGCACGCTCCCATCAATTTAACAATCAATTGTCAGCAATGACTCCAGGCTTGGTTAGCGCTGTCATCGATTCCTACATCTCACTGCTCAGCAAACCCCTGAATAGCAGTCTTAAAGAGGTAGGACAGTTTTACGTTGTTCATTCTTTGCAGCAATAACATTTCAATGTTTTTTTCAGACCCCAGACTCGCTGTGAACGATGTCTAAGAGGATCAGTCAGCCATCATCCAAGTATAGTGTATTAACTGTGATCCAGACACACAATGATTGAATTTCAGAACGGTTGAGTCGCCTGGTTCTCTTGACCTTTATTTTTGCAATAAAATTCAAAGTATTTCCACTCAGCTAGTTTTCAATTTCTTCACTTCTTTAGCTCTCCACACACTGCTGTAGCCATGCATGTCTTTGTGTCTGAATGATCTATTTTTAAATTCAGGCACGTTTACTGTGTGTACCTCACACAGCATTAGTTGCATCCCAGTGTTCCAAGTTAATATGGTTCTTTAGCATTGTGCATATTACACCTATGCAAACCTATATATTGCATATATGGTAGGTCCCTCATTACTGTGGAGGGGCATAGCATTTACTGATACATTTACTGCTGCCTCACAGTGCCAGGAACCTACCTTGGGCAACTGTGTGGAGTTTGCACATTCTCCCTGTATCTGCGTGGGTTTCCTCCAGGTGCTCCCGTTTCCTCCCACAATCCAAAGATGTGCAGGTTAGGTGATTTGGCTATGCTAAATTGCCCTAGCGATAGGTGCATTAGTCAGGGGTTAATATAGGGAAGGGGAATGGGTCCGGTGGGTTACTCTTTGGAGGGCCGGTATGGGCTTGTTGGGCCGAATAGCCTGTTTCCATACTGTAGGGAATCAAATCTAATTACGCTTCATTGTTTATCTGAAAGACAATGGCTGGGGAAGGGGTGACGTGAGTCAGGGAGAGGGCATAAAGCATGGTGGAGAAATGGGAGACGCTTTCTTAAAAAACTTCTGGAAACATCAAGGATATTTTATTGCAAAGTAAGAATGTTTCTGTCCCATGTTTTAGCCAGGTTGTACCCCTTTTGCTGTCATTATTGCTGTTTATTTTCTACCATTCAGAATTTGACAAACCCGAAGCTGTGGCTAATGCATGGAGGGTGATACTTGTTGACTGCAGGATACAGGTATGTTGGGAGAATGGGCAGAAAGTGGCAAATACAACTTCATATTAAAAGGTTTGGCAGAAAGGATAATGGGAGGCAAAGGAGATGTAAGGTCACATTTCTAAAAAATGCACGGGGACAGAGGGGCCTACAGTTTTCATGGCATTGATCTTTGTAGGCAACAAACCGTTCAACCGCCTTCCCTCACCCCCTCCCTTCATTCCCATTCTTACTTCCCCATCTTCACTCCCTCTGACTGCTTCCCCAATCTTCATCTCCCCCTCACTCTCCTTCCCAAACTCACTCCTGCCCTCACTCCTACCCCTCAGCCCTGCCCTCACTCCTGTCCTCAGTGCCCCTCACACCTGTCCTCAGTCCCCTTCACTCTTGTCCTCAGTCTCCTTCACTCCTGTCCTCAGTCCCCCTCACCCCTGTCCTCAGTCCCCATCACCCCTGTCCTCAGTCCCCATCACCCTGTCCCCAGTCCCCCTCACCTTTCCCCCCACTTCCTCTTCACCATTTGCCCCCACCCCTGTCCTCAGTCCCCCCTCACTTGTGTCCTCACCCCACCCCCATGACCATCCTGATTCACTCCCCTCCCAATCCCCTCAGCATGCGCGCACACACACACGACTCCATTCCAATTGTGTGCTTCTCTTTGGCACAAGTGCAGTTCCTTGGCGTATGGTGCTATCAGTTATCAACGTGGTGATGAACCATTTCTTGAATGATGAGTCTGTATGGTTGCATGTGACACCGGGTGTCAGCAGACGCTGGTGTAACAAAATGACGTGTTTGTCAGCTTTCCTGCACATTCCGAGCCAGTCCCCAGACGACAAAACCCTCTAGCTCACCTTCTCTGAGCATATTCAAGTCCTGAAATGGTCAATCTTTACTGTTCCTTGTCTGCCTCTTTGCTGTAATAAGCTGGTGAGTGGAAGGCTTTTACCACATTTATGAGTGAGTCATCCCCTCCCCCCCACAAGTATTTTCCCAGCCTTTGTGCCTCCTCTCTCATCCTCTGAAACCCACCCCTCTACTACCCATGATGCCCAATCTCTGGCTGCCTAAAAAGCCTGTAATCTGTCTCTGGCTCCAAGGGAATACTTCATGGGGGGGTGGGGGCTACCTGCCATTTCAGAAGCAGAGGAATTGAAAACCTGAGCCAGACCCTTGCACCTCCCACTCCCCAACCCTCCAGCCCCACCTGTACAATCCAGCCCATCGATTAAATGGCCCGAATGGTCACCCTATGCACGGTGATGAATTTATGGCTCTCGTCGTTCTGTTTGCTCCAATGATGGAGCCTAATTTCTCCTCCCCGTCCGAGCCGTAACTCACTCCAGTTGCTATAGGCAGGTCTTAGAGCAACATTCAGATCTAGTAACTGACTGTGATAAATGGGCACTAACTTTGAAGACCAGCACCGGTGGCTGTGTTGCATGCTGATTTATCCCAGTCTTGTTTAAAAAGCCTCCAGTTGCGAATAACAGATTTCCTGTCAGCCGTGTAACTTTGAGGTACCATTGATTCTAAATAGATTCTGGGTCCTTCACAACAGCCTTTGTTCCCACTGAGACTTGTGTGTGACCCTTGAGGTGGTGAGGAGACCCATGGGAACCTCATAAATGGGACTTCAGGTTAATAAATGATTGGAAAAGAAGGGTGGCAATGAGGGTAAGTAATGGTGATCTTTAAACGTGTGAGAAAATCCGCAGGAGGCACCTGTGTGGAAGGCAGAATGATAGGATTGATGTGATCAAGGTTGTTGGCACAAAGGCAAGCACTGGTTTTTGAAGCATTTCTACATGAAACTGTTGAATTAAGTGAGTTTAATGGGTCACTTTTATCCATTAACTGGCTGCTGTGTTTCTTACAGTGAGTACCATTCAGAAATATTTAATTGGCTGTTGAGCAATGTGACATCCTGGGGCAATGAAATGCATTATATCAATGCAGGTTAGCTGTTTCTGTTCAACAGAGAAAATTTATTCTTAAATATTCATTCTTGCAAACCTCTGATTCTTATTTTTCTAAGTTTATATGTGCATCTGTGAAACATTCCAGTTAGTTCTTAAATGTCAGAAAAGGTCTTGTGGGGAGTAAGGTTGGTGGTGAGATATTAATCTCTTCCTGTGATGAGATTCAAATACATTAGTCAGTGCTAAATAAAACTGACAGGGTGAATGCAGGCTGCAGTAGAGCAAGATAAATAATGGAAAGGTATAATGCAATAAAACATTAGCACTTTTGCTTTTCCATATTTCAATTCGGGGATTTATTTAAGCACAAGAAGAAAATGAAAGTAACTAATAATACTGTCCTTTTAAAAGGTGCAGACTAGTAAATTCATTAAACCGTAAGTGTAAATGAAATAGACTCAAAGAGTAGAGATGGAAATGAGGGTGGATCCTGACAAACTCTGGGGAAAGTATTTTGCAATTCATTGAAGCAAAAGACTGGAAGACAGTTATTGCATTAAACTTTACTTAAGTCTGTTGGCATTTTGGAAGGTAAGAAACCGTAGGTTGTCTCGAATAAAGAATATTGGCATTTATTGGAGATTCCACACGTTTAGTTCCAGCTTGTTGTCAGTTGTCCAAAGCCAAACGATGGCAATAATTGATCGCTGACCCTGGTTTCAGGGTTTCTGGGGCAAAGAATGAGTGAAGCCAAAGTAGCTGCTCACTGATGTGACATTAACAAATGGCCCACTGTTTGTTAATGTCACATCAGTTGTATGGTTAAAGTTAAGGGGAAGGCAGCGATTGATTAATTGAAGGAGGGCTTATGTGATGCAGTGGTATTGCTCCCACCTCTGAGTCATGAGGTCAGGTTTTTCAAGTTGCACCTCAGGATGTGATGGCCACGGAGATGTTGATGATTTTGAACAGAGAACAATACAGCACAGGAACAGGCCATGATGTTGTGCTGAACGTGATGCCAAATTAAACTAGTCCCTTCTGCCTGCTCATTGCCCCTATCTCTCCACTCCTTGCTTATCTAAAAGCCCATTAAACGCCCCTCTTTGTATCTGCCTTTAACATCACCCTTGGCTGCATATTCTAGGCATCTATTACTCTGTGTAAAAATAACGTGCCTGTCATGTCACCTTTGAACTTTCCCCATCTCACCTTAAGTGCATGCCCCCCAGTAGTGGACATTTCAATTCTGGGCGAAAAGATTTTGACCATCAACTCTTATCTATACCTCTCCTAATTTTATAAACTAGGAGATTTGCTTTTTAAAAAGTAGGAGCATTTTGTGTGAGCTGATCCCTGTAGAGACAGAATTCCACACTGTGCCATGGGCCCAAAACTTTGCTCAGGAACCTTAACCCTAGAAATTGAGCCACCTTGTAGCAATTCCCCCTATGACATTCAACCCCGCACAGAGCAGTCCTCTGTAGGGGCTGCCGTTGCACACCTTCCGGTATATGGTACTTGTCCACTGTCCAGACCCAACAACCCATTCTGCCATTGCAAGGTGGCAGGGGTCACCAGTGCGAAACTCTTCACGTGGGAGTCCTACCCTTTACTGTCCAGGAGTTGGCATGGAGCCAAACTCCCTTTTCGGGGGAGCTAGTGACAAGTTTCCACGAAGTGGTCATTAATAGTCGAGACAGTGGACCATGGAGGGGAAACATTAGATCTGACTCCTCACTTCTCTTCCATGGTTACGTCAGTGCCTGGATGTCCCAGGAGAGGGTGTCCACAGTGTCAGCTGGTACAGAAATCATTCTGCAATTGGTCAGCACTGCAGGGGCTGGAATGCATCGCCACTGCCCCAAAACCTCATTGTAGTTCAAATTTGCTCAGGTCCCTTTCACAATTTGACTCTTGCAACAGTGTTTTGACTCATCAATTTTCTTTCACTAGTAAGACCACATTCTGTGAACAAACCTAGCGTCTGGGGGAGTGGGGAGAATCTCTACATCCTGGTTCAAACTTCACCATTTGGCTTGGATCCTGTTAACCAGATCACACAGCAGTTACAGAGCAGAAGGAGACCATTCGACCCATTGTGTCTGCGCTATCCTTCAAAATGACTGTCTCACCGAGTGGCATTCTTCTACCTCGTCCACAAAAATGCTGCACATTGTCCCTTTTCAAATGACCATCTCATTCATTTTGAATGCCTCAATTGAACCGTCCTCCACCCCGCTGGCAGGCACTGATCCCCAGTGAAAGGTTTGTGGATGTTGGCTGAGGAATAGGAGTGGATCAGACTGTGATACTCTCTGAAATCAAGTAATATCCTAAGTCAAGTAAGATGTCCTAAATCTATGTCCATGTAGCTGGGAAATATGGCAGAATAAATCTAATGAGAATGTCGAAAGAAAGTAAGTGTGAACTAATCTAACACATTATTGGATTCATTTGAGAAATAATGGATGAACATTGAACTTGCAGAAAGAAGAACCATTGCTGAAGGCTTGCAGGATAAGTGACAGCTAATTGAACAGTGAAGGAGTCTTTGATGAAGGTGAAAGTTCAGTGCAGAGAGGGAAGGAGGTAGGCTCCTGTTGTGTTTTTTTTCAATCTTTAGTGGTTAGCATTTGTCTTTGGTTTGCAAGCTAGGAGTTTGTAACTTGGATATTGTATTAGTGCTCAGCTACAAAAAACGCTGGCCCTTGAGAAGTATAAATGGGTATGAAATTATTGTGGAAAATGAAGAAATGGTGGGGATATAGATGAATTGCTCTGTGTCTATCCTCACTGTATGCATACAATACATGAGAGGGTAAACCAGGGCCTAAAAAGAATCAGGAAATTAGTGTAATTAGTATCAGTAGAGAAAACAATGGGAAAAGCTGGAGGGATTATAAAATCCAACAAATCCCCAGACTTGATGGACGACTGTTTTTAGTCAGAAGTAACACAACACCAGGTTATAGTCCAACAAGTTTATTTAAAATCACAAGGTTTCGGAGCGCTGCTCCTTCGTCAGGTGTCTTATGACTTTGTCCACCCCAGTCCAACACCAGCATCTCCACATCATGGCTACCATATTTTTTTTAGGGGTTTCAAAGAGACAGCTTCAAAGATAATGGGTGCACTGATTAAGATTACCAAATTTGCTTTGGTTCTGGAACAGACCAAGTTGATTGGAAGTGAGCAAATGTAGCGCCATTATTTAAGAAAGCAAGGAGAGAGAAATAAACAGGGAACCACAGGCCAATTAGCTTGACACCAGTTGTTGAAAAAGTGCTGGCATCCATTAGTAAGGAATGCGATACAAAGTCATAGTATGATCAGACAATATCAGCATGGTTTTAGAATTAGATTCCCTACAGTGTGGAAACAGGCCCCTTTGGCCCAACAAGTCCACACCACCTCTCCGAAGAGTATCCCACCAAACCCATTCCCCTGACTCATTCACATCCCTGACACTATGGGACAATTTAGCTTGGCCAATTCACCTAACTTGTACATCTTTGGATGTGGGAGGAATCCGGAGCACCCAGAGGAAACCCACGCAGACAGGGGGAGAATGTGCAAACTCCACACAGGTAGTCGCATGAGGTTGGAATCGAACCTGGTCCCTGGCATTGTGAGGCAACAGTGCTAACTACTAAGCCACTGTGCCGCCCTAAGAGATCTGCAAAGAGATCTTTGATAAACAGTGTTTTGACAAATCTTTCGGCATTTTTTGGCAATGTACCTTGTAGAGTTGATAAAGGAGAACCAGTAGAGGGTATAGCAGTGTGTGACAGTTCATTGATTCTGACTTGCTGCAGAACCATACTCTTGTTTGGTGTTGTCTGGAGTTTTGGATACTGATGGCGTAGGCTTCTTCTTTCTTTTCATTGTATTGCTTGTTATGGACTAGGCCAGAACCTCTCAAAACATTTCAAGAAAGTAGCCCGGACCTTAACTTTTCTAGTTGTTTTGAGCAGGTGTAAAATGGATATTCCAGCAGTGAGGCAGCTGGCCCAACCACTTAGTTTTAAACAAAACAGAAATTATTTGCAATATTACCAAATGAAACACAAACAAAAGAGAGCAGAATACCGAATAGCGTAACCGATCTGAAAACCCAATGGATTAACCCAACTTAATGATGCTGTTCCAAGTACTTGCAACAATCCCCAGAAACACCCCTTGGCTCAAAAGTTAAAACCAAACACAGGGTCTTGCAGGAGAGAAGTCAGAGAGAGGGAGGGTCAGCATGGACCTACTTCTTTGGGTCCAGCATCTTCACAACCGCCTGACTGCTCTCAGTGAATAGCCAGAGTGCCAAAAACCAAATCAAACCAGAGAAAAACTGAGCTGGGAGAACTGGCCACTCCCCTTGCATTCTACAAGTGGTTTTTTAAAACTTGAATGCTTTTTTCCTGAGGCAGTATCTGTTAGCTATAAAAAAATTGGCTCTAAAACCCTTTAAACTTTTCAGAATCTGTGTCTTTTATGACCCCTCTGGAAAAAAAGGGCCAAGGGCACCATAAGCTTTTTAAAGGAACAGCATCATCACATGCTTAACTCTGAACCTCTTCCGCTCTTTGCCTCTGGCATT
The DNA here is from genome assembly GCF_037043375.1 of Chiloscyllium plagiosum. NCBI lineage: Eukaryota > Metazoa > Chordata > Chondrichthyes > Orectolobiformes > Hemiscylliidae > Chiloscyllium > Chiloscyllium plagiosum. The sequence continues at coordinate 64,120,444 of NW_028270157.1, read as the reverse complement.
GTTATGTATTGGAAGGACTTGTAGGGTTGGCACTCAGTTCTACTGGCTGTACTATGAATATCCCCACCATAATCATCAAGTCTTGGAAAGGGACTATAACCCAGAGCTCCTGGCTTGGAGGCAGGGATATAATCCACTGCATCATGGGACCTTAGCAGTAAAAGGTAGTACGCTGGAATTTTCAGAAAACATTTGATAAATTGCCACACAAAATGTTAGCAGACAAGATAAAGGTTCATGAAGCTGGAGATGATATATTAGCACGGATAGATAATTTGTGTAATAGACATGAAATAAAGAATCAGGATAAATTTGGTGTTTCCAAGTCTGCGGGCTGTAATTTGTGTAGTAAGCATTAGTTCTGGGGTCTTAGCTACTTATAATTTATACCAATGTCATAGACAAATAGACAGAGAGTAATATATATTCTCCCGGAAGTCACAAATGGATTCAGTTCTTACTGAGATGAAACTGTAATTGTCTAAAATAGAAATCACCAGAGACCATTTGAAATTCAGTGAATATGTCTGATGGCTAACAGAAGCTCATTGGTAATGGTTCCCCTGGAGGTGTAAATATTTCCATTTCACTAAGAAACCTGATAATGTGAGCCACCCGACCAAATGGATGAGAAACAGTTTTAGTTTAAAAAGCAAGTTAATTACCTTGATTAAAAGGCAATGGATGAATCAATGCTCCAGGTTAGGCCTATCCAATACCTAGTATGGAATGAAAGGAAAATACTGCAGATGCTGGAAATCTGTCATAAAAAGAAACAGAAAGAGTGCCGGAGAAACTCAGCTGATCTGGCAGCATCTATGAAGAGAGAAACACAGTTAATGTTTCAGGTCTGCAGTGCTGTTCAGAACTGAAAGGAGCTGCAAAGTGATGTTGAACATATGTTAGACAGGAAGGAGGAGCAAGTGGAACAGATTGTGGGTGTGCCCAGAGCGAAAGACAATGACTAATGATGACAAAGGAGTGATAGAGATATTAAGTAGGTGTAAATATTCAGTTGTGAAAAGAAGAAAAGAGATCTGCTCAACTGAGAGCAAAGCCAACAAGACTCAACCAAGACGTGGCCAAGGAGGATGAAGGAAACATCAAAAATGGAGGAGAGAGATTGTACTCTGATACAATGATAAGTTTCTATTGAAATTCTAATGTGGAAGCATGGTTAAATTGTTTGGGGATGGAGACCATTTTGAGTTGAATCTGTATAAGATGGGCTAAGAGCAAACATTTTGTACTGAACTAATACTTCCACTCTCCCAGTTCCAAATTCCAGAAAGAACCTATACCCACTCTGCCATCTTGTGGTTCAATATGTTGTTTCTTGGAATGAGAGGATTGACTTAACATGAGAGGCTAAGTACATTAGTCCTTCCCTTCTGGAGTTTAGAATCTCATTGAAACATACAAGATACTGAAGGGGCTTGGTGAGATAAATACTGAGAGGTTGTTTACCCTGGCTGAGGTATATAGAAGGTAGAGCATAGCCTCAGGATAGGGAGCCGATCATAGGGGACTGAGATGAGGAGTGAATATTTCTTTCTAAGGATTGTGAATCTTTGTAATCCTCCAGACAGATACTCCATTATTGAATAAACCTAAGGCTGAGATAGACAGATTTCTTAGGGAATTGTGAGATAGAGGAAGCAAGTGGGAAAGTGGAGTTGGAATTGAAGATCTGTGATATTGAATGGTGGAGCCATCTTGATAAGTCATAGGACATTTTTGTCTCCTTTTGCTTTGTTCAATTGCACATAGAAGATAGAACATAGAACAGTACAGCACAGTACAGGCCCTTCGGCCCTCAATGTTTTGCAGCCTACTATTCTAATCTAGGATCAGACTAACCTACATACTCTTCATTGTACTATCTTCCACATGCTTATCCAAGAGTCGCTTAAATGTCCCTAATGTACCTAACTCTACCAGCACCACTGGCAGTGCATTCCATGCATCCACCACTCTGTGTGTAAAGAACCTACCTCTGACATCTCCCCTAAACCTTCCTCCAATCACCTTAAAATTATGCCCCCTCGTGATAGACATTTCTGCCCTGGGGGAAAGGTCTCTGGCTAGCCACTCTATCTATGCCTCTCATCATCTTGTACACCTCTATCAAGTCACCTCTCACCCTTCTTCGCTCTAATGAGAAAAGGCCTAGATCCCTCAACCTTTCTTCATAAAATATAGGAATGTTTGGAGGAATATGGGCCAGGTGCTGGCAGGTGGGACTAGATTGGGTTGGGATATCTGGTTGGCATGGACCAGTTGCTCCGAAGGGTCTGTTTCCATGCTGTACATCCCTATGACTCTAAGACTATATGCCCTCCAGTCCAGGCAGCATCCTGGTAAATCTCCTCTGCACCCTCTCTAAAGCTTCCACATCCTTCCTACAATGAGGCAACCAGAATTGAACACAATATTCCAAGTATGGTCTAACCAGATCTCTATAGAGCTGCAGCATAACCTTGCGGCTTTTAAACTCAACCCCCTTGCTAATGAAAGTCAACACACCAAAAGTCTTCTTAACAGCTCTATCAACTTGGGTGGCAACTTTGAGGGATCTATGGACATAGACGCCAAGATCCCGCTGTTCCTCCACACTGCCAACAATTCTGCCTTTAACCCTGTAATCTGCATTCAAATTTAACTTTCTAAATGAATCACTTCACACTTTTCCAGGTTGAACTCCATCTGCTACTTAACAGCACAGTTCTGCAACCTGTCAATGTCCCATTGCAACCTACAACAGCTGCAACCTACAACACTATCCACAATTCCACCAACATTTGTGTCATCGGCAAACATACTAACCCACCCTTCCACTTCCTCATCCAGGTCAGTTATAAAAATCACAAAGAACAGAGGTCCCAGAACAGATCCCTACAGAGCACCTCTGGTCACCGAGCTCTAGGCTGAATACTTGCCATCTACCACCATCTTTTGTCTTCTTTGGCCAGTCAATTCTGTCTCCAGACAGTCAAATTTCCCTGTATCCCATGCCTCCTTACTTTCTGAATGAACCTATCATGGGGAACCTTATCAAACACCTTGCTAAAAGCCATGTACACCACATCCACTGGTCTACCTTCACCAATGTGTTATGTCATGTCCTCAAAATATTCAATAAGGCTTGTGAGGCATGACCTGCCCCCCTCAAAGCCATGCTGACTATCTCTAATCAAACTATGGCTTTCCAAGTAATCATAAGCCTTGTCTCTCAGAATTCTCTCCAGAATTTTACCCACCACTGACTGGTCTATAATTCCCAGGGTTATCCCTATTCCCTTTCTTGAACAAGGGAATAACATTTGCCACCCTCCAATCATCTGGTACTATTCCAGTGGACAGTGAGGACGCAAAGGTCATCACCAAAGGCGCAGCAATCTCTTCCCTCACTTCCTGTAGTAACGTAGGGCATAACCCATTGGACCCAGGGGATTTATCTATCCTTATGTTTTTCATAATTTTCAGCACATTCTCCTTCCTAACATCAACCTGTTCCAGTATATCAGTCTGTTTCATGCTGTCCTCAGAAATGTCAAAGTCCCTCTCACTCATGAATACTGAAACACTATTTATTAAGGACCTCCCCTACTTCATCTGACTCCAGGCAAACGTTTCCTCCACTATCCCTGCTTGGCCCTACCCTCACTCTGGCCATCCTCTTGTTCCTTACATAAATATAGAATGCCTTGGGGTTCTCCTTAATCCTACCCACCAAGGCTTGTTCATGCACCCTTTAGCTCTACAAAGTCCATTCTTCAGTTCCTTCCCGGTCACCTTGTAACCCTCCAAAGCCCTGTCTGATCCTTACCTCCTCAACTTTAAATAAGCTTCCTTATTCCTGACTAGATATTCCACATCCCTTGTCACCAAAGGTTCTCTCAACAAACCTATCCAGCACTCGCAGCAATTGCTTCCTAAACAACCTCCACATTTCTGTTGTGCATTTCCCTGAGAACATCTGTTCCCAACTTAGGCACCTCAGTTTCTGCCTAGTAACATCATAATTCTCCCACCCCAATTAAAATACTTTTGAATACTCTCAGCTCCTATCTCTCTCCATGCCTATTGTAAAGGTCAGGGAGTTGTGATCACTATCACCGAAATGCTCTCCCACCAAGAGATCTGACACCTGTCATACTTTGTTCCCAAGCACCAAATCCAATATGGCCTCCCCGCCGGTCGACCTATCTACATATTGCAGCAAGAATCCTCCATGGACACACGTGACAAAAACTGCTCCATCCAAACTATTTGAACTAAGGAGGTTCCACTTAATATTTGGGAAGTTAAAGTCACCAGTGACAACAACCCTGTTAGTTCTGCACCTTTCCAAAATCTGCCTCCCAATCTGCTCCTCCATTTGTCTGTTGCTATTGGGGGACCTGTAGAAAACTCCCAATAAAGTGACTGCTCCTTTCCTGTTTCTGATTTCCACCCATATTGACTCTGTAGACAAACCCTCCTCGACGATCTCCCTTTCTGCAGCTGTGATGCTATCCCTGATTAGCAATGCCACTCTCCCACCTCTTTTACCTCCCCATCCCCCCCCCCCTCCCCATTCCTTTTGAAACATCTAAACCCTGGAACATCCAACAACTATTCCTGTCCCTATGATATCCACATGTCCATAATGGCCACAACATCATAGTTCCAAGTACTGATCTATGCTCGGAGTTTGTCACCCTTATTCCTGATACTTATTGCGTTAAAATAGACACATTTCAATCCATCTCACTGACTGCATCTTTGCCCTGTCAAGTGCGTATCCCTCGTCACAGACTTTCTGCATGCTGTATCTGACTGTTCACCGGATCAGGCAGCATCCAAGGAGCAGGAGAATTGACGTTTCAGGCATGAGCCCTTCTTCAGGAATGAGGAAAGGACCACAGCCACATCTCTGACACTTTCCTCATTCCTGAAGAAGGGCTCATGCCCGAAACGTTGATTCTCCTGCTCCTTGGATGCTGCCTGACCTGTTGTGCTTTTCCAGCAACACATTTTCAGCTCTGATCTCCAGCATCTGCAGTCCTCACTTTCTCCTCGAAGATTTTAACCTACTGCGAATCCTCTTCCAAGGATGCCTTCCTTGAAGAAGCTCTCTTCCTCCCCCTACAAGGATCTTAGTGAGTCTATCTCTCACTGCACACCCCAGGTCATCTCCTCTGCCCAGAAGCTCTTCAGCCACATTCTCAAACAGACTCGCTACCACATCCACATCTCTGACACTTTCTTCATTCCTGAAGAAGGTCTCATGCCAGAAACGTCGATTCTCCTGCTCTTTGGATGTTGCCTGACCTGCTGCGCTTTTCCAGCAACACATTTTCAGCTCTGATCTCCAGCATCTGCAGTCCTCACTTTCTCCTCTGACTGTTCACCACCTACTGCATCATCTGATCCGTAGTTCAGGTTCCCACCCCCCGCTCGGCCAATCTAGTTTAAACCCTTGCGAAGAGCTCCAGCAGACCTCCTGCCCAGGACATTGATGACCCTCCAGTTTAGGTGCAACCCATCCTTCTTGTACAGATCTCACCTTCCCCAGAAGGTATCCCAATGATCCACATATCTGAAGCTCTCCCTCCTACACCAGCCCTGCAGCCATATGTTCATCTACACTTGCTCTCTATTCCTAGCCTCACTACCCATGGCACTGGTAGCAATCCTGAGATTACTACTCTGCTCACCCTGCCTTCTAATTTCCAACCTAACTTTGATAAGGTTCTCTATGCTAGGCTATTGCACAAAATAAGGAGGCATGGGTTTGAGCGTCATTTAGTGGTTTGGGTCAGAAGTTGGCTAACTGAAAGAAGACAGAGGGTGGTGGTTGATGGGAAATGTGCATCCTGTAGTTCAGTTACTAGTGGTGTACCACAAGGATCTGTTTTGGGTCCACCACTGTTTGCCATTTTTAAAATGATCTGGATGAGAGCGTAGAAGGATGGGTTAGTAAATTTGTGGATGACACTAAGGTCAGTGGAGTTATGAATAATGCCAAAGGATGTTGTAGGTTACAGAGGGACATAGATAAGCTGCAGAGCTGGGCTGAGAGGTGGCAAATGGAGTTTAATGCGGAAAAGTGTGAGGTGATTCACATTCGAAGGAGCAACAGGAATAAAGACTATTGGGCTAATCTTAAGATTTTTGGTAGTGTAGATGAGCAGAGAGATCTCAGTGTCCATGTACATAGATCCCTGAACATTGCCACCCAGGTTGATAGGGTTGTTAAGAAGGCATATGGTGTATTAGTTTTTAATTGGTAGAGGGATTCAGTGAAGGAGCAATGAGGTCATGTTTCAGCAATGAGGTACAAAACTCTGGTTGAGCTGCACTTGGAGTATTGCGTGCATTTCTGGTCCTTGCATTATAGGAAGGACATGGAAGCTTTGGGAAGATTTCAGAGGAGCTTTACTAGGATGTTGCCTGGTATGGAAGGAAGGTCTTATGAGGAAAAGCTGAGGGACTTGAACCTGTTTTTGTTAGAAGAAGTTTGAGAGGTGACTTAATTGAGACATATATGATAATCAGAGGGTTAGGTAGTTTGGACAGTGAGAGCCTTTTTCGTGAGATGGTGATGGTGAGAATGAGGGGACATAGCTTTAAACTGTGGGGTGACAGATATAGGACAGATGTCAAAGGTAGTTTCTTTTCTCAGAGAGTAGTAGGAGTGTAGAACACCCTGCCTGCAACAGTAGGAGACTTGCTAGCTTTAAGAGCATTTAAATGGTCATTGGATAAACATCTCAATGAAAATAAAATAGTGTAGGTAAGATGGGCTTCAGATTGGTTCCACATGTCAGCGCAACATCAAGGGATGAAGGGCCTGTACTATGTTGTAATGTTCTATCTTCTAACTCTCTATATTCTTATTTCAGGTCCTCATCCTTTTTCCTAGCTATGTCATCGGTACCAATGTGTACCACAACTAGCTGCTCTCCATCTCCATTAAGAATCCTAGAGACTCGATCCGCGACTTCCCTGACCCTGGCACCTGGGAGGCAACATATCATCTGGGAGTCTTGCTCACGGCAACAGAATCTCCTGTCTGTTCCTCTCATGATTGAATCTCCTATCACTATTGCTATCCTATTCTCCCACCTTTTCCTCGAGCCACAGAGAAGGCTCAGTGCCAGAGACTGGCCGCTGTGGCTTGCCCCTGGTAGGCTCCACCCACGCCCCCCCAAACCAGTCCTATTCTCTTGGAGTCACAACTGTTAATTGTCAGTGCTATAAAAGCAAATTACTGCGGATGCTGGAATCTGAAACCAAAAGAGAAAATGCTGGAAAATCTCAGCAGGTCTGATAGCATCTGTAAGGAGAGAAAAGAGCTGATGTTCCGAGTCTAACTGACCCTTCGTCAAAGCTTTGTCAGTGCTATAGGTCTGACTTTAAGCAAAGCTTCAGCAAATCACTGGGGTTGTAGAGAATTGCAGTTTGGAAGCTGCTAGCTGCGCAGTCAGAAAAAGAGTTGGGTAATGTCAAGGGTATATTGTGGGATGTGAATGGTGCAATCTGTGCTCCACTCCTGAGGACTGAGATCTGTGCTCACACTTAGGTACTATTTTAAAAAATATTCAGAGAGTGCACTTAACTCTTAGCCTGATGGAGACACTGCGGCAAGGTTATGAATTGTCCAGGAGCTCCAATTGTGCCGAATGAGCTTTTCGAATCCAGTTTTGCAGGGAATTGTATTGACCTCCACACTCTGTCTTACCCAAGTGTTGGAGGATAGTTCCTTGGAGGAGCTGGTGGCCTGATAAAACTTGTCGGTATTCGAGGCTCCAGCCAGACTCTGGTACCAAAGTTCTGTCATGTTTGCAATGGCTTCATACAACCCAACCTGAGATCGGAATATTGCAATTACTTTTACCAATATGTATTGCTCATATCATTTACAATATTTCCATTTACAAATGACTTCTTGAGCATCAAGCATAATATTATTGCAGCTGTTATTTTCTGAATAACTCATTGCCAACAAAATTACATAAACTTTCAAATTCCACTTCTTCATATGCAGCCTCTTGCCTCTTAAAATGCAAACAAAAATGCGCAGGTCCACGCATACACACAAGCTGGTATGCATAGACATATGGAAGTGCGCACACAATCCAACACAACTTATTTCCTTAACTGATCCATCTCACAACAGCAAACATGAAACAATCCGAACAAAATAATTTCAATGCAGTGTATCTTGCCATTAGGTTTCCCCTGGACACTGTGAGGAGATATTTTCATCCATGTTAAAAGCTCTATGTAAGTGGATTCATGCTTTTGTTTTCCTTCTTGGCAGTTCTCTTGCCAGGTGCTCTTCTCTTTTAATAACTACTGAACTGCACAAATTAATTAACAATACAGAAAATGTGGATCCTTTCAAACACATGATGGGTTTATTATCTTGGGGACTGTCTAGGGTAGCCAGAGATGATCCTAGTTGTGTGTTCCTTGTCAAGCTACAAGACTGAATCTACAATTGTAATCATTCTGATCAAAACAGAAATCTTTACAGAAACAGCAAAGTGTGTGTGTGAGTGTGATGGCATATACCATGAAAGAGTACATTTATTAATCCATCAATCTATAATTTCATCTGTGAGTTAAGATTTAATTCCTAAATAATTTGCAGCACTGACAAATCATGCTTTAGATTACTCCTTGAATTTAAAATCTATTGATTAACTTCATTTTTTTAATGATCTGTGTGGTGATGTTATAGGATAAAATGTGAATTTGGAAACAAGGTGTGGCAGTTCTAGTTGAACTGGAACAACTGCAGTGTGAAATGCAATTTTATCTTTGGTGGAATCAAATTCCATGTTTTGGTGTGAAAAAAAAAGAAATAGTAACACTGTTGCCTCCTGCTGAGTATTTCCTTATGGTTTAAACTCCCAAATAATTTGGGACAACTAAATTAGAGCGTGCATTAGCAAAAGGAACATTGGGGAAATTGGATGTTTGCTGTGTGTCAAATATATGGAGAATCTAGGTGAGCCCCAGATTTGCAACAAGTCATTTAACATCTCATCAAATGGGTCTAAGCAGGGCAGAGCGAAACAATTCATGTGAGGAACCTGAATGACACAAAACGTTGGGTTTGGGGTTCCATGAGGCATTGAATTCTTCAGATTGTGAGCCCAAGCACAGTTCCAACTCTCTGACGTGCAGCATTAACTGTGGTAGGATACTGAGCAGTTGACTGAGGAGGCAAATTGGAACCTGAATATTGTCATTCATTGTTTCAAATATAACTCTTGTTGGCAGTATTTCCCAAGGCAGCTGTATTGAGGCCAGCGCTGGTGAGTGTTGTTATGCCAACCTCCTGAAGCTAGCTTGCAGAATCCTGGGGAGCCACAGAATTCCGGCATTTTGGCACAAACCCCTTGAACTTCCTCACAAGTGCTCAAGTAACAAGCTGCCTTCTCAACCCTCTGATTCTCACCCTGCTGGGACCTCTGATCTGCCCCTTGGTCCTTTGGTCCCAAACCCAGACTTCCATTTCCACCATATAGGTTGCTGTTTGCCCAGAGGAGGGTTGGTAACATCTGGAATTGACGTGGATTTGGCAGAACACGGCCATGTGCATCCCTGGAGAAAACCCATCAGGATGTTAAAAACCATTATTGACATTTTCTTCGAATATTTCTCTTCCCCAGATATAAGAATGCTTGATAGTCACACATTATACGATTAGAGAATGAGTCTCTTTGCTTTTTAATCAGTGTGAGAAGTCAACATTTCACAAGGCTGGGTATCTTGGCTAACAAATGGCTGAAGCATGGGAGAAGACATGATGCAATGTCTAGAACTACATGTCATCACTACTGGAAACTTGTGATGATAACTTTAAAAGGTTATTTTGTCCTGGTCTTTTTTGAAGAGAGCTTGCAAGGCAGAGGTGCCAAAAGGCTACTTGAAGACAACTTAAGTGAACAACTTGCGAGGTCTTTAGGATTTTCTAAAGGTTGGAACAATGGAAGCAGCTGGGTGTGGCCAGCTCTCTCTTACTAGGCTTTCCAGTTGTTTTAACTTTAAGCAGTCGGAAACTGTTTGGGGTCTCAAAACAATTGGAAGCTTCAGTAAATGTCTTTTGGCTGCTACATTCTCTGAACTTTGTCTTAATGTTTCTTCCTCCTGGATTGGACAACTGCATGTAAGAATGTCTCTGAATTTGCCTTTTTGCCAAGGGGTGTGTTTATGGGATGCTACTATATTGGAACAGTTAATTAGTAATTGGTACTGTATCTATTATTGGCTTAATGTTGTTCTAGTAGTTAAATTATTCTAAACTCCTCTTTCTTTAGTTTGTATTTTAACTGCAGTTATTTTTATTTATTCACTTTTTGGATCTAGGCATCGCTGGCTGACCAGCATTTATTGCCCATCCCTAATGTTTAAATAAATTGTGTTTTGCTTAATGAATGAGTAGTTTGACCAGTCACATCTCATCTGGAACACGGCACTTCACATCTTTAAGATAAGAAAAGTTTAGGGTCTAGGCTACCTTCTTAAAATATTTTGAGGGGGTCTGCTCTGGTCCATAACAAACTCTCTTATAACCATTTGCTCCCTAAATGTCCAATTCCCTGTATGAAGTCCTAGGACCAATAGCTTTAAAACTCCACCAGAATTAACCCAACACTGTCCTGTGCACAGCAACAGATTTCTCTGATCCTGTCACCTGTCAGTCAGGCTGAGTCCCAGGCTGGAGCTGATAAGTGATATCATGTGAACCCCCGAGTTAACGCTCTGCAGCATGCAGGAATCCTGACTTTTTCAGGTTGCCTCCAAATTTTCCAGTAGAACAGATAGGTAAAAATCCAGTGCTCCTTATAACTGAGCTGAAATGATTGTTGTATTATTTCTGACCGACAACATATTGTAAATATTAATACACTTTTAAGACACATTGTCATGACCTGAGGGTCTCATTTTTCATCTTACCTTTAATTATGTGAAGCATGACACTCTGCTAAAAAGTATGATCCTCTGTTGTAAATGAATTGCTTAATACTAACCCAGCCACTTAAAGGCTAGGTGAATGTAATGTTTGTACATAACAGTTAACTGTAACAAGTGTCCACTGGATTTTTCAGCACCACAATATCCATACCTTGGAGATGCCGGTGTTGGACTGGGGTGTACAAAGTTAAAAATCACACAACACCAGGTTATAGTCCAACAGGTTTAATTGGAAGCACACTAGCTTTTGGAGCGACACTCCTTCATCAGGTGATAGTGGAGGGCTCGATCGTAACACAGAATTTATAGCAAACATTTACAGTGTGATGTAACTGAAATTATACATTGAAAAATTGATTGTTAAGCCTTTCATCTGTTAGAATACAGTGATAGTTTCACTTCTTTCATGTGTAAATCACAAAACCTTTTTTTTTAAAGTTGCATTCTCGGGTTAGCTGTTAACAATGGTGATAGCTAGACAATATGTTGAAGGTGTTGGCCCCCTGTGTTCTCTGTCTATGCCATGATGTTTAGATTGATTCTAATCTAAAAAGTGAGATAACAGAGTTTTACATAAATTCATGCAGTTTTTCAGCTCAGAGTTCTACATGAATGCATGCAGTTTTTGAGCAAAGTACAATGTAACTCTGCAAGTACAAATTCACCCCACAAACTATATGTGTGCATGTGGGTCTTTGTCTGTCTGTGAGTGTGTGTCTGTCTGGGGTGGGGGTTGTGAGTGTGAGAAAGTGTGTGTGTGTGTGTGTGGTGAGTGCAGAGTGTCTTAAGTCTGTGAGGGGGTGCATCTGTGAGTGTGGGAGTGTGTATGTCTATAAGGCTGTGTGTGGGTGCCTGTGTGCGCGTCTGTGTGTACCTGTGTCAGTGTGTATGTGAGAGCGTGTGTGTGTAGGAATATCTGTGTGTGTGTGTAGTGCAATGGTGATCACCTGTAATGTGACATGAACCCAAGGTCCCGGTTGAGGCCCTCCCTATGGGTACCGAACTTAGCTATCAGCCTCTGCACGGCCACTTTTCTCTGCTGCCTGTCCCGAAGTCCACCTTGGAGGATGGTCACCCGAAGGTCCGAGGCTGAACGTCCTGGACCACTGAAGTGTTCCCCAATTGGGAGAGAACCCTCCTGTCTGTCGATTGTTGTGCAGTGCCCATTCATCCGTTGTCGTAGCCTTTGCTCGGTTTCCCCAATGTACCTTGCCTCCGGGCATCCTTGCCTGCAACGTATAAGATAGACAACGTTGGCTGAGTCACATGAGTACCTGCCATGTACAAGGTGGGAGGTGTTCCCACACGTAATAGTGGTATCTATGTCCACAATCTGACACGTCTTGCAGCATCTACCGTGACAGGGTTGTATGGAGTTGTCTTGAGAGCCAGTGAGGTGCTCATCCTCATTGATAATGTGTTGCAGGTCACGAAGAACATGGCGTAATGTTTCAGCTCCTGGGAAGTACTGAACAACGAAGGGTACCCTGTCAATTGCAGCACGTGTCTGTCTCCTGAGGAGGTCATTACGGTTCCTTGCTGTGGACATTCATTCCAATGAGTTCCCATCTCTGCATTCAGTAAAAGTCAGCAGGTCAGGCAGCATCCAAGGAGCAGGAGAATCAACGTTTCGGGCATGAGCCCTTCTAGGACGCTGCCTGACCTGCTGCGCTTTTCCAGCAACACATTTTCAGCTCTGATCTCCAGCATCTGCAGTCCTCACTTTCTCCTAGAAGATTTTAACCTACTGCGAATCCTCTTGCAAGGATGCCTTCCTTGAAGAAGCTCTCTAAGAGAAGGGCTCATGCCCGAAACGTCGATTCTACTGCTCCTTGGATGCTGCCTGACCTGCTGTGCTTTTCCAGCAACACATTTTCAGCTCTGATCTCCAGCATCTGCAGTCCTCACTTTCTCCTATTCAGTAAAGATCACCCGACAGTGCTTTTGAAATCCCATCTCAAGAAGAACAAGGCCTTGTGTTTGAGCTGCCAGACCTCAACACCATATGCACAACACAAGTTCCGATGACATGCAGTGCTGTATTTTAAAAGGCACCAATTGATTCCGCTGCAGATTTTTTTATTCCAAACAGAAAGCTTTTTCAATTTTATTCGTGAGATTCAGTTTCCAACACCTCAAACAAGAAAGAACAAAGAACATTACAGCACAGGAACAGGCCCTTCAGTGCTCCAAGCCTGCACTGATCCAGATCCTCTATCTAAACCTGTGCCCTATTTTCTAAGGATCTGTATTCGTCTGCTCCCTGCCCATTCATGGATCTGTCTTGATACATCTTAAATGACGCTATTGTTCCTGCCCCTACCCCTCTGCTGGCAACGCATTCCAGGCCCCCACCACCCTCTGCATAAGAAACTTTCCACACATTTCTCCCCTAAACCTTTGCCGTCTTATTTTGAACTCATGATCCCTAGTAATTGAGTCCCCCACTCTGGGGAGAAAGCTTCTTGCTATCCACCCTATCTATACCGTTCATGATTTTATAGATTTCAATCAGGTCCCCCCTCAACCTCCATCTTTCTAATGAAAATAATCCTAATCTACTTAATGTCTCTTCCTAGCTAGCACTCTCTATACCAGGCAATGTCCTGGTGAACCTCCTCTGCACCTCTCCAAAGCATCCACATCCTTTTGGTAATGTGGCAACCAGAACTGTACGCAGTATTCTAAGTGCGGCCGTACCAAAGTCCTATACAACTGTAACATGACCTGCCAACTCTTGTACTCAATACACCGTCCGATGAAGGAAAATATGCCATATGCCTTCTTGACCACTCTGCTGACCTGCATTGCCACCTTCAGGGAACAATGAACCTGAACACCCAGATCTCTCTATACGTCAATTTTCCCCAAGACTTTTCCATTTACTGTATAGATTGCTCTTGAATTTAGATCTTCCAAAATGCATCACCACGCATTTGCCCGGATTGAACTCCATCTGCTATTTCCCTGCCCATCTATCTATATTCTGCTGTATTCTCTGACAATCCCCTTCACCATTTGCTACTCCACCAATCTTAGTGTCATCTGCAGACTTTCTAATCAGACCACCAATAACTTTCTCCAGATCATTTATGTATATCACAAACAACAGTAGTCCCAACACTGATCCCTGTGAAACACCACTGGTCACAGTTCTCCATTTTGAGAAACTCCCTTCTACTACTGTCTCCTATTGCCCAATGAGTTCTCTATCCATCTGGCTAGAATACCCTGGAGCACATGCGACTTCACCTTCTCCATCAACCTACCATGGGGAACCTTATCAAACGCCTTACTAAAGTTCATGTATCTGACATCTACAGCCCTTCCCTCATCTATCAACTTTGTCACTCCCTCAAAGAATTCTATTCAGTTAGTAAGATATGACCTTCCCTGCACAAAATCATGTTGCCTATCACTGATAAGCCCATTTATTTCCAAATATAAATAGATCCTATGCCTCAGTATCTTCTCCAGCAGCTTCCCTGCCACTGATATCAGGCTCACTGATCCATAATTACCTGGATTATCCCTGCTGCCCTTCTTAAACAAGGGAACAACATTAACAATTCTCCAGTCCTCCGGGACATCACCTGTATTCAAGGATGCTGCAAAGATATCTGTTAAAGCCCCAGCTATTTCCTTTCTCTTTCCTCAGTAACCTGGGGTAGATCCTATCCGGACCTGGGGACTAAATGCCTTTTAGAACACCCAAAACTTCTTCCCTCCTTATGCCAACTTGACCTAGAGTACTCAAAGATCTATCTCTAACCTCAACATCCATCATGTCCCTCTCCTCGGTGACTACCAATGCAAAGTACTCATTAAGAATCTCGTCCATTTTCTCTGACTCCACCCATAACTTTTCTCCTTTGTCCTTGAGTGGGCCAACCCTTTCTGTAGTTACCCTCTTGCTCCTTATATATGAAAATAAGACTTTGGGATTTTTCTTAACCCTGTTTGCAAAAGATGTTTCATGACCCCTTTTAGCCTTCTTAATTCCTCGTTTCAGATTGGTCCTATATTCCCGATATTCTTCCAAAGCTTTGTCTATCTTCAGTCACCTAGACCTTATGTGCGCTTCCTTTTTTCCTCTTAGCAAGTCTCCCAATTTCACCTGTCATCCATGGTTCCCTAATCTTGCCATTTCTATCCCTCATTTTCACAGGAACATATCTCTCCTGAGCTCTAAACAACCCCTCTTTAAAAACCTCTCACATATCGAATGTGGA
Organism: Chiloscyllium plagiosum; assembly: GCF_037043375.1. NCBI lineage: Eukaryota > Metazoa > Chordata > Chondrichthyes > Orectolobiformes > Hemiscylliidae > Chiloscyllium > Chiloscyllium plagiosum. Next base: position 64,105,235 of record NW_028270157.1, on the reverse strand, counting down.
TTTACCTTCAAACAGCTGCTCCCACCTACTTTCCCTGACTCCTGATGAATTTTGATATAGTTGGCCTTGCCCCAATTTAGTATTCTTCCTTTAGAACCACTTTCGTCTTTGTCCATGGGTATTCTAAAACTTAAGGAATTGTGATCACTATTTCCAAAATAATCCCCTACTGAAACATCAGCCACCTGGCTGGGCTAATTTCCCAACACCAGGTCCAGTATGGCCCCTTCCTGAGTTGGAGTATTTACACACTGCTCTAGAAAACCCTCCTGGATGCTCCTTACAAATTCTGCTCCATCTAGATCTCTAACACTAAGTGAATCCCAGTCAATGTTGGGAAAATTAAAATCTCCTATCACCACCCTGTTGCTCTGACATTTTTCCATAATCTGTTTACCTATTTGCACCACTAATTTATGCTCACTGTTGGGAAGCCTGTAGTACAGCCCCAACATGGTTACCGCACCCTTCCTATTTCTGTGCTCTGCCCATATTACCTCACTGCTTGAGTCCTCAATAATGCCCTCCTTCAGCACAGCTGTGATATCGTCTCTGACCAGTAATGCAACTCCTCCACCCCTTTTACCTCCCTCTCTATCCTGCCTGAAGCATCGATATTCTGGGATGTTTAGCTGCCAAACATGCCCTTCTCTCAACCAAGTCTCAGTAATAGCAATAACATAATGGTCCCAGGTACTAATCCAAGATCTAAGTTAATTTGCCTTACCTACTACACTACTTGCATTAAATTAAATGCACCTCAGACCACCAGTCCCTTTGCACTCATCATCTGCTCCCTGCCTCCTCTTCCCTTAGTCATGCTGACTTCATTATCTACTTGCTTACAAGCTTTAGTTACTGCTTCCTTACTGTCCTCTAACCTCATTTGGTTCCCCTCCCCAGCAGCATTAACAAAAGTACCCCCAAGGGCATTGGTTCCAGTCCAGCCCAGGTGGAGACTGTCCAATTTGTAATAGTCCCACCTCCCCAAGAACTTGTCCCAATATCCCTGTACCATCTCTTAAGCGATGCATTCATCCTGCTTATTCTATCATTCCTACTCTGACTAGCACGTGGCACTGGTAGCAATCCTGAGATTGCTACCTCTGAGGTCCTACTTTTTAATTTGGCTCCTAACTCCCTAAATTCTGCTTGTAGGACCTCATCCCATTTTTTATCCATATCGTTTGTGCCTATGTGCACCACACCAGCTGGCTGTTTACCCTCCCCCTTGAGAATGTTCTGCAGTTGATCCGAGGCATCCTTGACCTGTGCACCTGGGAGGCAACATACCATTCAGGAGTCTTGTTTTCGACCACCTATCTACTCCTCTTACAGTTGAACCCCTATGACTGTAGCCCTTCCATTCTTTCTCCCGCCCTTCTGAACAGCAGAGCCAACTACGGTGCCATGGACCTGGCAACTGCTGCCTTCCCCCGGTGAGCCGTCTTCTCCAACAGTATCCAACACGGTATACCAGTTTTGGAGGGAGATGACTGCAGGGGACACCTGCACTGCCTTCCTGCTTTTTCTCTGCTTTTTGCTCACCCATTCTGTTTCTGTCTCAGCAATCCTAATCTGCAGTGTGACCAATTCACTAAACGTGCTATCCACGACCCCCTCAGCATCGCGTTTGCTCCAAAGTGAGTCCATCCGCAGCTCCAGAGACGTCATTCAGTCTAACAAGACTGGACGCACTTCCTGCACGTGAAGGAGTCAGGGACATCAGCCGTGTCCCTGAGCTCCTACATGAGCAAGAGGAGCATAACACGGGTCTGAGATCGCCTGCCATTTTTAACCTTAAATTGAACTTTAGTCTTAGGTAAATGATAAAGGAAAGTTCTTTTTTTATGAAATCACTCAATGAAACAATTTTAAAAATGGAAATACAAAATCCTTACCTGATCAACTCACCACAGAGTCCTTTTTTTTTGGTTAGAGGAGGAGGGCGGGTTCACTCACCTTCCTAGCAGTCCTCTGGTCCTTACTCTCACCTCTCGACAAATGGAGGCCCCGACGCCCAAGGTAGGTTTTTTAAACAGTTTCACTCACCTTCCCAGCAGTCCTCTGGTCCTTGCTCTCACTTCTCGATGTTTTATTTGGATTCTTCCTACAGCATGATCTTTAGTGGTTCAACAATGTACATACAAAACTCATTTTAAAAATCAGAACAAAATGCACTAATGAAAATGACTTGTGGAGCGACCCCTGAACTTCATGCAAGCAGGTACAAGGAATATATAATTTTCAGCATAAAATTAATTATCATATTGTTCAGTGTTTTGATGTTACTTGTGAATTGCTACAAGGATTGAAGATTTAGTGGGCTGCTATTGGGATGAGGTAAATGTGAGTGTATTTGTCCCTCCTCAAAATTAACATATTTCTTAAAAATATTACTGGTTTACCAAATCAATCAGTTATAAAGAAATTACAATAATATCTTGGGATAGATTTTCTTCAAGTAGATTTGGAGGGATACGGGCCAACAGCAGGCAGGTGGGACTAGTTTAGTTTGGGATTATATTTGGCATGGACTGGTTGGGCCGAAGGGTCTGTTTCAGTGCTGTTTGACTCTGGAGCCCAAGTGAAGGGGAGAAAGGAAAATGTGGTGAGGAGATAGATGTGACCTTTATTCAATTGCATTAGTGATTGACAATCACTAATTCTCATTCATACATCTCAGTCCAGTGAGCCAAACTAGATTTGCAACAAAATAGATTGATGGTATAGATAAAAACGAAGGGACTTGGAAAATTTAGCCAAAGTGGAATAGGAGGTTTGCCTGTGAATAAAAAGATAAAGATATTAGGTCAAGTTAAGCAACAAGACATGACAGAAAACATTGGTGTAATTAGTTCATAGGCTTCCTAACAGGAGTTGAATTCGGTACACGTCAAGTCATTTGTGACACATATGTCAAAAGTAAGACAGAAATCATGTAGGAATTTATTTGATGTATTGATTCAGAAAACCAACTATATTTTAATTGTGTGAAGAATAACTTCATGGAGTGCATAGAGAATAATTTTCTAGAATGGTGAGTTAAAAACCAATGAAGAAACATTTTTCTTTTCAGATGTCGTATAGTGTAAACAGAGAGGGTTAATGATAAGATTGCACTAAAAGAAACTCTTGGAAAGAGGGATCACAATATCATGGAATTTAAAAATTTTGTTTAAGAGCAGTTAGTTAAGTTTGAAACCAGCTACATAAGTATTGGGAACATTAGCTAAAATAGATTAAGAAATTTGTTTAAAAGATATGTTAGATAAATAACAATGAACACTTAACTCATAATTCACAGCAAATAGAAAGTATCTTAAGGAATAAAAACCTCACAGAAAATGTATTGCAATGATGGGCGACAAGTGAAGTGAAATATAATTTAGATTGGAGGTTTAGATTTATAATGTTGTTGCTAAGCATAGTTAATTTAGGGATTAGGAACATCTTAAGAACTAAACAAAAGATGATCGAGAAATTGATTAAAGGCAGAGAAATGAGAATATGAGAGTAAACCAGTCAAAGATGTAAAGACAAACGACAAGAAACTGCGACGGGTGAAATTGTAATGAGGAACAAGGGAAATGACAGGATGTTGCTGGATATGGAAAATTTGCGTTACAACGGCTGGATAGGCTGGGACTTTTATTTCACCAGGGGGCCGAAGGTTGAGAGGCAATCTGATAGAAGTTCATAAAATAATGAGAGGTAGCGATAGAGTTCATGGTAGTTGTTTTTTTTTCCCTAGCAGGGGAATTTCAAGATGAGGGGGCACCTTTTAAGGTGAGAGGGTAGAGAGATTTTTAAAAAAAAGACATTGTAAATATTTCACACTGAGGGTGGTTCACGTGTGGAATGAACTTTTGGAGGAAGTGGTGAATGTGGTTACAATTACAACATTTAAAAGATATTTGGATAAGTACATGAATAGGAAAGGTTTGGAGGGATATGGGTTAGGAGCAGGCAAGTGGGACTAGTTTATTTTGGGATTATGGACTGGTTGGACTGGCATGACTCTATGGCTCTATGACAGAGATATTGTAAATACTTTGTGTCTACCTTCACAGCAGAAGACAAACAAAACATTTCAAGAGGAGTCAAAGTCTCTAGTGAAAATTAAATAAATGAACATCAGAAAAGAAACTGATCTGGAGAAATTAATGAATGAAAAAAATTGACGAGTGCTCTAAGCCTGATGGTCCACGTTTTAGAGTTTCAAAAGAAGTAGCTAGAGGTAGCAGATGCATTGGTTTCGATCTGACAAAATTTCCTGGCTTTAAAAATAGTTCCCAATGATTGGAAAATAACAAATGTAACCTTCAAAAGAAGGAAGGCGGGAGAATGTGGGGAATAGGGTGCTGTTAACTCTGAAGTCAGTAGTAATGATAGAATCTGTTAATCGGCACAAGATAACAAGAAATTTATGAAATTATGATCTGATTGATAGAGTCAGCTCATGAAAGGGAAGTCACAGTTGACAAATCTGCTTTGATGTTTTCCAGATTGTGGCTCAGTAGTTTGGATAGATGGAGTGCATTAGATTTGTGTATCTCACGATAGGTTATTCGAGAAAAGTAAATTTCATGAGATTGCGGGTAATACATCAGGTTGAGGATTAGGAACTGAAAACAGGCAGCAGGGATAAATGGGTTGCTTTTGGGCTGTGACTGGTGAGGTACCATAAGAATTAGTACTTGCCCCTCGGCTATTTAAAATCGACTACATGGACAACTATACTCTGAGTAACTTCCAAATTTGCGAATGATATAATGTTGGATCGGAAGGTAAACAGTGATTAGGCAGCAAAGTGGCTACAGAATGAAAAATAGAGTGAAATGACTGGAAAAGGTCCTGGCAGATGTGAATATTTAATGGAGGGAAGTGTAATGTTATTATCCATTTTGGCAGGAAAACTAGAAATGCAATATATTGTTTAAATGGTGAGATACAAGGAAAGATGGGTATTCAGAGAAAGCCTGGTGAATACATGAATCTTAGAAAGTTAACAAACAGGAGCAACTAGCAATTAGAAATCAGAAGGTACATTAATCTTTATTAAATGTAAAGAGATGATACTGTCATTATTTAGGATATTAGTGAGACTACATTGAGTCATAGAGTTGTACAGCACAGAAACAGACCCTTCAGTCCAACTCATACATGTTGACCAAACGTCCTAAATTAATTTAGTCCCATTTGCCAGCGCTTGGCTCATTTCCCTCTAATGCCTTCCTATTCATGTACCCATCCAGATGCCTATTAAATGTTGTAATTGTACAACTAGCCTCCACCACTTCCTCTGACAGCTCAGTCCATACATGCACCACCCTCTGTGTGACAAAGTTGCCCCTTAGGCCCCTCATAAATCTTTCCACTCTCACCTTAAACCTGTATCCTCTAGTTCTGGACTCTCCCACCCCAGGGAAAAGACTTTGGCTATTCACCCTATCCATGCCCCTCATGAGTTTATAAACCTCTATAAGGTCACCCCTCAGCCTCTGAGACTTCAGGGAAAATAGCTCCAGCATATTCAGCCTCTTCCTATAGCTCAAACCCTCCAACCCTGGCAACATCCTTGTAAATCTTTTCTGCACCGTTTCAAGTTTAACTACATCTTTCCGATAATAGGGACACCAGAATTGAACATGGCCAGGTGGCCTAATTAATGACCTTTTCACTCGCAAAATGACATTCCAACTCCGATAGCTGAAAAATGTGTTGCTGGAAAAGCGCAGCAGGTCAGGCAGCATCCAAGGAGCAGGAGAATCAACATTTCGGGCATAAGCCCTTCTTCAGGAATGAATCCCAACTCCTATACTCAATGCATAGACCAAAAGGCAAGCAACCAAACCTGTCTACCTGCAATTCCACTTTCAAGGAACTATGAACCACCCCAAGATCTCTTTGTCAGCAACACTCCCCAGGACCCTGCCATTAGGTGTATAAGTCCTGCTCTGATTTGGCTGACAAAGATGCAGCCCCTCACATTTATTTAAATTGGATCTTGAGGGCTGTATGTGGTTTTGATCTTCTTACCTAAAGGTAAGAATGACTTTCTGAGAGGGAACCTCACTAGACCTCAGTGATTTAGTGATTGTCCTGTGGGTCTAGATTGAGCAGATACTGAGTTCATATTACCCTGGGGCTGTACTGGGAGGAGTTTACACAGCCCAAGGAGTTGAGAGGTGAGGGATCTAGCCTCAACGATACAATTAGGTCATTTAGTACTCAGATGCAGAACAATTCTTTCACTAAGGCAGTTGTGAATCTTTGAATTGGCCACTTCAGGAGGCTGTGAATATTCAATCATTGAGTATATTCAAGATTTTTGGGTATGCAGAGAATCTGGGTTCTTAGGATAGGTTGGAAGGTGCCGCTGAGCTGTAATATCAGCCATTATCTTGTCTGAATGGTGGAGCAGGCTTGAAAGGCTCAATAGATTATTCTTGTCTTTATTCCTTATATTCTTATGTAAGTAACAGTGGCTCTGCAGTTAGTGCTGCAGCCTCACAGCGCCGGGGACCCAGGTTCGATTCCAGCCTCAGGCGACTGTCTGTATGGAGTTTGCACATTCTCCCTGTGTCTGACTGGATTTCGCTCCGGTTTCCTCCCATAGTCCAAAGGTGCGCAGGTCAGGTGCTAAATTGCCATAGTGTTAGGTGCATTAGTCAGAAAGAAATGGACTTGGGTGGGTTACTCTTTGAAGGGTAAATGTGGATTTGTTGGGCCAAATGGTTTGTTTCCACACTGTAGGAAATCTAATCTAATACTGGGGTACATTCTCATCCTCCTTAAACTCTCCTCAACCAAAAGTGAGCATATGATCTAATATACTTGCAAATATGGTTATTACCATACAGTTTAGTGTGAAAATGTAAAGAGTAGAGATCTGGTCGTTTTACTGCCACATCAGTTCTGAGTTAGCATGGAAACAGACCCTTCAGTCCAATTCATCCAAGGTTGATTAAATTTCCCAAACTAAACTAATCCTATTTGCTTGCCTTTGGCCCATATCCTTCTAAACCTTTCCTCTTCATGTACTTGTCCAAATGTCTTTTAAATGTTGTAACTGTACCTGCATCTGCTATTTATTTGGGCAGTTAATTCAACATCCTCATAGAGTCAGATAGCATGGAAACAGACCCTTCGGTCTAACCAATCCATGCTGACCATAATCCCAAACTAAACTGGTGCCACCTCCTGTTCCTGGCCCATATCCCTCTAATCTTTCCTATTCATGTATCTATCTAAATGTTTCATTGTAGTTGAAGCAGGAGTAGGCCATTTGGCCCATCAAGCCTGATCCACCATTCATTAAGATCATGGCTGATTTATCCATCATCTCAGCTCCTCCTACCTGCATTATCCCCATGACCTTTAATTCCCCAACCATGCTGCCTCTACTGCTTTCTTGGGCAGAGAATCCCATAGATTCACTACTTTCTTGGGGAAAAGCAGTTCCTCCTCATGTCTGTCTTAAATCTACTCCCCCTAATCTTGAGGCCATGTCCCCTAGTCTTAGTCTCATCCACCACTTGCCTGCCTCTATATTATCTATCCCTTTCATGATTTTGTGGGCGGCACGGTGGCACAGTGGTTAGCACTGCTGCCTCACAGCGTCAGAGACCCGGGTTCAATTCCCGACTCAGGCGACTGACTGTGTGGAGTTTGCACATTCTCCCCGTGTCTGCGTGGGTTTCCTCCGGGTGCTCCGGTTTCCTCCCACAGTCCAAAGATGTGCAGGCCAGGTGAATTGGCCATGCTAAATTGCCCGTAGTGTTAGGTAAGGGGTAAAGGTAGGGGTATGGGTGGGTTGCGCTTCGGCGGGGCGGTGTGGACTTGTTGGGCCGAAGGGCCTGTTTCCACACTGTAAGTAATCTAATCTAATCTAATCTAATCTAATATGTTTCTATAAGATCCCCTCTCATTCTTCTAAATTCTTCCTGATTACCAGTTGCACTTGCAAATCAACTTTTAGTCTTTCACATATGAGCACTCCTAAGTCCTTCTGCACTACAGTGTGCTGCAATCTTCCACTATTTAAATAATACTCTGTCTTATTTTTCCATCCAGGATGTATTCTAAATGTTGCCCACTTCTACCACTTCTTGGGGAAGTTCATTCAACACAGAACCACCTTCTGTGTAAAAAGATTGCCCCCTCCCCATGTCTTTTTAAAATCTTTCTCCTCTCACTTTAAAAGTGCCCACTAATCTTGAAATCCCCCAGCCTAGGGGGAAGAAAAACCTAACATTAACCCTATCTATGCCCGTCTTGGTTTTATAAACCTCTATAAAGTCACCGCTCAACCTCCTACACTCCAGTGGAAAAAAATCCCAGTCTCTCCAGATACTGAATAGACTTAAATCTACATTTTAATGTTCCTTGGAGAAAGAATCAAGAGACAGAGTTGTGTAAGTGAATTGCATCTCCGAGAAACAAACGTTATAGCTGTTACATCACTCAAAGACAGGTTGAATACAATTTCTATTGGCTGCTTTGCCAGCTGAATATGTTCTCATCAACTTGTGGGTTGGGCTGGACGATGAAAGATGGAGTTGGTTTCAGGACAAGCAGAAACGCAAGTCCAATTAGCCAATTCTTTTGGGTTCTTATCAAGTTTAGTTTCAGATTATTATCCCTCTCCAAGAGCAAACCTTAATTGGTTTGTTCATCTTGACATATGTAGAGTGTGCAGTTCATTGTAACGCTTGCTCATGGAAATCAGTCACAATGGAACATCTCTTCACCGCTGTTCTGTATCTGGCCACTATAAGCCATTCAATTTAAAGCATGGTTTTGCAGTCGACACTCAGTTGAACTCATGAATAATCGCTTGGAAGTGGTAATTATTACTGTTCGTAACCAAATGATTAGTCATGGGAATTTAGGCAACAACAATGTAAGGTGAAAAAGGGAAACTGATTTGAATTCATCCCTCATCTCGAATACCGCAGTACATGGCAGCACATGCATCAAACCAGTACTTTGATGCCTTCACTGGTTGAGGTAAACATGGACAGAATGTCACATGGAACCATTCAACTGGCACGGTGTGAATTAGCTGCATTTTTTTTGTCAAAATGGGGCAGGGATCCAGTGCTATGAAGTATGAGAGTGAAGCAAGGAGAGACAAGGGGATTGTTTCCATTCTCTTCCTCTTTTGTACTCCGAAATCTGAGGAAGAAACGAGGACGAAGTATCAGATCCAAAACTTCATTCACTGTCTAATTGCTCTCTTTAAAATTCTTTGAGCAGCAACTTAATTGCACTATTTCTGCACACCATTTCTCAGTCCCATCTTCTAACTGACAGCATTCATCACCAGCCAGACAACTGAAGTTTTCATTGCTAATTAACGTCACACTAATTAAAGTCCTAATCATTGCTCCTCTACCTCGCTGCAATCTCGGCGACCGCCAGAAAAGAAGATTAAAGACACAGGAGAGGAAATTGAATGAATCTTGCCCCCCCCCCCCCCCCCCTCATTGTAAGGTTTGCATTTAGACAAAGTAAGAAGGGATGGAGAAGGTACACGGAGTGTGATTTCGAATGTGCAATCTTGGCTGAGGATTTAGTGACAAGTGTAAGCAATCAAGCAAAACGTCCACATCAAGTCATGGAGTCAGATAACTTGAATTTCAGAACTGACAACAACTACCAGCACAGCAACTGACCCGAGACCACATGAAAAATACCACAGAAAATGAACACGTTATTGAAAAAGAAGCGAAACCACTATGGGTCGCAGCCCAGTTGCAAGATGCGAACTAATCAGATTCAACTCATGTTTATAAATTACCTGAGTTCATTCACAGTTGAACCTATAAATTAAATTTCTGTTCTGTAATCACACCAAATAGTTGCTTTTCTCTGAAGCAACAATTACAGTTAAAATGCCTCACCCGACCGTGTGAATTTTTTTCTCTCCCTGTTGGAAATGTTAAACCTGCCTGAAACAAACAGGTTGGTCTATTTGTCCCGACTTCTGGAGAGTAGGATTTCAGATGAATTTGGGGGTTTTCCTTCTTCATTCCCAGATGCGAGCTTTACTAGCAAAGCTGGGATTTACTCTCCATCCATACCTGCCCTGACTGTTACACTATTTCCGTTGACAGTTAGAAATCAGCCATTTACTCTGGGTCTGGCATCAAGTGTAGGCCAGACCAAGTTAAAATATCTGGTAAGGACTAGTTTGGTTTCTCCGCTAATCCAACACCTTCACAGTCACTTTTACTGATGTCAGGTTTTTACTTTCAATTACTTTCACTGTTCAGTTTCAGTATCTGAGCTACTGTAGTAACAGAAATCATAGAATCCCCTATAGTACATAAAGAGACCATTTTTGCCCACCGAGCCTGCACTAACCCTCCAAAAGGCATCCCACCCAGACCCAGTACATCCCCATAACCCCATGGTTAACACTCACAGCCTACAAATCCCTGGACGCTATGAGCCATTTAGCATGGCCAATCCATCTAACCTGTGGGAGGAAACCCACACAAACACTAGGAGAATGTGCAAACTCCACAGAGTAATTAGAATCGAACTCAGGTTCCTGGTGCTGTGAGGCAACAATGTTAACCAATGAGCCACTCTAAAACTGATCGTTTATTATAGATTAGTGACATCATGAAGGTAATATAAATGAAACTACAGATGCATTTACTGCAGCACTGACATACGGGTCAAAAACATAAATTGCTGGAAAAGGTCAGGAGGTCTGGCAGCAACTGTGGAGAGAAATCAGCGTTAATGTTTCGGGACCAGTGACTCTTTCTCAGAATGGTCAGCATTTGAAGGGAAAACCTATTAGCTTGACTTGAACATATATTTGGATTAGGGTTCAGTCAATGGGTCAAAATCTTGAAATTCTGTTCATGCATTTGTACCTTCACTACAAAGATCATCACCATTTCCCAAAGACATTTGCTAGTCTAGACTGAGGTGCAAATATATGAGAATTTCTTTGAAACTAGGAACACATTTGGAATGGAGAAAAATACAGATCTACTGGAAGACTTTTGTGTTCATTCACAGGACATAGATGTCACTGGCAAGGTTAGAACTTACTGCCTACCCCTCAATTTCTGAACTGATTTACTTCTGTAGCCAGTTCAGAGGATATTCAAAAGCAAACCATATTATTATGGGTCTGGAGCCACATATGTGCCTGACCAGATAGCGGTAATGAGATTTCCTTCCCAAAATGACAAAAGTGAACACTTAATATTTTACGACAAACTGGTGGCTTCATGGTGACCATTATAGATACTATTTTTCATTTAAATTCAAGTTTGTTTAATTAATAGTTTAAATTCCTCAACCTACCTGGGATCAGGGGGATTCAAACTTGGATCGCAGGACTATCAGGAGAAAGTGCTCCTGCTCCTTGGATGCTGCCTGACCTGCTGTGCTTTTCCAGCACCACACGTCTTCCTTTCTGGATTATCAGTCCATGACTGTGTAATGGAACAGCTATGTTATCATGCCATAATATAAACCCTTTGATTCTGTGGTGCCTAAACATCTAATGATCTCAGTCTTGATTTTACTCATTGACTGAGCACCCACTGTCCCCTCAACTAGACAATCCCAACATAATGAGGCACGGGCAGTATTTTTAGACTGCTGTAATGAAGAGCTGAGTGTTGAAGGGATGGGAGAAATAGCCTCCTTAAATGCTGGTTAAACAGCTAAGAAAGCAGGGGAATTCCCAGAAATTTGTAGACATCTTTTTGTTGAAATCTTTGTCCTCTGAGACATTTAGGTTTCCATTTCTGTGAATGTTGATTTTCTGCTTCACTGTTACCTAAAAATGACAGATTGACTCCAAATTGAGAGTGTAATCAGTCTCTGGAGTGTGGCAGTGTCAGCTACCTGCCCTAAAGGGCAGCTTTTGCACTCGGGCATGATATAAACGTAGTAGTGTCAAACCAGGTTTGAATGAGGCTCAGTCATTTTGCCAGTCTTTCTAAGCACTTTATAAACTGAAACCAAGGAAGGTATACTCCTAAAGCTTTTCCGAAGTTGTTAACTGACAGTAATATTCTGAAAACCATTCACTTTGAGAGTAGAACTCACACCGAACTCCCAGACACAACATAACTGATGGAGCACAAAAGGCAGTCAGTTAGAAGAGTGAGCGAAAGCAGGGGATATGGAAGCAGAGTGCTTACCCTATGGCACTGCTTCTTAACTACAAGGGAAGAAGTTCACCATTTGGTAAGTATTTGGTATGTGGTCAAAGCCGATTCAATTCTTAACATTTAAAATAGTATTGGGACGGTGGACAGAGTTAACAGAGAATTTATTAAAAAGGGAACCAAATAACTGAATAAGTTATTGAAGTGGCTCGTTGAAATAACACATGACAACTCTGCAGCATGTGGGAGCTCCTGGATGCAAGTGTGTTCCAGAGCAAATACGTTTGTAGTAGAATCGTACAATCCCTACCGTGTGGAAGCAGTTACTATTCAGCCTATTGAGTCCACACCGACCCTCTGAAGAAAGATCCACCTAGATCTTCCCAACCCCAACCTTATAACCCTTGCTAAGCTCCTCTCTACCTTCACCTCCCAACTTACACCCTGGAATGTATTCTTCTATCCTATATAGTGAAGGAAGAATCATCACTTCTTTATTATCTACAATTAACTCCCCACTCTCACTCTCTGGAGGACTAATACTCACTTGACCTACTCAATTCCTTTTAAAATACCCTGTAGAAATTCTTACCACCTGCTTTTACATTCCCAGCAAAGTTCCTCAAGTAACGTTACTGACATTGATACATGGTTCAAAGAATGGTGTGTGAGAAATCAATTCCAGTTTGATGGTCACTGTCGTTAGCACTGGATCAAATCGGTGCTTTACCATTGAGATAGTCTGCACCTGAACCCTGCTGGCACCAGTCATCTAGCAAACTATAGAACTAAGGAAGGACAAAGTGTTTTAAACAACACAAGAGATCAAGCTTGACGAGTTGTAACAAATCAAGGGATAGAGTCAAGGCAGTAGCACAAAGTTTTATCTATTCATTCGTGGGATGTGGGTGTCACTGGCTGGGCCAGCATTTATTGCCCATCCCTAGTTGCCCTTAAGAAGATGATGCTGAGCTGCCTTCTTGAACTGCTGGAGTCTGTGTGCTGTAGGTAAATCTGTACCGCAGTTAGTAGGAGAATTCCAGGAGGTTGACCCAGCGACAGTGAAGGAACAGCAATACATTTCCCAGTCAGGATGGCAAGTGGCTTGAAGGTGAATTTGCAGGTGGTGTTCTTCCCATGAATCGGCTGCCCTTATCCTTCAAGGTGGACGTGGTCCTGGGTTTGGAAGGTGCTATCTTAAGGAGCTTTGGTGAATTGAAATATGGGAAATGAAGATCAGATAATGTTTAGACAAATTATTGGTTCTCTTTGAAGAAATAACAAGTGCTATGAACAAAAGGGAGCCTGTAAATACACTGTCCTTGAAATTCCAGAAGATGGTTTACAAAGTACTACCTAAAAGGTTGGTGTAAGTATGAGCACTAAATTTAAGGGACTAATTGGCTGACAGAAAACAGAACATATGTGTAACTGTGCCTTTTTCGAAGTAAGAACCAGAATAGGTTACGTGGCCATTCAACCTGTCTCTGTCATTCAATAAGCTGGTGGTTGAATTTCTATATTAATTCCACTTTCCTGCTTTCAATCTCTATCCTTCAAACCCTTATGACTTAAACATCTATCAGTATCAGTCTTGAGTGAACTCATTGAATGTTATGTGTGCAAAGGAGAAAATGTGTCCTCAAGGTGATCAATTGAAATGGCAATTTGTTTATTTATTTATTGAAGTGCCTGCAAGCTGGAGGAACAATACTTCATTTTCCACTTGGGCACCTTCCAGCCTTTAGGATGCAGTGTTGAGTTTATCAGCTTCAGAGCATGTACTCTGATCGCCCATCTTAAGTACAACATTCCCCTTTCCTGCCCCTCTCTAACCCCCCCCCCCCCCCCCCCCCACACACACACACACACACACACACACACTCACAATACTGTGTCTTGGTTGTGTCTCATTGCTTTGCTCTCAACAGATTCTTCCCATTTTCTCCTTTTTGTACAAAGCATTTATACCTATTTTACATCTCAATCCCTCCTTTACAACCTTTTGCCTTTTACTCCGGGCACCCTCACCATGTGCTCCTGTCTCTCTTCCTGACGACACTATAAATGCTATTTTCCTTTCAGTTCTGAAGTAGGTTCATACCAGACTTGAAGCATCAACTCTGTTTCTGTCTCTGCAGATGCTACCAGACCTGCTGAGTTTCTCTTATTTCATATTTCCAGCATGTGCAGAAATTTGCTTTTAATAGATTTGTCAAACATGATTTCCCTTTTATAAAATCCTATTGATCCTTCCTAATTGTACTGTGATTTACCAAGTGCCTTGTTACCATGTGTTCACTGACCAACTCCAGCTTTTTCCCTCATACTGACGTTAGTCAAGTAGATTGTTGTTTCTGGTTATCACTTTCGAATTAGGGTTACTCCGGATTACATTTGTTACTTTCCAATCCATAGGGACCATTCTAGAAACCAGGGAGTGCTGCAAGATCAAATCCAGTGCGGTCGCTATCTCTAGTAGCTGTCTGTAATAAAACCCAGAATGTAGGTCATCAGCTCCAAATGATTTGTCATACTTTAATCCCATTAAGTGCTTCAGCACCTTTTGTTTACTAATGGTAATAATTGTAAGTTCCTCATTTTCATTTGATTCCCCACAGTCTCTGTTATATTTTTGTGTGTACACTGTGAAAAGAGACAAATTATTCATTTAACATTCCGACCATTCCCTTTTTACACTTTTAGAATTTCTTTCTCTGTTTCTATTAATGATTACCTTTATGGTCCTCCAAGTTATATACTTGGAGTTACATACTCTTACAATCTGTTTTCTATTTCTTACTTAGGTTAAACTACCTTCAGTCATCTCTCTCTCTCTCTCTCCTTCCCCCCCCCCCCCCCCCCCAGCCGATGATGTGGAGAAGCCAGTGTTGGACTGAGGTGAACAAAGTTAAAAATTGCACAACATCAGGTTATAATCCAACAGCTTTATTTGGAAACACTAGCTTTCGGAATGCTGCTCCTTCATCAGGTACCTCCAAAAGCTGGTGCATTCAAGTAAACCTGTTGGCCTATAACTTAGTGTTGTGTGATTTTTAACTTTCTCCCTGATAAGAGAATAACCCCATGATCCTTTGGGACAAGTGCAAATTTACCCTTTTTAAAATCTTTTATTCTATGTTCTTCCTATTTGTCACCTTTTTGGTCACTTTAAAAACCTCATTATCTTTGAGATAGCCCATTTTGTCGACAATGGTGTCAGTCTTTTCATCTTATGGATGATTATCCATATCTTGTGTCACTTAACTCTGACCATGCAACTTAGGGACCGCCTACTGAGAAAAATGCATATGTTTAATATTTTTAACATAATGAAATGGTTGGACGAGTATTGACACTGAGTCATAAAGAAAGATAATTGGATGAGGAACAAAATGTTGATTTGGACAAGAAAGTTTATTGAGTGTCTTAAAAGAAGATAGAGAAGTTGAGAGATTCAGGGATGGAATTTCAAAGGGTAGAGACCAGGACAGCTGAAGGCATGTTCATTAATGGTGAAGAGAGGCAACTTGCTTGAACACAACCTGATTTAACTCCTAACTATTTCTGGGTATAAGCTGGCAATCAATATCCACGTTAAACCCACCGACTCTCACAGTTACGCACAGTTATACATCCTCACACCCTGCTTCCTGCAAAGACTTTATTCTATTCTCCCAATTCCTCCATTTTCATTGCATCTGTCCTGTTGATGCCAGGGGTCTCTGAAACGTCCATCTTCTTCCTCAACCTACGATTTCCCATCACAGTAGTTGACAGGGCCCCCAGCTGTGTCCGAACCCTCTCCTGCATTTCAGCCCTCACCCCCTATCTCCCCTCCTGCAATAGCAATAGAATCCCCCCATGTCCTCGCCTACCAGCATCCACATCCAGAGGATCATTAACCACGATTTCTGACACTTGCAGCGGTATGCCATCACCAGACACATATTCCCCTCCCCTCCCTTGTCAGCCTTCTGCAGATACTGTTCCCTCAGGACATCCAAGTTCACTCCTCCTCCTCTGCTCCCAACACCTCCCCATACCCACTATGGCACCTTCCCCTGCAAGCACAGAAAGTGTAATACTTGCCCATTTACTTCCTCCCTCCTCACTATCTAAAGGACCAGGCACATCTTCCAGGTGAAGCCGTGCTTCACCTGCACTTCACTCAATCTACTCTATGGTATTGACTGCTCACAATGTGTCTTCCCTCCACTGGGGAAATGAAGCATACACTAGGTAACCGCTTTGCAGAACACCTATGCTCTGTCCTCAAACATGACCCTGAGATTCCAGTTGCCTACTATTTCAACATCACCCCTTTGGTCCCTGGCCAACATCTCTCTCTTGGGCTTGCTACAATGCTCGAGAGAAGCTCAGTCGGAAAATAGCACCTCATTTTCTGCTTGGGGACTCTAGAGCCTTCAGGACTCAATATCCAGTTCAATAATTTTAGGGCCTGAATACCTTCTCCCGCCTCCTTACCCCAACCCAAAACACCAGACCTGTTCATCACATGGGCTGCTACCACAACCATTGTCAGCTATTGATTCTCCCAGACTGACCTGTACACATCCCTTTGTTTGCCCAATTGTTTCTCTCTCTCTGGGCTCCATCTCCATCCATTGTCTACTCCTATCCCCGCCACCCATCCCATTTTCGGCATATATACCCACCTTTCCCTAGCTACATCCAGTTCTGAAGAAAGTCACTGGGCTTGAAATATTAACTCCCCTTTCTCTCTTCAGTTGCTGCTCGACCTGCTGAGTTTTCCCCAGTAATTTCAGTTTTTGTTTCTGATTTCCAGCATCCACAGTTCTTTGATGTGTGTGGGTTTTTTTTTGGTTTGCTTTAACTCCAGCACTCAAGAATTTTGCCAAACAGAGAGACCTAGGGGTGCACTGCATACTTCCTTGAAAGTGGAGTCGCAGGTGGGCAGGGTGGTGAAGGAGGTGTTTGGTGTGCTTGCCTTCATTGGTCAGTGCATTGAGTTTAGGAGTTGGGAGGTCATGTGGCAGCTGTACAGGACATTGGTGAAGCCACTTATGGAATACTCCCGTCAATTCTGATCACCCTTCTATAGAAAGGATGTTATTTAACCACAAGGGTTCAGGAAAGATTTGTGGGGATGTTACTGTGACAGGAGGGTTTGAGTTGTAAGCAGAGGCTGGATAATCCGGGGCTATTGTCTCTGGAGTGTTCCAAGAGTGACCTTACAAGACGTTTATAAAATCATGAGGGGCATGGATAGGGTGAACAGCCGAAGTCTTTTCCCCAGGGTATGGGAATTCACAACTAGAGGCTATTGGTTTTAAGTGAGAGAGGAAGGATGTAAAATGGACCACAGGGCAATTTTTACCCCCACAGAGGGTGGTGTGTTTATGGAATGAGGGGGTAGTGGTGGAGGCTGATATAATTATAGCATTTCAAATGGAATCTGGATAGGAAACCTGCAGAGGGATATGGGTCAAGTGCTGGCAAATGGGACTATTCAGTTCAGCGAACCTCGTGTGATGAGCGAAGGGTGCTGTTTGACTCTATAACATCACTCTCAAGGCTTGGCGTTGTCAAGCGGCAAGGTGAGAAGTTTCCTGAGAAACAGTGAGTTCTGATTTGGAATCCGCCACCCGAAAAGGTGGAGGCAGCTGACAAAATAACATCCTCCCAACAGAAAATTGGAAACAAAAATAAAATATTTATTCATTTTAAAAACACAATCTAAATACAGGGCTGTTGGGGTGGCTGTTTCACTTTTGAAAACAGTTCGAAAAACGAGAATCCCCCCCCCCCCATGTGGGTGATGACTCTGCGGTGAGAGTGGGTGTGTGACTTGTCACAGAGAGTACGGGGTTGGTGTGTGTCTCTGAGCAGACAGAGAGAGCAGGAGCAGCCGCTAGTGTCGCTGCTGTTCTGACTGCAGTAATAGGGCAGCAGCCAGCGCAGTATTCGCTGCGGTAAAAGCAACCCACGGGGAGGGGGGTCTATCACTGAACACAGCAATCCGCTCACGGGAGCTCGCAAGAAAAGCCAGCAAGACCCTCTCAGCCCCCGCCCTTTGCAACAAGCCCTTCTGTTTCTGGTGTATTTATTTATTACATTGTAAAGACGCTCGCGTTTATGCTTTGCCCTGAAATTGGTCAGAAATCATCTCTGCAAGAAGATTCACACACGGATCTGGTAAGGACATTTATATTGAATTCCACCCTTTTTGTTTTGCCTTTCCGAACTCTGGATTTTGTTTTAAATTTGATATATGTGTCGGGGGTGAGCATTGGAGAAAGGAGAAGGTTAATATCGCAGGCATTTGTGGTGCTGGGGTGATGTCTTTTTAATATTTTTTTTTACAAAAGCTTTATGTTTGGAGCCTGAGCAACCGGTGATACTGTCACTTTGCGGCGGGGGTCTGAGAGAGAATCAGCTAGATTTTCCGGCAGAATTTGGATGCAAATGCGACATTTTCTTGTGGATTCGGTCCAGCTTCCCTCCCCGGGAGTGTTGCTGAGAATATTCCTGACTGCCATCGGTGTGAGGTGCTTAACACGTTTAGAAATAGCGTCGCAGCTTCCTCCGTATCGCTTTGTTAATTTCATCATCTCCCCCGCCCACCCCGGGTGCCTTTATATACTTTGGCCGCTGGATACAACTGATTTGAAAAAAGGGGGTGGGTGTCACTTTCATTTAATCACAAAACGCCGTCCTTGGGTAGGGTGAACATCAGCACCACCCCCCCCCCCTCCTTCCTTCCTCAGCTCGGATACACAGATGTGGGCAGAATACCGCACAGCAAGTGGCCCCCTAACATCTCATCCCGTGAAACTGCGAACATTACCAGCTACTAAGTAGGGCACTAGGGAAATACAGGTTTGTGTATTTCTCTCCACACCCCCCCCCATGCATTTCTCTCTCCACACCCCCCCCATGCATTTCTCTCTCCACACCCCCCCCATGCATTTCTCTCTCCACACACACCCATGCATTTCTCTCTCTCTCTCCAACTCCCCCATGCATTTCTCTCCAACCCCCCCTCTCCCAAACCCCCCCCCCATGCATTTCTCTCCACACACCCCCCTCTCCAACACCTCCCATGCATTTCTCTCCACACACCCCCCTCTCCAACCCCCCTATGCATTTCTCTCCAACCCCCCCATGCATTTCTCTCCACACACCCCCCTCTCCAACCCCCCCATGCATTTCTCTCCACACACACCCCCTCCAACCCCCCCATGCATTTCTCTCCACACTCCCCCATGCATTTCTCTCCACACTCCCCCATGCATTTCTTTCCACACTCCCCCAGGCATTTCTCTCCACACTCCCCCAGGCATTTCTCTCCCAGGGACTTGTGTCTTCACTTTGAAAGCCTTGGCCTTTTGTGTTTGCACTCTGGTTGTGACCCCTTGGTCAGAGATGAAATAGGCAGGGTGACACATCATTCAAAAACTTATGTAAATGCAAAAAATCATTGAATAACAGTGTGAAAAGAGACTGTTAGGCTTAACCCAGCTCTTTGAAAAAGCTTTACCACTTGTCCAATAACCTTGCTCTTTTTCTCTCTCAACTTGCAAGGATTTCCTTTTCCAATTCCCACTTGCAGGTTATGATGGAATCTACTTCTAACACCTGGTGGGACAGCAAAGATCTTAACTGTGTAACAGGCAAAAAGTGTGTATTTGTTGAGAGCGAGTTGTTGGTGACCTGAAGAGAGACTGTTCATAGAGCTGCGATGCCCATCACATTACATACTTTTAGGATACATTCTGTGTCTCAACCTTCAGAGTTTCTGATCTCCCAGGAATCTGTAGAATGTTCCGCTGAGATCTGCCCGTGAACCTCCTAGCATCTGATGCAAGCGGTGGTTTGAGTAGATTTGGAGAAGAGTCATACTAGACTTGAAATGTCAGAACTGTTTCCCTGTCTCCATAGGTGTTGCTTGACCTGCTGAGTTTCTCCAGCATTAGTGTTTATTTCAGATTTCCGGCATGTGCACTATTTTGCTTTTATTTGGTTATTTTAATATTCAGGGAATTTTGAAGTTCATTTAATATACAGAAGAACTGGCTTCAAAATAAATTACTGCACCAAAGCATTGCTTGTATTTTAATTGTTTACCTGTGTTTGTGGATCATGAGTTGTTACAAGTCTGAAGTTTGGAAGCAGTGTTATTTATTTTCCAGAAGCCCAAAGATGTGCAGGTTAGGTGAATTGGCCATGTTGAATTGGCCATGTTGAATTGGCCATGTTGAATTGGCCATGTTGAATTGGCCATAGTGTTAGGTGCATTAGTCAGAGGGAAATGGGTCTGGGTGGGTTACTCTTCGGAGAGTCGGTGTGGACTGGTTGGGCTGAAGGGCCTGTTTCCACACTGTAGGGAATCTAATCTGTGTGGTTTGCTGGTTTTGAGGGGAAAAATATACTTCAGTCAAATCGTAATTTTGTCTTGAACTAGAGAAAAAACATGTTAAAATTTCCATGATGAGGATATTATGTTGAAGCATCAGGGTGCCATTTGTTGACATTGTGTTGAGTGTTTTATAAAGATTAGCTTACTGCCAAAGTGAAACCAAAACCCCAATACTGTCACTGGCACCGAAACTTCATTCGGGTGTTGAGGTGAATTGCACAGTGGGACAGAGGATTGTCAATAGTTGCAGTGTTATGGACTAGACCAGACCCCCTCAAAATACACTAAGAAAGTAGCCTTAACCCTAACGTTTTCTCATTGTAAAGGTAAATGTCATGTGCTGTGTTCTAGATGCAGTTTGATTGGCCAAACTACTCTGTTAAGCAAAACTTGTTTCCCTACAAACACTACAGTTAAAATATAAAAAAAGAAAGAACTTGGAATAACTTAACTCTGCTGAAAAACTTTAACAGAATGCTAGACACAGTAACTATTACTAATTAACATCTGATAAATACACCCTTGGCAAAACAGCACATACGTAAAACAGCTTGTCTCACATGTACTTCTCCAAGCCAGGAGGAAAGAACATCAAAAGACAATTCAGAGAAAGAGAGTATAGCAGCCAGGAGAGATTCACTGCCTTCCATCTCTGCAGAGACCCCAGCAACAACTGCTGCAAGCGAACTAAAATTTCTGGGTCAGACAGAGCTTAACCACACCTGCTCAGGTGACTTCTATTGTTCCAACTTTTTTAAAAAAACCCAATACCTCACAAGTTGTTTATCTTATAATATACTGCTTGATACCTGTCCCCCAGTCTCTCTCTAAAAGAAACTAGGGAAACACACACCTCTCAAAGCTAAGCATCGACACAATAGTTACAATGTCCCAAGAGAGGCTGCATTGGATGGAGTATAATGCAACAAGTTCTGATTGGATCAGTGCAGGGGCGATACCAGAAGGAGGGAGAACATAATTGCGGGAAGATATATTTGCAATTTAGTCATATTGTTCGACAAATACAGCCTTTGCCTTAATGCTGGTAATTGATGCCATCTCCTTGCTGTCTAATTCAATGCATTTGCTTAATGTCCAAACCCTCCTGTATTCCCCTCCTTCAATCAACCATCTAGTTCTTGGCTTCAACAATGGCTTGTGTGAGAGATTTTTACTTTTTGACCACCCTCTGTGTAAAGAGATTTTTGTTTTCTAATGCCCTCATTAATCACTTCTGTAACTACCTTACATTTATGCGTTCTCATAATCTTGTCAACAACCGGTAGAAACAATCTCATTAGATTTTCCACTATTGAAACTCTTCATCCCCTTGAAGACCTCTGGCGCGTTCCCACTTAATATTCTTGGCTTTAGTGAAGTCTTTCTAAATGCCTGGAGCATCCATGCAATATGTTTCATGGATTTTACATGCTTTGTAGCTCAAGGAAGCCCAACACTGCACAGAAAACAACAAGGACATTTACAAGAGCACAAACTGCTCAATGAAACAATCAAACATGCAGACAGAAAATAATGCAGGAATACATAGCGTGAAAAGCAAAAATATTAAATTTGGAATGCAAAAATTGCTCGTGTGTGATTGATAGAACTGAAATTAATTTATATTATCTATAGACCAATGCAGGTTCCCATTGTGTATTTGTAATTCAAATTTACATAGACTGGAATTCAAATGTGTGAGCATCTGCACACTTACTACAGGCATTTCTTGTATATTCACAGACTTAATTAATGATTAATTGAAAATTTATTATTCTTGAGTATTTTCATTAGGGTGTTTATTCAGTATGGATAACAAACCACCAATTGTAATTAAACTATGCTAACAAAACCACGTTCTGGGAGTCATTGTATAGCTTGCTTCCTTCATATTGCACTGGAATTTATTTTGCATGTATTAAGCACTTTTTTAAAGAACAATGGCAATTGAATTCCATTACAGAATTATTGAAGATCTACGCTGATCAATTTCTCCAAAAGGATGTCCAGTATAAGGTAGTTACTGACTGGCGGTTGTGTTTAGTCGTGGTGTAATCTTTAATAATGTTCAAAACTTGGTATAAAGGCATGTTCGACCCTGAGTGAAAGTGGGGCATTTTGTGTTGTGCACTTTAAAAGTGCTCTACAATGCCTGATGCGTAGTCAATTACTGCTGCACTGCTATACTATGGATAGAATACCTCACATCTGCCATTGTGAACTGTTGTGTGATTTCTTTACAATGTCATATCAAATACTAGCTTTGACTTTCGATTCGAGTAGAATCGGTTAGATATCAAGCTGTCTCCTCTCAGATCTGGAGTCTAATCCATCCCAAGCTGAAAATTTCCTTTGCTTTTAAGAATCCTATGGAAGATAAGCTGGGTTGCCCCCACCTGTTTCCTGATATCTACGGACTCTTGGCTGTCAGGGGTCAGCTTTGTTCGGAGGGGATGGGTCTTGTGGGCATGGGCCTGTGCCACTTTGGAGTAAGGATTATTGTCTGCCTGAAGTAGGTTGAGCAATAGGACTTGGTTCAGCACCAAAGGTGTCTTTTTCCCAGTCCAACCAAATGTACAAATATTGAAACAAAACCAGAAATTGCTGGAAAAGCTCAGCAAGTCTGGCCGCACCTGTGGAGAGAAATCAGATAACATTTCGGGTCAAGTGACCCTTCCTCAGTTGATATTGGGGACCTGTTGTAAGTCATTTGGAACTTATCCAACCAAGTTGAAATTAAAACAGAGACTGTCCAGTTGCTCAGGGGTAACGACAGGATTGAGATTTCGTTTGTTGCAGAGAGTCATCCCGAGGTCTACGTTTGAGGCCTGTCATCAGCTGCAATGCTGCTTTCTGACAGCTTGCAGTTGAACCAGCGTTGCCCTGGGTTTTGGGAATGACTCTCCCTCTCCTGATCACTCGCCAGCAAACCCTGCTGGAACTTACAGAAGCAACTCTAAGATGCCAGGTGTGTGTCGAATTGGGCCTCAGCTGTAATGTTCACAGCCAGGAGGCCTGCTGACTGGGACTATCGAAGGGGACGCACAACTGATGGCTCTTAGCCAGTGGATGCTTTCAGCAATGGGAAGGAAAGGGATAAGAAAGACAAAGAAACAGTATGTTACTTTAATTTTGTATAAGTTATTTAATATTTGACAGGGTATCCAAAGATTCAAATGAATTGTTTAAGCTGGGCTTGGGAAACTTCCAGCATTTTGCATTGTGTGCTTCAGCTTGGTACCATCATGAATAATGAAGTTCTGTCACATGCAATCTGCTGAATAAAGCTAAGTCCAGAGGATGCATTATTACCTGAAGTAGCTTGTGGAACATGTCCCTGTGCCATTTCCAGCCGAGAGTTGTTGTACAAGAGTAGGAGCTGGCCATCCATGTCTGCCTTAAACCCCTGACCAGGTGGGCAAGGAGGGGACAGGTGAGCAACTCAAACCCACTTCTATGATAAGACAAAGTTTGAATTGTGCTCGAGGCAATAGCACAGCACACAACTGGTTTGGCTAACAACCTTACCAAGATTATCTCGTGCTTGTTGAAAGTGTGGCCTTTTGTATCCATGTCAGATTTTTATTCTGTCTTTCTGGGAAAACAAATGAGGTCTTGTTGAAGTGCAGAGAGAATGAACTTACTTTGTCACTGTGTTTTGCATCACCAACTTGGAGGTAGTGAGGACTGCAGATGCTGGAGAGTCAGAGTCGATAAAGTGTGGAGCTGGAAAAAGCACAGTAGGTCAGGGAGCATCAGAGGAGTCGATATTTCAGGACTGATGAAAGGTTCCGACCTGAAACGACGACTTCCTGCTCTTTTGCTTGACCTGCTGTGCTTTTCCCAGCTCCACTCTTTACCCACTCCAGCCACATGCTGGCAAATGAATAACTGCTTTTAGAGTCACTTTTAATACAGGCAGTCCTTGGGTTAACACTGGGTTCTGGTCCTGCATGCATTTGTAAGTCGCCTTGATGTGCAAGTCGGAATGCAATACAGAGATAATAAAAATTAGCTGTTCATAAGTACAGATGTTCACAGGTCAGATGACAAATCTGTATAGGGAGAGCAAATTCCCACAAACGATGGTAAAATAATGACCAGGTCATCTGTTCTACACTTGAGGTCTGTAGCTCTGGCAATGTAGTACACCCTCAGCACTGCACTGGTGTGTCACCTTGGGCAGTTTGGTAGACAGGCGCTTTATTTCATGGGACTTGAAACCTCAACCTTGTGATTTCAGGCTCGAATTCTGGCCTCGAGCCCAGAGCTGAGGGAGCATTTTCTCCCATCCTAGTGGGTCGCTGAGAAGAGAGACGTGTTCACTGTTCCACCTGCAGCCTGCTCCTACCCATGTCTCTTCCCCCACCTCTGTCATCTCAGAGCTGCCCAGACACACAACCCTGAATGATATCTGCAGTAGCCTGCCCCATCTCCAGGATTCTGGAGTAACTAAGTGATTAAACAAGCTGGTTTTGCCATTTAGAATGACCATATTGATGCCCCTTTTAGAATACCAAGGTGAGATTTGATATTTGATTGGGAGTGTCGCGTTTCGAGCAAGGACGTTGTCAACCGCAGTTATTATTTTCTCAGTGGAGTGTGTCGTGAGGTGCACTTAAGTGTTTTGGTGTTGAGCTGTTCATGCATCAAGTGCAGGTTCATCAACAACAGAATGAGTGCTCATTCATCTCCTGACTGTAAGTTATTGCTAATGTATAACGGCTTCTGTGTTAGTTTACATTATAGCCATCGTGGAATTCCAAAAGCATTTAATTTTATATCAAGGACTCTGTGATAAAATGGTACACTTGTACAGCTTGCATTTATATGTTTACATTCTCAAGCTTGAGAATTTGGGGACATTTTTATAGGTTGCTACCACATGAAATAACCGAATGAACATGCTGCACTGGGTTTTTGTGTTGTAGGAGCCAAAATCCTGCAGTTGGTGCAGTCTGTGCTTTGTGTCATGGTTTGAGTGGGTTTGGATGACTGTATTGATCATTCAGCAGGGGCTGCAGGGTGGCTAACAATCAACAGCACAGATCCGGGAAGAATTGTAATTGGGTGAGATGAGCGCACCTGCTGAACTGAGGGAAGGAACTGATAAATCAATACATGAAACATGTCGACCCACATCAATAGATTCAAAGTGATCTGCAAAGGAAGCAAGGGTGAAGTGAGGAGAAACTTCCTCGCTCAATGAGAAGTTCTGGTATGAAATGCACTGGGGGGGAGATGAGGCAGAGGGAGGTTCAATTTCATTCAAGGGAGCATTGGATGTTTTTGTGGATTTTAAAAAAAAACATGCAACTGTGTGAGGGGGGTGGAAGGCAGGGAATGACACTAAGCAATGATGTTTATTTAACTTGCTGACACAGACATGATGGACCCAATGGAACCGCTTTGGCACCGTAATACTTCTGTGAGTCTGTGACAACTCCAGAAGGCAGTCTCTGCACACCTCTTGGTAACTGTACCCATAGAGTTCAGTATGAACCCATAGTCGGATTCATTGATTTCACAGGCGCTGATGTGAACACTCGCTCCTTCTGTGGCTGTAACCACTTGCTGGAGTGGTTAGCCTTCGATGGTTCCCGTGACATGTACGAAGTGGGTGAGCGTCTAATGAATGGAAGTTGCTGAATGCCAATATAGCATTTGGAGCTGGAGCTCTGACCTCCAAACCAGGAAGTTTAACCTGGTCATTGCAGCGGTGAAGACAAAAACAAGGTGGTGGATGGAGAAAGGAGAGAGCAATGACACTTGTGGACCCCTCCCTTTAGTGACCTCCTTTCAGTCATTCCTAGAATTGCCTTCATATTCTGGGTGTGATTTGACAGATGTATTTTGTTCTGGTCTTGTGTTTTTGAAGCAGGGTTTTAATGCAGAGGTGACAAACTGTCTGAGAAGATAAACAACTTGTGAAGCCTTGGGTTTTTTTAAAAATAAAATACACTTCCTTTATACATTGTAGTTTAAATACAGCAAAAGAAAGAAGGAATTGGAATAACTTAACTCTATTGGAAAGCTTAACAATAGGCACAGAAACTATTACTAATTAATTGTTCCAATATAGTAACATCCCATAAGTGCATCCTTGGAATAGGCCAATTCAGAAAGCAGATTGTGTGTTTCATATGCAACTCTCATAGCAGGCAGAGAACTCCCAACTGTTGGCAGTAACTGAGAGGGGGGAGCAAAACAGCTTCCATTTCTTCACAACCCCAATAGCACCTGCTCAAACCTAAAGCAAAAAAAATTCTGGTTCTGTGGGACCTCAGCCACACCCATTCAAGCTGCTTTTATTGTTCCAATTTTTAAAATAAAACAAGGCTTGCAAGTTGTTTATCTTTTTATAGACTGCTCTGATCCTCTGCATTAAAAACCCCTCTTCACAAAACAAAAGCCCAGGACAAAATACATCTTTTAAAGTCACAGGGTTGTTGCACTGGGCCATGTAATCCATGGCAAATAAGGCCAGAAACACAGCACTTCAGATGGCAACAATCCAGGGTGTGTACAAAAAGCCATGGCAAGAGAGAGCAGATGCCTCAGCATTCTCTTTCTGTCCTTTTCTGGAGGAGTGTTGAATCCATCCATTCTCTCAACAGATACTGACTGAGCTGTTGTGTGGATCCAGCATTTTTTTTCAATGGTTCGCATTCCAAATCTTCCACTTTTTACTAAAATGGTAACAAGTGCAATGCAGTTAGTGTTTTGTGCAAAGACTTGACACTCTCCCTTTTATTAATTAAAAACTGGATTGAAACAATTACAATGAATGGTGGACTGATTAATTTTATTTTGCAATTTTCTGTGAAGCATAAGTAGTAACTGTGCAGGAGTGAGATGAGATCACATCTCCTCTGCTGTTAATAACATGGAGAGGAGATCGCACAATCTGATGTTGCTTTTGTGTAACCTCATTCCAATAAGCAATTTGTTCTGCCCTCAAGATAATAGAAGTGGTCAATGATTGTAATTTCTGCTTCTGTGGCTACATTGTTTCCAGACAACAGAATGCACATAATTTAGTATTGATCCTACTTGATGTTATTTATCGACTTGTTTCAGAGTGCTATAGAGAGGAGAGAATAGGCGAGTAATGTTTAAGGTGCAGTCGACGTGATAAAAACGAAAAAGTGCTGATTACTGTTGGCCAGCACTTTTTAAAAAAAAAATCAAGGTTCTCCAATGGCTGGCCTGAGTGGTGCATTAGCTGAAGCCAAGTTATTCAACTATATAGTGCATCACGTTTCTAACACTGCCATTGTCCAGCACTGAAGAGTACTGACTCTATTTTAAAATTATAAGTTGGAAACATGCCATGAATATACTTTGCATGGTTCCATTCATAGAATTTCAATCTTGCTTTCTCTTGATATTATAAATCTTATTTAATTTTGTTCTTAATTTTGCCCAGCATAAGCATAATAATCAGCCCACATGGGTTTCTGTGAACGCATGATGAGAAACTTCGAAGCATGAAGTATGGGGCGGGGCATGGTGGCTCAGTGGTTAGCTCTGCTACCTCACGACGCCAGGGACCTGTGTTCGATTCCAGCCTGGGGCGTGTGTGTGGAGTTTGCACATTGTCCCCATGTCTGTCTGGATTTCTTCCCACAATCCAAAGATGTGCAGGTTAGGTGGATTGGCCCTGGGAATTGTGGGGATGGTCTGGTTGGGATGCTGTTCGGAGGGCTAGTGTGGACTCGATGGGCTGAATGGCCTGCTTCTGCACTCTATGATTCTAAGAATAATGTGTTCCATGATCAGCTTATGTCATAAACTGAGGCTTCAAAGCTTGAGTGCTTCCTGACCGTAATCTCGGTCCCATTATTTCGGGATGTGCTTGGCACAGTCTGTGATATTAGATGCCATTTGAAGGTGGGGAGACAGTGGTGGTTGTAGGCTTGCAGGTATCCTTCATCATTGACATTTCTCAGTATATTATCCTCAATTGTCTAATTCTCAATCTTGTTGGTCTTCCTGAAGTGCATCACTCCTGTTGCTCCTCTGGATTAGATACCACCTCCTATTCTCCCATACACCTGATTCAACTATTGACACAGGTTACAATGTCCTACTTCATTGCTAGGCGCTATCTCAAAGCAGCCTCATGGTAATCATGCCTCAGGATAGAACAAGGTTAGAGGAAGGAAAGA
The DNA here is from genome assembly GCF_037043375.1 of Chiloscyllium plagiosum. NCBI lineage: Eukaryota > Metazoa > Chordata > Chondrichthyes > Orectolobiformes > Hemiscylliidae > Chiloscyllium > Chiloscyllium plagiosum. Next base: position 64,076,508 of record NW_028270157.1, on the reverse strand, counting down.
GGAGTTGTCAATAATGCAGACAAACTGATCTTTAGCTTAAGAATAAACTGCATGTGCTCTTTTGAGCCGAGGTAGCTCTGTGAATGCAGCATATCTCCATCAAAGCCCAAGAGAGGAAAGCCAAAGTGAATTATTCCCCCCAAAACTCTCATTCCGTGTCTTCCCAGCAATTTCCAGCCCCCCCCCCCCCTCCCCCCAACACCCCCCAAGGGATTGAGAGCAAAGCCCATTGCACGTGTTTATACGTGGTTAGTGGAGCAATACTGAACAAACCTTTAACATGTACTCCACTGGGACACTCGGCACATGAATTCATGATTGATGCTCATGTCTTTTAGTCTATTGGCTTGTCATCTGTTTCTTGTTGCCATTCAATCATGTCTTTGCCTCTAATTGGAAGTGAAGGACTCCTTATTTTTCATGCAGTGATCCTTTCGGGTGGACTCTGTTGATTTGATCCATCGCTGCCATATCAATGTAATGCCTAGTCCATCTTGTTGAGGTTGTCCTGAATCCTGTGAAATTGTTTGTGAAATAAGCCAGATATGCTGCCTATCCGCTCCGGGAATCTGTGGAGGCAATGAGCCACAGGGAATGCTGGATGACACAAAATCAAGGTTCATTTCTTTGCCTTCTCCCATCATTCCTGGAACATCATGCAATCTGACGATGACAATTAATCTCTTTCAATTAGTTGACAACAGAGCCAGACTTGGCCTAAGGAAAGCCTTTGTGGGAGAGAGATCTGAGAATCGTTGCTCTGAAATCATTGTTTTCTATATCCGACACTGACAGCAACATGTCTGAAATAAAAAGAAATTCTTGCACTTGTACAACTCCTTTACACCATCAGAAAATTCTTTGCAGCCGCATAAATGCATTTTTGAAGTGTAATTACTTCTGTAATGTAGGAAATGTGGTATCTCACTCCCACAAGCAACTATGAGATAATGACCACATCATCTGCTTTACTGATATTGTTTCAGGAATGAGCATTACCAGGGAGGAGATTACTTTTATTGCAGAATGGTATTTTCAGCAAGAGATCTATCTGATTTACATCTGAATGAATCAATACAAACCGTTTCCCAGTCTCACCAGCAAGCCTATCTCGTAGACTAACTGCTTGCTCTCTGAAATATTGTTACTGCAGATTACTTTTGAATTTATCCAGCTTCAACATTACTTTATCTACTCTGTACCTTGGATAACGTGCTGCCGTTTTAAGGAGGGATTAAAAACATAATATTTGGACTGGAAGATCAACATTTAGATGGTGAATGATCAAACCTAATTGTTGGGTTTCATTTCTATTTGTACTGGACTTGCCTGTGACGGTTTAGATTATCATCTCCATTTATACTGCTCACATTAAAGTTCTAGGTAACTGACCTTGAGTGAATTGATCCTTGAGTAGCTGAGCTACCAGATCAGGAATGCCCTCTTCTGTTTTACCTTAGTCAGGCTGCATTGCTGGGCATGGTCATAGAATTTCATAGGATATAATGCAAAGAAACAGGCCATTCAGCCCAGTCAGTCCATGCTACTGTTCCACTCAAGCTTCCTTCCATCTTTCCTCACCTATGTTTATAATTGTAATAAATTGTTCTCTTCCTCATTCTGTCTAGCTTCTCCGTAAATGTACCTAGTGCCTTTTCTAAAAAAGCATTGACTCTTTTGGGGAGGGCTTAAGGAACTACTGATGTGATGTTTGCAATTCGACAGCTCTCCCATGCAAATGGAGACATTGTCGCTTTGTCATTGCAAAAGACCTGTATTAAATCAGCTCTGTCTCCTTTAATCTCCCCAGAGAGAGAATCTCAGTCTGCTCACTTTATATATCCCTGATTATATCTATCTGTATACTTCTGGCATCATCACTGTCAATCGTCTTTGCAGTCTCTTGATATTAATTCTATAGCATGGTTACCAGAATTGCATATACTTCTGTAAGGTGTGGTCTAATCAAATTCTAGTTATGATTTAGCAAAACATCCTGATATTGGTATTCCTTTTGAAGCAAAGCCTATTGCTTGTGTTACATTTTTACAGCCTTGCAAACCTGCAGTTCTGCTTGAATTAATAACCTGCCATCTCATCGTTCCTCCACCTAAACCAGACATGTACTCCAAATAACCTATGACCTCCATATTCTTCTGACTGAAGTGCGCTGCCCCGCATTTATCTGTGTGGAGCTTCATTTGCTAATTATTTTCTAATTCTGCGAGTTTATCAAAATCCTCCTGTAATTTGTCGCAGTCCTCTTCAATATTGCCTGTTACCGCCTACCCATGTAAAAGACATGTGCTATTTGCAAGTTTAGAATGAGTTTTTGGCTTCACAGTCCACATTGTTAATGCAAATTGTCAACAGCGGTGCCCCTAGTACAGATCATTATGGAGCCCCATTTCCATCTTATGCCCCACTGAGTAACAACCCTGCATTCCAGTTGCAGGAGGAATCCTCACCGCAGTCAGCTCAGTGAAAGATCCATCAGAAAGAGTTAATGTTGTTGTCCTGAAGCCTGCACAGTTTATGCTCTGGGCCATGTTACTGGTACTGAGTCCTAATGAGGCAAATAGCACCAGCGATTTCCACTGTTAGGTGGTCAAAAATGAAGTTTCTTTGCTCTATTCATGCTAAAACTCACTTCCACGTCACCGAACCAAAACAGGAGGGCACTTTATTTTGCAAATAAAAAAATGAAATGCATTTTAAAACATAGACTTAATATTAAAAGCCTCCTGCAAAATTGCAAATGGGTGCAATTCACCATGGTGATTAATTCACTGTGGCAGTAGCCAGTTTTTCATGTGATTTCTTTTCAGTGTAAATAAAATTATACCATCTCTCTTTGTGTAGGATAATTTGTGCTTGAAAATTGGCTGCTGCTTTGCACTGACTTGGCTGATTTTTGAGGAGAGTGGAAACCCTAGACTTTGTTGTTTATATTGATCTGTGTTCACTTGCATTATTATCTAAGATCAGAAGGTTGGCCGTGACAAGTGTCTACACCACAGTATCCAAGTACACAGACATCTTAATGCACACATGCTACTGCTGTATTGATCTCCCCGGTATATTCAGTGATTTCTGGTGTGCTTTCCGCTTGTCTGGCCCCTCTCTTTGATTCCAGGCTAAATGAAATTGATACCTGAGTTGAGCCCACGATAGACCTGAGTACTATCTTCATGTAGCACGGAATAGGCATAAATAGGTTATTTTCAGACTAGAAGGATGTGATGCCGGGACCTCAACTAGCTATCAATATCAATGACTCCGAATGAAGCTGAAAGAATTGTGGTTGCTGGAAATCAGAAACAAATAAAAAAAACAAATTGCTGGAAAAGCACAGCAGGTCAGGCAGCATCTGTAGAGAGAAATCCGAGGTAACGTTTCGGGTCTATTGACCATTCTTCAGAAACGATAGTAGCTAGGAAAATGTTTTTCCTCCTCAACTGTATGAAAACTGATTTTTCCTTCTCTGCGTCACTGGGTCGAACTCTTGGAGCTCTCTCCCTAACAACGATATAGGTTTATCAGGGGACAGCATGGTGGCTGAGTGGTTCGCACTGCTGCCTCACAGCACCAGGGACTCAGGTTCGATTCCAGCCTCGGGCGACTGTCTGTGTGGAGTGTGCACGTTCTCCCTGTGTCTGCGTGGGTTTCCTCCCGCAGTCTGAAGATGTACAGGCTAGATGAATTGGCCGTGCTAAATTGCCCATAGTGTGAGGTGCATTAGTCAGGGGTAAAAATGGGGAATGGGTCACCCCCCACCCCCCAGCTGAGAAGCCTCATTCCTGATGGAGGGCTTATGCCCGAAACGTTGATTCTCCTGCTCCTCGGATGTTGCCTGACCTGCTGTGCTTTTCCAGCACCATACTCTCGTGCCCAAGCTTCAGTTTACTTGTCTTTGTTTCTGATTCTGCTATACAGTGCTTGAAAGACTTGTTGCTTATACCTGAGTAAACTAAATGCGAACTGCCACACGCCTCGGGACAGGAAAGGAAGTGAAATTTTTTTTTGTCATCGAGGTTTAGAAATTAGTTTTGAGAATGCAGTATTAGTTTGCTCTTGTTTTCACAGTTTTGTAGCTAATGTAGCTGCTGTTAGGAATGGACTCCCTGTCCACTGCTTTATTGATCAGAATGAAAAAGATCATATTGAGGAGATTTGGGCAGTTACGTTTATGTTCTCTGGAGCAGAGATCTTCAAATGCGGATGTTGAACGCATGTTTCCAAAATTGTGGAAAGCTTGTGTTTTTATAACTGATCAATTAAAAGGAATAAAGTTCCAATACTTTGACAACAAAATTGTATAAGTTAATACTATGAAGACCTTTTCTGTGATTTTATGTTGTCTTGAAACGTTGAATAATCTTTGAAGTAACCGCTGTTTGATATACAATTTTGATATTTTGAAGCAGTAAGGTCCCCGAAGGTGACAAATTTATCAGTTGGTCCGCTTTGGCAACATGAGTAGGGGTGGAACGGTGGTTCAGGGGATAGCACTGTCGCCTTGCAGGGCCAGGGATCCAGGTTCAATTCCCACCTCGGGCAGCTGTCTGTGTGGAGTTTGCACATTCTCCCCGGGTCTGTATGGGTTTCCTCTGGTGCTCCAGTTTCCCCCCAAAATCCAAAGGTGTGCAGGTCAGATGAATTGGCAATGCTAAATTGCCCATAGTGTTAGTTGCATTAGTCAGGGGTCAGTATTGTGAGAAACAAAAGCTCACTCACTTTAATAATTTCAGTCCGAGACTAATTTCTGAATACAGCATTATTTTATTTATACACCTATAGGTGGGTGCTTTGTCTAATTGCCAGGTAAGGGAATGACAAAATACACACTATATCCCAAAAAACCCTTACAATTTATACAGTTTCTTTTCCCATATGTTTTCCTAATTCCATTGTCTGTTCCCTGCTTCGCTTATGTCACAGATTTCCTTAAGACTTATCCCACAACTTCTGTTTATCCTGTCTTGTCCGTGACAAACTCTTATCTCTGACTCCCATAAGGGTGTTTGACGTCAGTCTACCGTAGCTTATTGATTAGGCATATCTTTTCTTCTATCAGCATCTATTTCCATCCAGAGGCCACTTTGACCTCTTTGATTGGGGTTTGTTCCTGTGTCTCTGTACAAGTGGGAAACAGATGCTTTCCTGTTTGCCCTTATATCCACCATTGTTCTGTATTCACATCTCATGCTAACATATCCTTTCTTTTTGCTGAATATGTATTTTCTCATTCCTGTTCTGTATCAGAATTTATACTTGCAGAAATAACATTAATTCATTTATATCCCACAGTATAAGGTAAGGGACTGGGTCTGGATGGGTTACTCTTCAGAGGGTCGGTGTGGACTTGTAGGGCTGAAGGGTCTATTTCTATACTGTAGAGAATCTAATCTAATCTGAGTGTTGAAATTAATGTTGGGCAGCTGGGGAGCCGGAGGAATTTGAGAAACAAAAGATCATTAAATGTGACTGCTACTGGCTTTCGAAGCCAAAGGTATGACATTTAAGAGGTTAAGGAAATATTAAAAAGCACTGACAAGTGCATGGTAAATGGAGTTACTGTCAATCGTTGCACTGTGACGCCTACATCTGTAGTGACCTTTCCATGACTCTGTGAATGAAGTCTGCCCAAAGCAATCTACAGCCTTTCAAATTTAAAGGGGATAAAGAAAGCTCTTTCAGGATGGCAGGCAGTGACAGTGAAGTTCTGCAAGGGGTCAGTGTTGGGGCTGCAACTATTCACGTCACACGTTAGTGATCTGGATGATAGAACTGAGGGTATTAATTCTAGGTTTGCAAATGGCACAAAGATAGGTGGAGGGACAGATAGTACAGAGGAAGTGGGAAGGCTGCAGAAGGACTTGGACAGGCTGAGAAAGCGGACAAAGAAGTGGCATGTGGGAATGCGATGTGGGAAAGTGTGATGTTATGCACTTTGATTGGAAGAACAGAGGCATTGACCACTTTCTAAACTGGGAAAGGCTTCGGAAATCTGAAGCGCAAAGAGATTCAGAACAGTTGAGAACAGTGGCGAGTCAAACAGTCAGGGCAAGCAGGGACAAAACTGAGAACAAGGTAGGACTGATAAATTAAACTGCATTTATTTCAATGCAAGAGGCCTAACAGGGAAGGCAGATGAACTCAGGGCATGGTTAGGAACATGGGACTCGGATATCATAGCAATTACAGAAATATGGCTCAGGGATGGGCAGGACTGGCAGCTGAATGTTCCAGGATACAAATGCTACAGGAAGGATAGAAAGGGAGGCAAGAGAGGAGGGAGAGTGGCATTTTTGATAAGGGATAGCGTTACAGCTGTGCTGAGGGAGGATATTCCCGGAAATACATCCAGGGAAGCTATTTGGGTGAAACTGAGAAATAAAAAAGGGATGATCACCTTTTTGGGATTGTATTATAGACCCCCTAATAGTCAGAGGGAAATTGAGAAACAAACTTGTAAGGAGATCTCAGCTATCTGTAAGAATAATAGGGTGGTTATAATGGGTGATTTTAACTTTCAAAACATAGACAGGGACTGCCATAGTGTTAAGGGTTTAGATGGTGAGGAATTTAAGTGTGTACAAGAAAATGTTCTGATTCAGTATGTGGATGTACCTACTAGAGAAGGTGCAAAACTTGACCTACTCTTGCAAAATAAAACCGGGCAGGTGACTGAGGTGTCAGTGAGGGAGCACTTTGTGGTCAGCGACCATAATTCTATTAGATTTAAAATAGTGATGGAAAAGGATAGACCAGATCTAAAAGTTGAATTTCTAAATTGGAGGAAGGCCAATTTTGATGGTATAAGGCAAGAACTTTCAAAAGCTGATTGGACGCAGATGTTTGCAGGTAAAGGGACGGCTGGAAAATGGGAAGCCTTTAGAAATGAGATAGCAAGAATCCAGAGAAAGTATATTCATGTTAGTGTGAAAGGAAAGGCTGGTAGGTGCAGGGAATGCTGGATGACTAAAGAAATTGACGGTTTGGTTAAGAAAAAGAAGGAAGCATATGTCAGGTATAGACAGGATAGAATGAGTGAATCCTTAGAAGAGTATGAAGGCAATAGGAGTATACTTAAGAGGGAGATCAAGAGGGCAAAAAGGGGACATGCGATAGCTTTGGCAAATAGAATTAAGGAGAATCCGAAGGGTTTTTACAAATACATTAAGGACAAAAGAGTAACTAGGGAGAGAATAGGGCCCCTCAAAGATCAGCAAGGCGGCCTTTGTGTGGAGCTGCAGGAGGTGGGGCAGATAATAAACGAATGTTTTGCATCAGTATTTACTGTGGGCAAGGACATGGAAGATATAGAATGTAGGAAAATAGATGGTGACATCTTGAAAAATGTCCATATTACAGAGGAGGAAGTGCCGGATGTCTTGAAACGCATAAAAGGTGCCGGAAGACTGGAGGTTGGCGAACGTGGTGCCACTGTTTAAGAAGGGTAGTAAGGACAAGCCCGGGAACTTTCGACCAGTGAGCCTAACATTGCTGGTGGGCAAGTTGTTGGAGGGAATTCTGAAGGACAGGATGTTCATATATTTGGAAAGTCATGGACTGATTAGGGATAGTCAACATGGCTTTGTGCGTGGGAAATCATGTCTCACAAACTTGATTGAGTTTTTTGAAAAAGTAACGAAGAAGATTGATGAGGGCAGAGCAGCAGATGTGATCTATATGGACTTCAGTAAGGCATTTGACAAGGCTCCCCATGGGAGACTGATTAGCAAGGTTAGATCTCATGGAATACAGGGAGAACTAGCCATTTGGATACAGAACTGGCTCAAAGGTAGAAGACAGAGGGTGGTGGTGGAGGGTTGTTTTTCAGACTGGAGGCCTGTGATCAGTGGAGTGCCACAAGGATTGGTGCTGCATCCTCTACTTTTTGTTATTTACATAAATGATTTGGATGTGAGCATAAGAGGTGCAGTTAGTAAGTTTGCAGATGACACCAAAATTGGAGGTGTCGTGGACAGCGAAGAAGGCTACCTCCGATTACAACAGGAATTTTGTCAGAAGGGCCAATGGGCTGAGAAGTGGCAGATGGAGTTTAATTCAGATAAATGCGAGGTGCTGCATTTTGGGAAAGCAAATCTTCACAGGATTTATATGCTTAATGGTAAGGTCCTTGGGAGTGTTGCTGAACAAAGAGACCTTGGAGTGCAAGTTCATAGCTCTTTGAAAGTGGAGTCTCAGGTAGAGAGGATAGTGAAGAAGGCGTTTGGTATGCTTTTCTTTATTGGTCAGAGTATTGAGTACACGAGTTGGGAGGTCATGTTGCGGCTGTACAGGACATTGGTTAGGCCACTGTTGGAATATTGCATGCAATTCTGGTCTCCTTCCTATCGGAAGGATATTGTGAAACTTGAAAGGGTTCAGAAAAGATTTACAAGGAATTAGCCAGTGTTGGAGGATTTGAGCAATAAGCAGAGGTTGAATAGGCTAGGGCTGTTTTCCCTGGAGCGTCGAAAACTGAGGGGTGACCCTGTAGAGGTGTATAAAATCATGAGGGGCATGGTTAGAATAAATAGACAAAGTCTTTTCCCTGGGGTGAGGGATTCCAGAACATAGAAGGCATAGGTTTAGGGTGAGAGGGGAAAGATATAAAAGAGACCTATTGGGCAACTTTTTCACACAGAGGGTGGTACATATATGGAATGAGCTGGCAGAGCAAGCGATGGAGGCTGGTACAATTGTAATAAGTGTTCAAAGTGTACAATTGTAATATTTAAGAGGCATCTGGATGGGTATATGAATAGGAAAGGTTTGGAGGGATATGGGCCGGGTGCTGGCAGATGGGACTAGACTGGGCTGCGATATTTGGTTACATAAATGATTTGGAGTGAGCATAAGAGGTGCAGTTAGTAAGTTTGCAGATGACACCAAAATTGGAGGTGTCGTGGACACCGAAGGGTCTGTTTCCGTGCTGTACCATCTCTATGACTCTAATTCTCTTAAGGTTAATATGTGGCTTCAGTTGGCAGTTAGGAAGGTAAATGGAATATTAGCATTCATTTCAAGAGGGTTAGAGTACAAGAGCAGGGATGTACTGCTGAGTGTATAAAGGCCCTGGTCAGACTGCAATAAGAATATTTGTGAGCAGTTTTGGGTCCTGTATCTAAGGGAGGATGTGCTAGCTTTGGAGGTGGTCAGGACTATGTTTACAAGAATGATCCAAGCAATAAAGGGCTTCTCATGAGTGCTGGAGGACTCTAGCCTTTATTCAGGACAGTCTAGAAGGATAAAGGGGCATCTCGTTCAAACTTAGAATGCTGAGGCCTGGATAGAGTGGACATAGAGAAGACGTTTCCATTAGTAGCAGAGACTAGGACCAGAGGGCACAGCCTCAGAGTGAAGGGATGACCAGTTAGAACTGAGATGAAGAGGAATTTCCTCAGCTAGAGAATGGTGAATCCATAGAACTTTTTGTCAAAAAAAAGGACTGTGGGGTCAAATCATTGAGTGTCTTTAAGACAGAGGTAGGATCTTAATTAGTAAGGGGATCAGGGTTGCTCGTAGAAGGCAGGAGAATGATGGTGAGGAACATGTTTGAATGGTGGAGCAGAGCTGATGGACCAAATGACCTAATTCTGCTCCCATATCTTTGGCTCATAGAGTTCTACAGTATGCAGACCAGGCCCTTTTGCCCAAACTGGTCTGTGCTGACCAAAATGTCCGTCCACGCTAACCCCATTTCCCTGCACTTGGCCCATATTCTTATCCTTTCCTATCCATCTATTTATCCAAATGTCTTTCCAATGTTGTTAATGTCCCCGCCTCAACCACTTCTGCTGATAGCTCATTCCATACGCATACCACACTCTGTGTTCTAAAAAAGGTTGCCCTCAGGCTCCCAATTATTCTTTCCTCTCTAAACTTAAGCTGATGTCCTCTAGTCTTCCTTTCCCCCACCCTGGGAAAAACAGAGTGCATTCACCCTATCCATGCCTCTCATGACCTTATACACTTCTGTAAGATCCCCCCCCTCAGTCTCCTACGCTCTAAAGAAAAAAGCCCTAGCTTGTCCAACCTCTCCCTATAACTCAGACCATTGAGTCCTGGCAACATCCTTGTAAATTTCTTCTACACTCATTCTAATTTAATAATATCCTTCCCAAAGCAGAGTGACCAGAACTGAACACAATACTCCAAGTCCTGTACAACTTCAACATAACTTTCAAACTTCTATACTCAGTGCCTTGACTGATGAAGGCCAGTTTGCCAAAGGCTTCCTTCACTGCCCTGTCTACCTGTGAGTCCACTTTCAAAGAACCATGCACCTGAACTCCAAAGATCCCTCTGTTCCACTCCACTCCCTAAGGCCCTACCATTCACCAGGAAACTCCTACCTTGATTTGACTTTCCAAAACTCAACTCCTCACATTTATCTATATTAAATTCCATTTGCCATTTCTTGGCCCACTTCCCCAGCTGATTGAGGTCCTGCTGCATTTTGTGACAACCTTTCCCACTGTCCACGATACCGCTTATTTTAGTGTCAGCTGTAAATTTACTAATCATGCTTTATACATTCTCATGCAAATCATTGATATAGATAACAAGCAGCAATGGGTCCTGCATCGAGCCCTGAGGCACTCTACTAGTCACTGGTCTCCAGTTCGGCAAACATCCTTCCACTGTTACCCTCCGCTTCCTACCATCAAGCCAATTGTGTATTCAATTTGCCAGCTGTCTCTGGAGTCCATGCAATCTAATCTTCCAGGGCAGCCTATCATATGGTGCTTTATCAAAGGCCTTACTGAAATCCACACAGACTACATCTACTGCCTTGCCCTCATCAGCCTCCTTGGTCACTTCATCAAAGAACTCTAACAAATTTGTGAGGCATGATCTCCCATGTACAAAACCATGCTGACTACTCCTAATCAAACCCTGTATTTCCAAATGCATGTATATCATATGTCTTAGAATCTTCTCAACTAACTTACCTACCATAGATGTTGGGCTTACTGGTCCATGGTTCCCTGATTTTTCTTTGCAGCCCTTCTTGACTAAGAGCATAACATTCACTACCCTCCAGTCTTCCGGGACCTCACCCATGGCTAATGATGCAAAAATATCAGCCAGGGCCCACACAATTTCTTCTCTAGCCTCTTGCAGTGTTCTTGGATATATCTGGTCAGGACCAGGAGATTTATCCATCTTTGTAGATTCTAATACATCCAACACCACCTCTACTATGGTATGGACTGTCCCCCAGGTATGACCACTAACTCCCCCAAGTTCCCAAGTCTTCATGTCTTTCTCCACGGTTCACGCAGAGAAGTATTCATTGAGGGGGACCTCACCCATCTCTTGTGATTCTACACATACGTGTCCACTTTGTACTTGAGGGGTCCAATTCTCCCTGTAGTTATTCTTTTTCCTTTAATATGTTTAAAGAACATCTTTGGCTGAGGAGCTTAGGGTGAATACAATGCTCTCTCCTATGGTTATGTCCCAAAACAGCACAACGATGAATAAATAGATTTGAGATTGAAATAATCCATGCTCAAATATAATAGCCACCAGGGATTGGGTGACTTCCTCCTGTTCCTTTGATCGAGGTGGCAGACATTAACTTTTGTGCAGAGCTTGATGCCAAAGTCCATTTTGAATATGACAGGCATACCTATGTGAAAAATAAGTAGCTACTATAGGGTGTTAGTCCAAAGCGGGTGAGCGAAGAGGAAAGAAACTAGCTTAGATGTTCTGTGGCTTAAAGGTACAAAGAAATTGTGTGACAAGAGAATGTTTCCTCTCTTTTGAACCCTTTCTGAATCTGTCACAAAAAATATTTTTCCTCTTTTCTGCGTACAGCGAATATATGTCAATTCAAATGTAACTTGCTAGAAAATAAAGGAGTAGAGTGTGTGGTGCTGGAAAAGCACAGCCGGTCAGGCAGCATCCGAGGAGTGGGAGAATCAACATTTCAGGTATACCAAAACGTCAACTCTCCTGCTCCTCAGACGCTGCCTGACCTGCTGCACGTTTCCAGCACCACATTCAACTCTGATCGCCAGCATCTGCAGTCCTCACTTTCTCTTAGAAAATAAAGGAGCCAGTTACCAAGCTTTCGTTGAGTGAAAGTAAAGTGAATTTTATTACCTATCAATCCTGAGAAGAAGTAATATAAACATAGCATTAAATATATACTCAAATGCAGATAATAGGTTTTTACAAAAAGAGGAAAGTGCTACACCTAGGGAGAAATAAGGCTGTGCAATTTAAAAGTCTTCAAAGTCTTTAAGATTTTATATTTTTAAACCTGATGCTTCAACAAGTCAACAATTGGCTCACATTTGCAGCAGTGATGGATTTTGAGCTCTGTGAGTGGTTTTCCCAGTTTGCTCTTTAGTTAGCTGTTGTTTTCTGAGGTGATGAGAGGGGAGGCTAGGAAAAGAAATGTTCTGCTGTTGTGAATCCATGTTCTTCTCTCTGTCCTCCTGTTTATATAAAACACTATTATTGAAATTGAGTGTTCAGTGTTTTTCAGGAGTCTAATTTCATTGTCTTTCCAAGTTGGCTAACTGACAAGGTGAGCCTTTCATATGCCAGTAAATGGGAATTTGGATTTATTGCTGCTGACTCTATTGCCTGGTTGTAATGTTAGTCAATTCAAAATGGTCATGTCAGTGAAAAAGGTTTCCACTATTCCACACGGGCCCTCAAGACTTGTCTCAGTCTGTGGTCAACTGACCACTGCGGCTATCTTAGATCTGCACTTCTTTCTTTTGATTAAATTTTTTTCATTTTAAACAACAATCTCCTGTATAACGTGATGATAGATGATCAAATTTGATAGCCTACATATGTTACTAAAATAAGGATATTGCACTTAGTGGAGCTGTAATCCTTTGCTTATTCTCAAAAGTTAACTCAACAACGTGCTTCATTTCTGTCAGAAGGTAACCTTTCTTCCAGCAGATGTAATGCAACCTCAGGTAAAATCCACACCTCTATCCTGCAGGATTAAAATAATCTGAACAGAAGCATTTTAGTATGAGTTATCCTTGTTAATATGGAACTACTCCCAAAGGAAAACTCACTCCCATCAACTTCATCTTAAAAATCAGCTCAGCTATGAAATATTTGAAAGAAGCATGATGACATAAGGAGAAAAAGAACTTTACATTTTGTGTGTAGCAGAGGGCACATTACGAGTTTAGATTATTGCAAACTTGCACATCAAATATTAATTGCTTGTGAATTGCACTGCATGATGTTTTGCTTTTCAATGGAGGTATGCAAGCTGTCCTTCCATGTCTTTTTTTGTTAAATCCTTTCAGGAGATTGGCCATCCCTAACAAGACCAACATTTGTTGACAGTCCATAATTGACTTGGAACTGAAAGGCTTGCTCAGCTGTTTGAGGGTTGTTATAAATCAACCACATCGCTGTGGGAGTAAAGAAGGCAGATTTCCTTCCCCAAAGGACATAAGTGCTCCAATAAGTATTTACCACAATCGATTGTAGTTTGATAATTGATAATTCTGGTGAAATCATCGCAATGCCCCTGTTTTCCTACTGGTGTACATGTACATGAGCTTGTTCCAGTAGAGTGGATTTGGAATACATTTTGCGGAGGAACCGGCACATTGGTTTCTCTAATGATTGATGACGTGTGGATGAATACCTGGCCTTTGAACAGAAAAGTTGTGCCAATTGAGCAGAGCCAGATGGATAACTAGTTTTATGACTTTCAGCTTCTGGAATTCTCGCGTTCACTGCTGAATGATGAGAGATGTCATCGAGAGGTTTCCCTTGCCGGATGGAGCAAAGTGGAAGTGAAGGCTTTTTGTACTGGTCATTCCAATCCCTGCCTCCAACACGCCCTTAAATGCTGAACCTCCTTCGAACAGGCAAGTGAATTCATGAAATAGTGATTGATTTGACTTCATGCCGATTAGGGCGACTTTGCCAAGTCGAGAGCCATGTCGAGGCTCCCTGTCAGGCAGTTTCAAGTGTTTTCAAATTCTTATCTTCCTCGATGATTTAAGAACTGACAGCAACTTTATTAATCAATCCCAAATGGAGTATGGGTCGTGTATCAGTAATTAATTGTCAATGTAAATTAAGCTAACAAGCTCCTAAAACATAGTGGCCTTTTCCTATCCTTTCATACTGATATTGGAATGGGGCCCAGGATTGTCTTTTTGATAAATGATCCTCCCTCCATTAAACTGCATTGTCGTCCTGCTTAGCTGCTTGTATTTTTCAATTCTGAAAATCCCCTTCAGCTACCTTCTCTGAGGTTGTACTTTTGTAGTAGTGGAAAAGCAGTGTTATCAGGAAGTACGTTCTGACTAATTGTTTGCCATTTGGACTTTCTTTTCTGTAAAAGTTGATTCCAATTTGATGTTTTTGGTACCGGTTTAATAGTACTGAGGGGTTTGGTGGGACACTTCAGAGTGTTGTTACTCGGATCAAGAAAAGTAGAAGATTTCTGGGAGAAAACCAGAAGGGTTTTATGACCGTTCAGTAGTTAGACAGCCACCATTACATGGATTGGCTTTTAATTACCAATTTATTTAATTAAATGAATAGTTGCTGGGATTGGAGTTTTATTCCAAACCTTGGACTAAGCCAAGAATTTACCATTCGGCCTTTCTTGTAACTTGCAAGTGTTGAAAATAATACTCAGGTAGTCTTTGCGTTATTGGTTCTGTTTTTTATGGTTGACAGAGTGTTGATGACATTTGCTGTTTATGGTTTGTGCCACTTAAGAAATACATTTTGCGATTTCTAGAATATCTGAACTTCAAGGCAGAAGTGCACGTTGTTGTAGGAGTTGCAGTATGCCCATGGTGTTTGCTTCATGAGAGACTATCTGTTTGACACTGTGTTGTCAACAACTCAAGGCGCCCTCGACAGCAACTCCGTGGCCTTCATCACTCAGAAGAACGAGGACTGTAGATGCTTTATAGGTACCGATAAGTTCCCCCGACCAGCCACACATCGTCCTGATGTGAAATTATATGGCTGTTGCTGGGTCAAAATCCTGAATAGCCCTTATGGCCAGTACTATGGGTCTATCTACACCATATGAACTGCAGTGGTTCTACAAAATGGCTCACTACCACCATTTTCTCAAGGGCAATATGGATGGGGAATAAATTCCAGATTTTCCAGCAACGCCCACATCCTGTGAGTAGATTTTTAAAACTCAGAGTTGGAAGTAGGACATAGACAGCACTCTGAGAACAGGCTACAATTACGTTTTGTCAAACAGTCTACGGAGTTAGTATGGTGTACATATGCCATTTTAAGAGGTCATACTTTAAATTGATGTTGTGTCGATGGGATATGATGTGTTAGTTCCAAGACTTTCAGTCAGTTTGCAAACAGCAGCAGTCTACATTAGATGTAGTAAACATAGTCTCTCAAGCGGTGTGGTGGCTCAGTGGTTAGCACTGCTGCCTCACAACCCCAGTTCGATTCCAGCCTTGGGCGATTGTCTGTGTAGAGTTTGCACGTTATCCCTATGTCTGCGTGGGTTTCCTCCAGGTGCTCTGGTTTCCTGCCACAGTCCAAGGATGTGCAGATCAGGTGAATTAGCCATGTTAAATTGCCCATAGTGCTAGGCGCATTAGTCAGAGGGAAATGGGTCTGGGTGGGTTACTCTTTGGAGAGTTGGTATGGACTAGTTGGGCTGAAGGGCCTGTTTCCATACTTTAGGGAATCTAATCACAGTGCCAGAGACCCGGGTTCAATTCCTTCCTCGGGCGACTCTGTGTGGAGTTTGCACATTCTCCCCGTGTCTGTGTGGGTTTCCTCCAGGTGCTCCGGTTTCCTCCCACAGTCCAAAAATGTGCAGGTCAGGTGAATTGACCATACTGAATTGCCTGTAGTGTTAGGTGAAGAGGTAAACAGGGGAATGGGTCTGGGTGGGTTGCGCTTCGGCGGGTCGGTGTGGACTTGTTGGGCCAAAGGGCCTGTTTCCACACTGTAAGTAATCTTAAAAAAAAAAGTAATCTAATCTAATCCAATCCCCTCCCTGTAAAGGCAAGGTTACATCTCCAACAAAAGTGTCAGAAGTGGAGGCTATTTGCACAACACATTATAATTTTGCAAAGAAAAATAAATCTGTAAACGAAGCCTGGTAATTCAGTGCATAATGTAAATTCCAGGCACTTGTATCAGTGTGATCTTCAGGCATAACTGAAAAGGGAGCTATCCAGTCAGTACTATGCTTGCTGGCCTGGCGATGTACAGCACCACTTAATCCTGAAATAGGCTCCTCCTCGAGCAGATCACTCTAATCCTGCAACACAGATGGATCAAATCATCCGTTCAATTCTGAACTTCGTCCGTCATTTACATCCTGGGACACTGATTTTGGATGACAGCTATGCTGGGGGCCCATTGGCCCGGTGAATCTTGGCAGTTTCCCTGGGAGGTTCTGTGGCCCATGGCCTTTGATTGGCAGCTGAGAATGGTTACAACCGCCCCCCTAAAGCTGGCAACTGAGTTGGAACTTGCTCTGCTGTTGGGATTAACTAGGGAGGCTATCGGTGACCACACATATTGCAGCAAAATTGAGAAGAGGAAAACTGCATTAGTGTTTATGCCATTTTTGCAAAGACAAGTAAAAGTACTAACACTTGTGTTTTTGCTCTGAGTGTTATTTATTGGTTTAACTTTTGAACAATCATTTGATTTTAAAGTTTGATTCAATCTGCTCGTGGGAGTCCAGAAGGTACATTCACATGGCACCATGCTAATACAATGTCAAATGTGTCTTGTTTGGTTGCTGGTGTTTTTGGGCAGAGAAGATACGTTCGTTTTCATGAGCTGAGAGATTAACTCAATATATTCAGCTACTGTTTTTTGCTCATTTTAACTGTACACCAAGCATAAAATTCAGGAATGCAAGAAAACCATTTTCATGCAGCGCTATCACAGCAGTGGTAAATGCAAAGCACATGGGTCAAGTGCTCTACTTCCCTGTGGGAGACATTATTTGAGCTAATTATTAAGCACACATTATTGTTTGATCAGCAGAAAATTGCATTAGGAAAAAAATGACATTCATGTGCTTGGTTTGCAAGTAATTATGGGATTGCTACTCTGTCTAGATGCCTTCTGGCTGCAGAATGCATGTATGTGTTTTACTTTCATGCTTGAGTTTTACAACGATGACTTCTGAAAATTTTACACATGGATTTCAGAAAAAAACCATAGTTGTTGCGAAACGCACATGAGGCCATTGGATTTCCTGGAATGTGCATGCATGTGGAGTTTGTACGTCTGAGGGTTCTATTGTTCATTTTGTCTGGATCTCAAGGGTTCAGAAGAATTGAGAGGGGAATTTAAATGATAATCTCTAAATAATTATCATGTTGCTCAGCGCGTGGTGTCTTTTTTCCGTTGTTAGGTCTTCTGGGAGCTGGAGCTGTCAGGCATTGAAGAGTTAGCTCCTCAGGGCGATGCGGGAGCGGGGTTGGGGTGGGGGGTGTAATATCATAGAGTCATTAAAAATGGTGAAATTTCTCATGTTTCATGAACACTTTTTTTATTCATTTTTAATACTGTTCTACATTTGGTGGATTAAAAGACCATTTAGTCATCGACCATTGGTGTTGCCCAATTGTATCACTTAATATGCTGGTGTTCAAATTGGTCTGACAAGTTGGATAGTTAATGGCCATCAGAAACACATGTAGCTAATCTTGCGTTCTAATTTATGTTTGGGAATATCATTATTATTGGTTTATTTGACTACTCGAAGGATAGTTTATGCACTGTTGTGGGTGGAGGAAGAGAGAGGTGGTTTGTGCCAAGAGAGGGATTATATTTGACCTCATGATATTGTGGGATGGTCTTGGAAATTCTCACTGAATTCCTCATGCTTTCATTGGAGTTATCAATGTCCATCTTTCCCCTGAACTAACGGTGTTTTCATATTGTTTTGTAATTTTGCAATGAAGACATTTAATAGTTTCTTTGCTTTCCCTTGCAAAATTGGACAACAGTGTGGATTGTATGCCAATACAGCGACATGACGGTTCAGTGGTGAGAATTGCTGCATCACAGCACCAGGGACCCTGGTTCACTTCCATCTTTGGGCGACTGTCTGTGTGGAGTTTGCACATTCTCCCTGTGTCTGCGTGGGTTTCTTCCGGGTGCTCGGGTTTCCTCCCACAGTCCAAAGGTGTGCCGGTTAGGTGGATTGGCCGTACTAAATTGCCCATAGTGTCTGGGGGTATGTAGGTTGGGTGGGTTGGCCCTGGGAATTGTAGAATTCCAAGGATAGGGTAGGGTAGGGGAGTGGGGGTGGGTCTGGGTGGGATGCTCTTTGGCAGGTTGGTATGGACTGAATGGCCTGCTTCCACACTCTAGGGATTTTGTGATGGGTGTGTCAAATGCTTACATTTAAATCTAGGACAATTAATGACTTGATCCTTTCAAAAAGGCATTGGTAAGTATTACTGTTGCCTTATGCAGTTTATCCTGTCTGACTGCCTTAACCTACCTTACTCCATTGGAAGCATACTTTGACTTTTCCACGGGTGGTTCTGTCACGTTTTGGAACTGTGTCCTATAGTTTATGCCCTGCACGAGATCAGGGCAGACTTGGGGTTTAAAACCCAATCAAATTCCCAGAGCCTAGTTTGTGGTAAGTCACATTGTTAAAAGCGTCCAAGGTTAGTTGTGTTTGGAAAGAATATTGTGAGCTACTATAATACGAGGGTGAAGTACTGATGATGGCAGTGGCAGAAAGGGGAATAATTTTGAGTGATGACTGGAGTTAATTCCAAAACATTCCATTGGATTGGCTAAAGGGCAATTTTCCAAAGATATATCAGTAATACGCCAAGTAAATTTGGCACTGCATTCATGCCATTTATCATTTTGATAGAAAGACTGAGTAAACAGCAGGGTTAACTACAGCAAGGAAAAATGATTGGTTGAAGGGATTATTCAAAGTCTTTAAAATAATTAAGCCGAGTCTGGACAGGATAAAACAATGGCATATTTAACGTCTATACAATTTAGGTTTTATTTTGCATGTATTGGTGGTTTACACTAAGTGGAGGAGAAAGTGAGGACTGCAGATGCTGGAGATCAGAGTCGCGAGTGTGTTGCTGGAAAAGCACAGCAGGTCAGGCAGCATCCGAGGAGCAGGGGAATTGATGTTTCGGGCATAAGCCCTTTATCACAATAAGTCTTTGATTTTGGTTTACTTTTGTTTTGTTTCATATTCCAATGGGGGAAATGGAACTTTTCCCACTCTAAGCATTCCAGGTCAGTTACCAGATACAGTGTAAAATGCCCTCCACCCTTGCCAGCATTGTTACTTTGTTCTAACCTGGGGTTTACCATTCTGACTGTATCTCCCACGTTTGTCCTTGTCAGCCTTATCCTGAGCTCAATTGCAATTTAGAAGTGCAGCCATTTGGAACTGGAATAATGGTGTGTATTTGCCATTTTGGTATGTATCTTATTAATCTGATTCTTGTCAAAGCAATGTGGGTGGCATTGTGGCTCAGTGGTTAGTACTGCTGCCTCACAGCACCAGGGTCCCAGGTTCAATTCCAGCCTCTGGCGACTCTGTGTGGAGGTTACACATTCTCCCCATGTCTGCGTAGGTTTCCTCTGAGTGCTCTGGTTTTCTCCTGCAGTCCAAAGATGTGCAGGCCAGGTGAATTGCCCATTGTGTTTTACCATGCTAAATTGCCCATCATGTTTGGTCCATTAGTCAGAGGGAAATGGGTCTGGGTGGGTTACTCTTCGGAGGGTCGGTGTGGACTGGTTGGGCCGAAGGGCCTGTTTCCACACTGGAGGGAATCCAATCTAAAAAAACATGGGAATGCAAAGAGCTTATTCATAGAATGTGAGATATATCTTTGAATTTTTAGAAGTTCTAATGTAGAATCTGCAGGGTTTTACAGGTCTTCACTCTTCACTGAGCTTTGTGTGGAGTCAGCCATTAGATACTTATCTCCTCCAGTAGGTTTAAGCGATCAAGCACTATTACATAGATCAGTGGGCAGACCTGCCCACTGAATGCCTATTAAACACTATAGGCATGTCTGGTCAAACCCATTTCACATGGGATCTTAGTAAAATAATACTTGCATCTCATCAACCTGGTTAAAAAGGCGAAAGTTTAGCATCTAACTCAATTACTCAAGTTAATGCTTTAATTGAGTTCCCAACAAAATGCACAATGGTTTGTATGTGAAAGGCTCTTTGGTGCAAATTGTTCTGCATTCCCTTAAATCCCACCTAATTCTGTTTCTCAGTGGCACCTTTTTTATTTCACAGTTAGCCATAATTGGAGGACTGTTGGGTGGAGTGGCCTGGGGAGGGGAAGGGAAAAGAAAGACAAACGTTGGCTGATTGCTTCTTTCTCGGCACTACTTCTACGGCCCTGATTTAGAAACTGAGCATGTCCGGATCGGATCAGCTGGATTGATCTTCAGTGCTTGAATATTTAGTCATGGTTTGGAGGTGCCGGTGTTGGACTGGGGTGTACAAAGTTAAAAATCCCAGAACACTAGGTTGTAGTTCAATAGGTTTAATTGGAAGCACTAGCTTTCGGAGCGCTGCTCCTTCATCAGGACAGTCACCTGATGAAGGAGCAGCGCTCTGAAAGCTAGTGCTTCCAATTAAACCTGTTGGACTATAACCTGGTGTTGTGATTTTTAACTTCAAATATTTAGCTACGTGTGAAGAACCACTTCAAGGTTTCTGAGGCGAGTGGAAACGTCTCGACTAAAGTCAAGCACATTAAGAGAAAGAAAATTAGAGGAGAAAAGGTGCTGTTTAACATTCACAAGTTAGCACCTTACTGTCATTTTGGATGAGAAAAGATTTAAGCAGTGAGAAACTCAGTCCTGCAGTCAGCACACAGTGGTCTTGCAGACAGACTGATCGTGCAAGTGCAAGTGATTCTGAACCACTTGAACTGTGGACCCCCTTGAGCTGCCTAATGAGGAACCCTACCCAGTTTGTCTTGAGTGCAGTTGGTTGTGTTGTCCCAGTCTCTGCAAACAGTGCTCCCCTGCTTCAGTCGCAAACAAAGACGCCTGGGATGTTGAACGTTGTTGAAAGGAAGACTCTGTGGGATCCAAATTTGTCAAAGGCAATTAAAAGGAATGACCTTACAGTGGCTTTATTCATGCAGTTTGCCTGAAAATATCCCTTTAAAAAGCTGTGTGCACTTTTATTTTCCAAAGAATTTGGGCTGCTCCTTAAGCTGCCATCTTTGTACCCCTCCCAGGGGGAATCGGTATATTTGCGTTAATTGCATTTTCGTCTCTCGCTAGAGGCAATGGAGTACAAGAGAGGGTAGGATGTTTGCACTCAGTATTCAGCATAAGGCTGATTATTCTTGACTTCTGTCTGCCCATGTGAGTACGTGGGTGAAGGTAGAGCTCGAGTGTGTGCAGCCTTCGATGTTTAATAGCGTTTACCGTGAAACTTCACCCATAGTAGAATGGACATGCCAGTGAGGTACTTGACGGTGGAGCCTGAGTTCAAGTTAAAGCCCATGCCCTTCAGAGAAGAGGGGATGGGGGGAAAAATGTTTTTGTGATTTGTAAGAAGCCAGAGCAGAGTTCAGCCATTCAGCCCATCCATCCTGCTGCACCATTCAATGGCAATGATCTGATCCAGTCATCTTCAACTCCACTTTCCTGCCTCTTTCCCCACAACCCTCGATCCCTTAGCTCTTCTTAAAAGTCTGTCATCGCGATGAAGATGTTTAATAACCCTTAAGGACATTTCAAACATGTTAGAACCGGTGAAGCACTTTCTGAAACATTATCGCATTTAATTTTATAACCGTGACAACGCACACAGCAAACCCCTCCAAACCGCAGTGTGCAACATCGAGAGGGTATGAGGCAGCTTCTAATTTTGACGTATTTTGTTTACTATTATCGCTTTGGCTAATTTATGCTCAGAGTGTGGGTTGTTCCACCGCCAGTATGTTAGCTATTTTGATAATGCATCTGCTTTCCTTTCTTAAGAGTACTTTCTTTAACGCACTAAGAAAGTCTGTTGCATCGCACTTCAATGAAAAATAATTCAAATACGCTGCAAGATACAAGTGGATTTCTGTGCACTTAAAACTCGCTGGGTTTAATGCCTCTCTGCCACTCTCCATACTGCCAAGTGATTAGCCAAGCAGAGTTGTATTCTGGTCGCATTGCTCAGCTTTGTGCTATTGAGGGTTGCCCAAGTCTTTTCAGCAGTTTACCTCAATAGAATACTGAAAGGAGGAGACAGAACAAAGGGGCTTCTGTTTCTCCTCTTTTCCCCCCCTTGCTGGGCTGTTGTTGGCTTTTCCCGATAAGAGTGTGTGGTTTGGAGGGGGGGGGGGGGGGGGGTGCGGTTGGGGAGACGGAGTGTGGTAGGTGGGGGCTGGCAAAGGATCAGAGCCGAGGAACCAAAATAAAACAGAGTCGACACATTGTGCGGCAGTCCAGAGCACCGACTAATTCTGCTGCCACTTCGCTTTTGAAAGACACAAAAAAGACGCGGAGTTGCTGCTGATGGGAACGGGAGTGAATTTAAGTTGATGGAGCAATGCACTGCCTGATTTAGCCTCTCGCTTCTGTGATGCATTTAGCAGTCGCTGAAGTGAGGAGGCATGAAGCAGTGTTAAAATGGAGGTCAGGTGCTGCTCCAGAGTGTATATCAACTGTGAATTAGCAACAACTTGTTTTGTTCTTGGCTGGCATGGAGAGACCATGAGTTGTATCACTGTGTATTTACACCAGTCGTCCATGTGATTTGTTCTCCCCCAGCCTCCACTGTCATTGTAAGGGGCGGAGCTGTGGTCCTGTGAATTTCCAGCCTGCAGCTTTGCTTTTGCAAATCTCAGTTCACCAGTGAATCTCATTCATTGATGCTGATTGCGTCCCTCCTCCTTTTCTTTTTGAAAAGAAAACCTCCTCATTAAATTATGGAAGTTATTTGCAGGTCGTGACACATGGGGGCTACAGCTGCAAACGGAGCTGGGCAGGGGCCCCTTGCACATAACTGCAGGCAGGGTCTTGGCAGCGGTTACTGTATGCATCAAAATGAGTTGCCTCTGGCAATCCATTCGCTACATCATCAAACCCATGGACTGTCCAGGTTCAGAGTCCAGACTTGCTTTGACAATTGTCCTTGGTTTTTTCCCCCTAGGGCTCAAGCTTGTCGCTCTTTGACAAGTCATCCAGCATAGAGAAGAAATGGCTTTATTGTGAGCAATGAATCCTTTCCTGCCTTGCCTTTTGTGCGTGACAGCAGTAAAACAGAAATGCCACCAGTGTGTCAGAGGGGAATGTTGGAATCGTTGCAGGGTTTTCAATCTTCCACTTAAGAACGACAGCGTGGTAAGCAAGAAGAGGAGGAAAAGACAAAGAAAACAATAGCAATTGAAGATAAATTTATCATTTCTGCTGCTCACAAGCCCTGCCATTGGAAACTGACAGGTGAGAGAGCAGATCCCATATCATGGTGTGCAGATAAGTTAGTAATAGATGCCACGAAAGAGCTGAAAAGAGAGATGCTTGCTAGTTCACCTATGCTGTGTGGTTTAATCATTGACTTAAACTGAAATAATTTGGAGAGGGGTTCCTCCCTGATTTCCATCTGTCATCCAGTGAGCAGCCAAACTGATCTAGACTCTTCCAGCCTCACTTCAGGTTCTGCAAAAAGTTTAATTGATGTTGATTTTTACATCAGGCCTTGGGGAGTGAAGAGAAGCTGACCAGGTCTGGATGAGTTGTATCACAGGCTGTTGTGGGAGATTTCTAAATCGCCTCCCCTGCAGTCGGAGATCTGGAGGGCAGTTGTGGTTTCACTTTGCACCACAGGTGGTAAAGATAGAGCAGTGAATTCTAGACTGGTAAGTCTAACCTCAGTGGTGGGGAAACTATTTGAGAAAACAATGAAGCAGAAAATTAATCTCCATTTTCGACTGGTGAGGTTTGATCAGGGATAGTCAACATGGCTTTGTCAGAGGGAGGATGTGCCAACAAATCTGGAATTTTTCGTGGAGGTGGCCAAGTGTTTTTGGATGAGGATAGGGCACTTAATGTAGTTTATCTGGATTTCAGAAAGGCCTTTGGCAAGATCTCACCCGGGACACTGATAAAAGGTAAAAGCTCATGGGATCCAGGGTAACTTGGCAAGGTGTGTCCAAAATTGTCTTAGTGACAGGAGACAGGGTGGTGGTGGAAGGCTGTTTGTGTGACTGGAGCCCAGTGTGCAGTCCTGTGCCACAAGGATTTGAGCTGGGTCATTGTTTGTGATATTCATAAATGGATGAGAATTTGGAGGAATGACAAGTTTGCCGATGACTTGAAGGTGTTAGGTTACAGGGGGATATTAACGGATTGGTCAAAGTGGGCAGATCAGTAGCAGATGGAATTTAACCCACATAAATGTGAGGTGACACACTCTAGATAAAGGAAGAAGACGCTCAGACTTGGTGAATGGTCGGAGCTCTGAGGAACACAGGGATGTTGGGGTGCTTGTCCACAGATCCCTGAAGGTGGCTGGGTGGGTTCAGAGGGTGGTTAAGAAGGCACACGAAATAATTGTCTTTATCAGTCATGGTGGAGATTATAACAGGCAACCAGCTCATGTTAGAGCTGTACAGAACTTTGGTTAGATTGCAGTTGGAGTACTGTTTTCAGTTCTGGTCACCACACTGTAGGAAGGATGTGGCTCTATTGGACAGTGTGGAGGAGATTCACCAAGTTCTGGCCTGGGATGGAGCAGTTTACCTGGATTAGTTTGGGTTGTTTTCTTTAGAGCAGGGAAAGTTGAGAGGGGTTCCTGAGAGAAGTGTATAAGATTGAGGGGCACGATCAGAGTGAATAGAAAGCAGCTGCTCCTCTAAGTTGAAGGGTCAATGACTGACATAATTTTCAGGCAACAGGCAGGAGGTTTAGAGGGGATTTGAGAGAAATCTTTTTCACCCAGAGAATGGTGGGGTTCTGGAGTATGCAGTCTTACAAAAGCAAGAAACCTTAAAAAAAAAATACTTGGATGAGCACTTCATTCAAGGCTGTGGGACTGGTGGTGTTAGTATTTTTTTTAGATGGTACAGACTTGATAGACTCAAGAGCCTCTTCTGTACTGTATGATGCAATGATCAGCTGAATCCTTGATCCTGATAATCCCTTTTGAAATTGCCTGAAATATAGGTAGGGACATGCATGGTTCACACATCCATCTTATCCTTTTACAGTCCGTTGGGACTGAGGATGACTTGTTTGCCTATTGATTCGATGGGTTCTGAGATTTCTGATAAATCCAAAATAAAAACAGAAACTCAGCAGGTCTAGCAGCATCTGTGGGGAGAAAGCAAAGGTAACACTTTGAGTCCAGTGACTGTTGCAAACTGGCAGCATCGAGGAAACAATGGTAATTTATATTGAAGAAGTGGTGGGGTGGAAGGAGGTGATGAATAAAGAGGTGAGTGGATAGGTGGAAATGGAGCCCAAAGAGAGAGAGAGAGAGAAGGCTAGTCGAACAAGTGGATTATTAAAAGCAAACTAGGACAGAGGAGAAGCTGAACAAGTGACAATTGGCACGAGGGTAGGCTATACTGAAAGCGACCCTCACGAGGGTAGGCTATACTGAAAGCGACCCTCACGAGGGTAGGCTATACTGAAAGCGACCCTCACGAGGGTAGGCTATACTGAAAGCGACCCTCACGAGGGTAGGCTATACTGAAAGCGACCCTCACGAGGGTAGGCTATACTGAAAGCGACCCTCACGAGGGTAGGCTATACTGAAAGCGACCCTCACGAGGGTAGGCTATACTGAAAGCGACCCTCACGAGGGTAGGCTATACTGAAAGCGACCCTCACGAGGGTAGGCTATACTGAAAGCGACCCTCACGAGGGTAGGCTATACTGAAAGCGACCCTCACGAGGGTAGGCTATACTGAAAGCGACCCTCACGAGGGTAGGCTATACTGAAAGCGACCCTCATCATGACAGGACAAGAGTGCGAAGCGGGTACAAGACACGGAAGAATGGAATCGGATTCTAAAGTTATTGGACTTGACTTTGCGTCCTAGAAGGTGAGGTGAGGTGCAGCCGTACAGAAGGTATGGTGCAGTTCTTCCAGCTTATGCTGAGGCTGACTGCAGGATGCCTGCGACACATGTTGGCCAAGGGACAGGGTGGTGTGTTGAAGTAGCAGGCAACTGGAAACTCAGCCGTTTTTGCAAACAGAAAGTTAAGTGTTTTGAAAAATGCTCACCAAGTCTGCTTCAGCTCCATCAATGTAGAGGAGATCATGTAGTGAGCAGCAAATACAGTAAACTAGGTTGAGTGAAGGGCAGGTAAGTCTCTACTTCATCTGGAAGGTGTGTCTGGGGCCTTGGATAGTGAGGAGGGAGGAATTAAATGGGCAGGTATTACACTTTCGTTGAATGTATGGGAAGGTGCTGCGGTGGGAGTGAATGGAAAAGAGGACCCGAGTGTCCCGGAAGGAATGATCCCTGTGGAACGCAGACAAGGGAGGGCAGGGGAATATATGTCTGGTTGTGGAATCTGACTGGAGGTGGCAGAAATGCCTACTTATGATCCTTTGGATGCAGAGGTTATGGGGTGTTAAGTGAGGATTAGGTGAGGGTCGAAGTGCAGGAGATGGGTCAGACACAGCTAAAGGCTCTGTCGACCACAGTGCTGGGGAATCCTTGGTTGAAGAAAATGGCAGATGTTTGAGGCTCCCCTGAGGAAGCTGGCATCAGAATAGACGTGACAGAGTTGGTAAAACTGTGAAAATGGGATTTATCCCTTACAGGAAGTTGAGAAAGTCCAGGTAACTGAGAGAGTCTGGGGGTTCGTAACAGATATCGGTGGTCAGCCGAACCCCAGAAGCAGAGGCGTCGAGGAAGGAGTCAGCGATGAACTTAGGTGGAGGTGAGAGCAGGATGGAAATGGGAAGCAAAATAGATACGTTTTTCCAATTCTGAACAAGAGAGGGAAGTAGCACCAATGATCACATCGGTGTATCAGAGGGAAAACTTGTTGGGGCCCGAGTAGGTCCGGAACAAGAAATGTTCTGTCTACCTATGTGGATAAGACCAATATATTATGGGCAAACGGTGTCTCATGCTGGGCAGCTGGAGATGAGTCATTCCAAGGTGTGTGCCCTCTACCACTGACACCTCAGCTTCTCCTGTGTAAGTTCTGGTTGAATCTGAGTTTAATTTCATTCTATGAACAAGTGCCCTCCATGTTGATTGGTTATAGACTCGCATCTCTCATGGGTTGGTGGGATGTTTGACACCTGCAGGAATGCTCTGAAAGTGCCCTGTAAAGCATTTCTGCTCTCCTCTTGGAGTCTTCTCTCAAGTTAATTGTTGTTATAACAATGTACTGTACCCTGGAAAGGAATCTATTCTTTTTGGAAAGGAGGGGAGAGAATCAGCACTGTCCTTGTATATTGATAATCAAAGACACGTATTCAGCATTGATGGGCCTAATGTACGAAAACAAAATGACTGTGCTTGTATGGCTCCTTTCATACCTTAGAATATCACAAGGACGTGACAGGTAAAGGAATCCCTTGTAGCTACTGTTGTAATATATAGAAAGCTGAAGTCAATTTGTGGACAACATACTCCCACTAGAAGATAAATGACCACATCATTGGAATTAGTGGTGTTTGCCAGGATCACCATTGGCCAGGACATAGAATAAACGTGGAGCCTTTTGACCACCAGCCTTGATATTGAAAACTGATGGGCCAAGCTCCTATATCAAAGCCATGTCCTTGTTTTTCTTCAAATTGTGCTTTGGATTGTTTATGCCAACTGTTGATGAGACAGGGCTTTGGTTTGGCACCTGTTCACAAAGGTGGCATCACTGACAGCGTGGCACTCTTGCCATTGCACTTGTGTGGACTGTGTTGGAATATTTCTTGATCGCTGGCATGAGAATGCAGTTTGACGTCTGGAAGGCAGCTGGACAGAGCTTCACAGGCACCTGTCACTTTGATACAGCGTACAAAAGAAACTAGCCACCTCAATTTTTAACATCCAATGGGGCAGGACTCTGAGATAGTGAGGACTACAGATGTTGGGAGAAGTCAGAGTTGATAAAGTGTGGCCCTGGAAAAAGCACAACAGGTCAGGCAGCATCTGAGGAGCGAGTGGGTCGCATTTCTGGCATGACTGTTGCTGAATTCCCATCAGAAATATCTTCGGGCCACAGATGATCAGAAATCTAATCAGCAATTTCAGCAAGTTTAGGTCAGACTCTCCTCTTGACTCCCCAAAGGGTGTGTACCAACTACAAGGGTGTGTGACAGGGATATGATGGAATACGCTACAGTTGTCTGGGCGGGTGCAGATCCGACAACACTTAAGCTTGATACTGAACAGCAGCAACAAAGGCCCTCCTTCCAGCAGCTTGGACAATGACTCACCAAGTCTTCTTTAACAGCACTTTCTAAACCTGTAAGAACTATCATCTTGAGCGACCAAGAATAGAAAGGAACACATTTGCCCCCACGTCGCATATCATCCTGACTTGTTTTTCCTTCACTGTCACTGCGTTAAAATCCTGGCACCCCCTCCCCCTCTCCCTCTCCCTGGCAGCACCGTAGGTGTTCCCACACCATGTGGGTTGGAGCAGTTCCTCACAGTCATTGATTGCCATCGTGTTGAAGGCAATTAGTGATGATCAGTAAACACCAGTGGGGCCTGCATTCCTCCGATAAATAAACATATTTTAAAGATTAAGCAAAGGAATAATATATTACTATTGAGACACTTTTGGCTGAACTTTTATTGAACGTAGTCATTGAGCTGTTTAGCACGGAAACAGACCCTTCGGTCCAACTCGTCCATGCCAACCAGATATCCTACCTAATCTAGTCCCATTTGCTAGCACTTGGTCCATATCCCTCTTAAACCCTTCCTATTCATATACCCATCTAAGATACCTTCTAAATGTTGTAATTGTACCAGTTTCCACTACTTCCTCTGGAAGCTCATTACAGACACTCAGCACCCTCCGTGTGAAAAGGTTGCCCCTTAGGTCCCATTTAAATCTTTCCCCCCTCACATTAAACGTATGCCCTTTACTTCTGGACTTTCCCCACCCCAGGGAAAACACCTTGGCTATTTATGCTATGTCCCTCATGATTTTACAGACCTCTATAAGGTCATTGTCAACATTTTCGACTGCAGCCCCCTTTTTGTCAACTGTTGATTTGCTTTGAGTCAATGTGAACTCAAAGTGATAAGTGTAGATGATGGGTGCCAGTGATATTTAAACCATTGGATCCCTATCTGGGTGAAAGGTTCGTTCTTCTGTGGAAGATATTTTGGGAATATTTGCTCCAGGCTTTGTTTGATTCAGATGGGCCTAGCCAGCTTGCTTGTCTCACAAGGGTTTTGCTGCTGGTAGACTGAACGTTGGAGGGTCCATGGGCAGAAGAGGTGAGGGTTTTTGCAGTATTGTGCATGACTCTGAGATAGTGAGGACTGCAGATGTTGGGAGAAGTCAGAGTTGATAAAGTGTGGCACTGGAAAAAGCACAACAGGTCAGGCAGCATCTGTTGCTAGGCAAGGTTATGGAGATGGGACAGATAATTGAATTTGATTGTGCTTGTGACTATTATGGTTGGTTGATCTCCGTTAACTGGGCAGCTAGTCTATAGGTAGAAGTGACACCAACAGCGTGGGTTCAATTCCTGCACTAGCTGAGGTTACTTTGAAGAACTCTGCTTCTCATCTGAGGTACGGTGACCCTCAGGTTAAACCACCACTGGTTGTCTAATGAGAGAACATCCCTATGGTCAGGTAAAACTATAACAACTTGACTTTCATAGTTATGAATGGAAATTTGTTAGTTGTCACCATCTGCTTTTAACTGTGTGTCTTGCTTTATTGTTTCTGAAGATGGTTAGGACATTACTGTATGGTTAGAGTCACATATTATCCATATAGAATAAGATTAGATTCTCTACAGTGTGAAAGCAGGCCTTTCGGCCTAACAAGTCCACACCAACCATGCGAAGAGTAACCCACCCAGACCCATTTCCCTCTGACTAATGCACCTAACACTATGGCAATTTTAGCATGGCCAATTCACCTGTCCTGCCCATCTTTGGACTGTGGGAGGAAACTGGAGCAAACCCACGCAGACACTGGGAGAATGTGCAAACTCCACACAGACAGCCGCCCAAGGCTGAACTTGAACCCGTGACCCTGGTGCTGTGAGGCAGCAGTGCTAACCACTGAGCCACTGTGCCAATTCCTTTTCCTAAGGTGTATCAGTTAATGAGATTGTTTTATGCAACAATCCAGTAGTTTCATGGCCGTTGTGTCTATATCAACTCTGAGTGAACACTGTGACTTAGTGCAATTTTCCTGCCTTCCCCCCCCCCCCCCCCCCCCATACCTTTTTCATGTTATCTCTATTCAAATAATGATCCAATGCCCCTTTGAATGTCTCAGTTGAACCTGCTCCAACAATATTTCCAGGCAGTGGATTCCAGACTTGAGCTCCTCATATGGAAAAGGTCATTCACATCATGCACTTGATTCTTGCGGAAAACACTTAAAACTCATTTTTGATCCATTCCCAAACAGGAAATTTTTTTTTAACCTATCTATTCTCTCCAGCTTCCTCACGATTTTGAAAACTTCGATTGGGTCTCCTCTTAGTCAACTTCTCTCCAATCTGTCTTCATAACTGAAGTTTCTCATCCCTGGAACCCTTCTTGTAAATCTCTTATGCACTCATTTCTTCCTATAACGCGGTGCCAAGCCACCTACACAATACTCCCTCTGAGATCTACTTTTCCTTTAATTAATTATTAAATTTAAACTCCTGCTGTGATGTGAGATTTCTATTTTGACAGACTTCTGAATTAGTCATCCAATAACATGACTGCAAGGCTAATGCTCCCAGACCTCTCCACTTGGGATTAGCCATGATTTAATTGAAGCGTGAGATAGAATGGAGGGGCTGATTGGTCTACTCCTGACTCGATGTTTCTATGCTTTATTGTCAGGCAAAAGGTGTCACTATTTCTGAATCTACTCGATGTTGACCGGGCGTCTCGAAGGATAGAAAAGAGTTAATACTTGATACATTAGACCCCTCCCATATGGTGATGTCATGGGGACTTGACAGGAGAGGAAAGGAGGATCTCTTGGGAGATAGACATAAGGCTATGTCCTCCCTATAGTCTTTGTATCCCTATACAGCCTATATATAGCCTATGAATAGTTGCATGTGATAAACTGTATCTTGTTTTCTGTTTTAAATTGAAACACCTTTTTTAATACAGAAAGTAAATTTCCCTCTTCTTCCAAACAGAGTAAAGCTCCCTGTCCACTGTTCCCATCAAACAGTCTCAGAACAGGTATAGCACAGGATCATATACGGAATGAAGCTTCCTCTATGCTTTCCTTTTAAATTAGAAAGTCAAAACAGCCCCTGCTGGGAACTGTATCCCCCAAAAAACAACACAAATGAGCTGTTTAATGGAATTTTGTATCATGAAACAGATATTTACTACATTAAAATGAAAATTTTCAAGCTAATGATTCTCCAAGCCCCTACAGTGCCCACTGCTCTCTAAAGGCCTGGACTTTGGCAGAGAGCATCACACTCTTGCTGTCCGGAGACACGTCATCACAGACATAACCGCAAAAGATGGGCAGGGACAGTCAGGAGTAATGACTCCATCCACAGCTCCTCTTGTTAGATACCACACACACCCCACACCCACCACGCACGTGCGCACACATACCACACACACGCACCCCACACACGCACACCACCCACATGCACCCCCCCCACATGCGTGCACGTGCCCACCACACCCACACAGACACAACCATGTAAGTCCTGCAATTGTTTGAGTTTTTAAGTCATATTTCACTCAGTATCACATCTCTTCCAAGTCAGACATTACACAATGCCAGGTTATAGTGCAACAGGTTTCTGTCAAATCACAAGCTTTTGGAGCGCTGCTCCTTCATCAGGTGAAATCACTGCATGTCTCCACTTGTCATTTACTCCTTCCTGTCTTTAGATCAGCAGTCTACAAAAGGTGAGATGCTGATAAAACCGTTGACTATGTTCGATACAAGTTCAGCCAAAAGTGTTTCAATAGCAATATATTATTCCACTCTTTTTTTAAAAAAAAATTTAAAAATACGTTTATTTATTGGAAGGATGCCGGCCCTAACTAACTGTTTCCTAGCTGCCATCAGTTCCAAGGGTCACTGGACCCCAGCACATTAACTTTCCACTGATTTCTCTCCACTGATGCTGCCAGACCTGCTGAGCTTTTCCAGCAATTTCTATTTTTGTCCCTGAAGTACCCCTGTGTTTGGAAGGTATGGATAGTAGGGCACCCAACATCAGTGGAGCTTGTTTTAATCATAGGGCCATCACATACAGCGTTCAGGACTGGGTGTGTTTGGTCATTGATTTTGTTTTTGTAGAAGCAGTGCAATTTACATGTAAATTGTAATTGAGATTCATCCATTGATTTTTATGAAATTCAGATAAATATTCAGAGCTCAAGGCTTTAGGGAGTAGTAACATTGCAGATTATTAATCTGACTGATGAAAGAGCTGCCTAGAAATTCCAGATGAAATGAGTATGATTAACTGCACAGTGTTTGCATTGATTTCTAACCCAATCATACTGTAGATATTATTTATCATAGTCTTTCATTTTTCATAATTTATCATATAATCACAATTACAAGGCACTTTCTAATTTTGAGTTGAGTTTAGGCAAGCTTTAAACTTTTTCTTATTATTTAATTTGGTTGACTGCTCTATCAATCATTCGAAGATGTTGAAAGTATCACTTATGCTGCAAAAAAAAAAGCGAGTTTGCTTTCCATTTTAACAAAAGTGACATTGGGCAGGCAGCTTAAAGATCAAGATTTCACGTCTTGCTCCAGAAGGAATGAAATTAAATTCAATAAATCTTGGCAAGTATGAGAACTGATATATTTTGTCCCAACGGACTCACCAGTAATCCTTCCAGGTAGGGTACCTGCCTGTTTGTGAATGCAGTACAGCTTATACCTGCCTTCAAAGCCATGCTATGTAGTTGTCTCCAAATGCCTTCAGGGCATTTGTGGATGAGCAATAGAATAGGGCCAGTCTCGCCCACAGCCCAAGAACTAATAAAGGAAGCTCCATTAAAAATGTAGTTGTGCGTATAAATTAAATTGTAAGAGCACATTTCATGTGACATTTTCCTGAGAATGCCAGTCCTATTTTCCTTTTGCTAGGCCTCTGAAATAACACTATAGAGGCTGGTATCCTGGCACCAAGTCTCCCTCCAGTCACACTGATCCAGCTCCCTCTCAGCCAGCTCTGAGTGAACCGAAACACTGTCACTCCTTTGTAATCTAATCCAATCAGGGAGTCCTGGCTGACAGATCAACAGCCCCAATCAGGAAACTCATATTCTGAGGTCCACCTGGCTAACTTCTTTACAGTCATGACAATCTCCATTGGTAAGTTTATCTCAAACCCACAATTCAAGCATTCTTTGAAAATTTGATTGCACTTTGTCAGCAATTTGTAGGCTGTGAAGCACTCTGGGACATCATGAAGTTGTGAATAGATGTCAAACCATTTCTTCTTTAAGTAAATATCCATTTGCATTTAATGATTTTTTAAAATTCATAATTATTTATCCCTGAAGACATTGGCTCAACTCAGGGTGCAGGTTTGGAGTGGGTGCTCTCATCCTGCCAATCTGAGCATGACTGTGGGACAGTAGGCTAATCAACTGGGGGAAGGGTCATTACAGTGAAAGATGAGGGACAGAGTGAGGTGAACAAGCACATAGCCCAGGAGAGGGGACTGATGTTACTTTCCTCAATCCAGTGATTTTGGAGCATAGGGTGTTGTTGCACTGGCAGATTTAGGGAGGCGTGTGTGTGTTTAAAAACTAAGGGAAGCATTAGTCTTCATCTTTGATGCCTGTGGAGTCTGTGAATTATGCAAAGCCCTCTTGTGTGTAACCAGTCTGGCTCAAACCTGTGTTCCCAAACCCCTATTGTTTTTATTTCTCATGTAATACAAATAGCGAGCATTTTCTGATCTTCACATTAAATTTGAAAACAGAAAATGAAAAGTGGAGTTGCAGATCCCTAAAGGGGGTACATTGAGACACTGGATACTGTCAGGCTTGATCCTGAAAGCTATTGTGGACCTGCTGTTTTTCAGTAGTGTGTGCATTTTGAAATAGAATATCCTTTTGGAGCAGGTAAGCTAGGGACATCACTGCCCTGCCATTCCAGCGACCTTGTTGACATGCTGGGAGTCCTGAATCCCAATAAGTCAGACTGGGTAAGCACGGCGAGGTTTGTGCCACTAAAGGGCAGTGGTGACCCAGATGGATTTTTACAATAATGGTGAGCTTCTTCGTCACCATGACGGAGAATAATTCTCAGTCTTTATTAAATGAATTTAAATTCCATCAGCTGCCATGTTCGGATTTGAACCCTTGCCACCAGATCATTAGCCTGGGCCTCTGGATTGCCACCAACTCCCTTAGCCTTCCCAGAGTCCTCTGGGTTCAGTGTCAGCATCACTAGTGTCCTCCCTGGAAGTGAACTCCACAAATATTCGGGAAGTCCTCAGACTTGGAGTTCAGTATTGCCGGAGCTGCTTAATCAATGTCAGTTACTGGGAGAACTCGCCGCTATTTGAGGTAGAACCAGCATAAAGTCTAACAGTTGTGGTTTTTGAATGTCCATCATCTCAGTCCGAAGCCATCTCTGCAGGGGTTCCTGAGGGTAGTGTCCTGGTCCATCCATCCATTGTGAATTGTGTTTCTCCATGAGGTCAATGCTGGAAATGTTCACTGCTGATGGCATTCTGTCCAGTATCCTGCGATACTGCAGCACCCTGACACAACAGCTGGCAAGCAATGTTTTAAACCACACAAACCTCAGAATGACCACCTCCAACACAAATGGTTCTAGCCATTTCCCTTTGATGTTGAAGGCTATCACAATTGCTGATACTCCAATTGTCCATATCCCAGAGATTACTATTGACCTAACTGATCTAGTCGTGCAAGCACTGACGAAAAGAGCAGGTCAGAGGCTAGGAATTCTGTGGTGGGCAATTTTTTTTCCCTCCTGACTCCTCAAAGCCTCTACAAGGTGTGTGTGATTCGAATGCCCTCTGCATGCCAGGAGAAGTACAGCACTCGAGCAGCTCACGACATCCAGGTCCCAGCAACCTGTTTCATTGGCACCTCACCCACCACCCTATACACAGACACCCTTTTGGCAGCAATGGGTATGACATTCAAGTTGCAATGCGGCAGTTTGTCAAGCCTCCTTCAATGGCGCCTCCCAGTGGCATCCTACAAGAAGCACAAGGATAAGTGGGACCTCCAAGACCTGCGCACCGTCACGACTTGAAAACAGATCCCCGTCCCCGCTGCATGGCCTCAGCAGGTCACTGCCGCCGCCTCAAGGGCACTTTGGAATGAGAAATAAGTGTCACTGCTGCTCAGTCTCATGAATGAATGTGCATTTATTTTCAGGTGGACTTGTTTTTTTTTTGCAACTTGTTAATGCACCCATTAATACAGTTCCGGGAAAAAGCTGGGGAGAGCAGGAGTACATTGGTACAATGTAGAAAGATATCATTGGCATCAAGTGATGGCAGGTCTTGTTTAGTTAGAAGGCTTTTGTTCAGGGAAGTACTGGGGAAGAATACGTGGCCTGTAAGTTCGTCTGAGCTAGTAATAGAGTGGGAAATCGACCAGTTGACTGAAGGAAGCCATTTCGACATGAAATGGTCAAATAAAGGATGCCCTGTCCTCGCCCTTAACTACATTTGCACCTGGCCATCCAAACATGCCAGTCGAAGCAGACTCGGCCAACACCATCTTAATTGACTTCATTGACCAGCATCTACAGCTGGGCCAAACTCCTGACAGCTTAGTTATAAGATACTGCCATAAGTAATAATTGAGGCATTGACAGAAATGTTGATTAGTCCTGGTATCAGTTTCTTTGCTATTTTTCTCCCCTCTGCTTGGCTGCAGATGAAGCTGTATTAAAGGGCTGGTGCCCTCCCCATAAAGTGGCAAACCTTTTATTGTTTAAGGAAAGCATTGTTGATTTTTTTTTTTATCAGTGTTTATTCTTGATAAAAGTGCATTATTTTAGGACAGAATGAATTGATCCACCCGTGCCTTTTGATGCATTTTGTACTGATGGGTTGCTCGTCTGGAAACAGCAGCTGGTTTGCTAAATCATTTTGAAGTAATAACTCAACAAATGTTGAATTTGCAAATTTGCTTTGAAGGTTGTTTGTCATGCCAGTTTTCAAGCCTTTCTACCCACAGACCGAAATTGAGTGAGGACTGGATTGGATATGACATGCTACCCGCTCCAACATACTTTGTATGCAATCATTGAATCCCAACAGTGCAGGGAAGAGACTATTCAGCCCATTGAGTATGCACCAACCCTCTGAAGGACATCCTACCCAAACCAGATCCCCCTCTACCCTATCCCTGCAGTTACATTGACTAATCCACCTAACCCTAGAGACTATGGGCAATTTAGCATGGCCAATCCACCTAACCTGCACATCTTTGGACTGTGGGAGGAAACCAGAATACCTGAAGGAATTCCATGCATGCGTAGGGAGAATGTGCAAATCAACATAGACAGTCATTGAGTTATACAGCATGGAAACAGACCTCGATCTGGTCATCCATGCTGACTAGATATCCTAAATTAATCTAGTCCCATTTGCCAGCATTTGGCCCATATCCCTCTAAACCCTTCCTATTCACATACCCATCCAGATGCCTTTTAAATGTTATAATTGTAGTCACCCAAGGATGGAATTGAACCCAGGTCCCTGACACTGAGACAGCAGTGCTAACTACTGAGTCACCATGCCACCCATCCATTGATATGGAGAAGTATTTCAATCCATCTTGAATGAAAGGAACAAGCGCTTTCAAGTTTGAAACTCATCTTCTTGTGCATACACTGTGAGATGATAATTCCAAAAGGAAGGCTATGCTTTTTCATAGGGTCTTCTCTGATCTGCGAGTGCTGCAGAGGTGATTTAAATGAATGTTTTTGTGTAATGTACTCCAGTCAGTCGCCGTTGTAATTGCCTTAAATTTCAGGGCCAGAAGTCAGAGGAAGCTGGAACTGAAGTGTAATTGAGTTATAGCCCCTCATGCCAAATAAAAGTTGAGTCAGCACTAGGGCAGCACAGTGGCTGGCACTGCTGCCTCTCAGCACTGCAGACCCAGGTTCAATTCCAGTCTGGGGCGACAATGCAAACTCCTTACAGATGTTCTCCCCATGTCTGCGTAGGTTTCCTCCCACAGTCCAAACATGTGCAAGTTAGGTGCATTGGCCATGCAAAATTATCGTTAGTGTGCAGGCTGGGTGGGTTAGCCATGGGGATTGCAGAGATAACATAAGGTCTGGGTGGGATGCTCTTCAGAGGGTAGTGTGGATTCTATGTACTGAATTGCCTGCTGTAGGGATTTTATGATTCTATGTAGGTCTAGCTGGCAAAAGCGTGACTCCTAAGGCCCAACCGAAGGACACATTTTAACATTCATTTGATGTTTCAGGTTGACCTTTCTGAATTGGGGAAGAAAGATTAAGTTACATGTGCGTTGTGTCTTGACTCATTCTCAAAGTTGAATGGTTCTTTTTGAATTGAAGTTGGTTTTGTTCCATAGACTGTTAGACTAGGCTGCCAACTAACTAAAAAGTCTGGAAACTTTTATTCCATAGTTCTTCATTTTAGCCAACTTTTCATTTAATCCCAAAGATCTGTGCATTCAGTTAAAATCACTGGAGTGTTTCACTTTGCAAGTGTACAATTCAGGTTTTTGGATGTCTATAAATGCTGAAGGTAGAGTGTCATGAGCTATGCTCCTAGTCTCTCTGTTCTGCTGGGAAGGGTGTGCTTGCTGGCAATTCCTACACACACACCCTCGCACTCATACTCCCACGTTTGCTCTTTCACCCTCTACTTTCCAATACACAAGCTAACTTGTTGCTGTTTCTGCAAACTAGGACCATGCAGATTGATTCACCATATTCACTTGTCACTCAGCAAAGAACACAGAAGAGGGAGCCAGCGGCAGCACGATTTTCATAACCAGGGCATTGCCCAATGTGCTCTGCTGTTGTGGCATGGTGGTAATGTCCCTAACTCTAAGTTAGTTCAAGTTCCACTTGCTCCAGAAGTGTGGCATAGAATCTCTGCACTTGGTGATTTATAAATATCAACAGCCAACAAAGGATTTTTGAAGTGTCCTTGTTGTTACAATGTACGAACCACTACAGCCCATCTGTGTGCAACAAGCTCCCACAAACAGCAATGTGATGGTGTTAGTTGGGTTACAAATATTGATCAGATCCTCAGCATCAATTCTCCCTAGCTCTTCTTGGCAGGTGTGATGTGACATCTTGAATACCAAACGGAGGGGGCAGAAGTTTAGCACCTCAGTTGAAAGGGGAGCCCCTTTTACAGTGCCACAGTTCATTGTCATAAGCCATTCTGTTAGTTTGCTCTCTTTTACCTCGGGTAAGCAATACATTCACAGTCAACTTCTTGGCTGGCGTTTAGTCTGTGTCATCTGAAAAGAGACATTACTCTGAGTAATTTTATGAATATTTATGATTGAATTCAGAGTGACAACTCTATCTGTACTCTTGAGCTGCTGTGCCAATTACTGAGTGGTGTTGACACTTTTTCAGAATCATTGTTTTTACCTCATTGACTTTTTCAGAATTGTCAAAAGCAAGCAGGCAGTTCCAAAGAGGAGACTCTTTAAAAGGCTCACTTTCCTGTTCTTCCAGTTGTGCACTTGCAGAATTTTCCTTCATTCCGTTTTCTAGCAGATGTGCTCTTAAATCCTGTTTATTTTCGACTGTTGCAATCGCTTCCTTTCTGTGAGAAAATTTGCTAATTTTTCTGTTCGTGACTGAAGTTGGAGGGAAAGAAAGCTATGTGCAAAAAAATGAAAAGTATGTTCATTATATCAAGATTGGTCTCTTGTAAAGGATAGGAGGAGGAGAAGCTGCCCATACCCTCCCAGCCCAACCAAACAGCTTCTCCCACCCCATGTTCGATATTTTTATAACTAATGAAAGCTTAACTGTTTTTAATGCCTTTGATTTGTTTCCTTGGTTGTTCAAAAGGCAGAGACTGTGTGATTATTCTTTAATTTATTGTCTATTAAAAGCTATCATGGAAGATTGACAACTCTGTTCTTAATTACTTGGCTTGTGTCTTTAATGTGCTGTCTTTAAGCATTGACAGCTAGTGATTTGGTGCAGTTCCTTTCAACTCTGTGTCTTTGCGTGCTCTGTGTCGGGCACAGATAATGTTAACTGAAACCAGTGCATTCATCATCTTTGGGTTTTATATCTGTAACTGTGGAGACTTTGCCTTGTTGTTAAGGTAATGCCCAAGTCAGATTAACCTGAGAAGGTCTGAACGCATCACAGATTGTCAGATGGTCATTTCTGCTTCACTTTTAACCGAAGTTCATTCTTTTGCCCTCCTAATTTGGAGGAAGAAACAGAAAAGGCTGTACAGCACTGGAGGTTTCACCTAGTGGGGGGATGAAATGTTTGCAAAAAAAATCAACCAGCTCAGCGAACCAGCCAGCAACTCCAAGAAACAGAAGAATTATTAGCAAGGGTCCCTTCAAACCAATCTGATTTTGACAGATCTCAACCTCAATAGTTTACTCTGTCACTATGTCCTCCAAGCTCTTGAATCCAATTGAAATGTTTTTCAACAGACTGACTTGGTAACTTTTTTTTTCCCAAAACTATCTACCCATTTGGTTTGGAATTTCCTATATTGTAATCTATCTGTCTGGGAAGCTGTACAGATGAATTCTGGATTGATGTGTGGGGGTGTGGAAGGAGGAAAAGAGCAAGGTTCTTTGAAGATCCACCACCTATCATAATGTGTGGGTTCTCTCCTTGGCAGAAAGGCGAATGGACTCTGTCAGCATGTTTGAACCATGATCCATTGCTCTGTTGCCATGGTGCAAGAGGCTGTCAGTAGTGTGATTGATGACCATCTTTGTTTAGAGGAATTGAAAGTGAATTGGAATTGTAAGAAGCCCTAATAGATTCACCTAAAAGTGGAGTTTTTTTGAGAATTTGCAGAGCAGATTTCCTGTGGTACTCTATCCAGAGTTCAAATCCAAGCTCTCACTTTTGGGGAATTGGCAGTCAATTGGATGAAAAGTCTTCCTCAGATTTTCTTCTTGCTGTACAATGTACTCAGCCTGAATCACATCTTCTGCCCCCCCCCCCCCCCCCCCCCCCCCCCCCCCCCTCCACCCTCCCTTAACGCTCAGTTTCAAGCTGCTCCCTTACACTCAGTCATGTTGATCAATGCTGTGGTCCCAGACAGATCTGTGTTACTGGGCTGCAGATGCTTCAAAACAGAAAATTCTCCTTCTGCTCCAATCCAACCACTGTGTCCCTATCTCAGCAAGATTTCCTTGTTCCTGTAAATCTGTGCATCTCTTATTCTCTTTCTAATCGTTGGTGGCCATTCCTTCAGCTGCTTTGCCATTGGCGTGGCATGGTGGCTCAGTGGCTAGCACTACTGCCTCTCAGTGCCAGAGACCCAGATTCGATTCCACCCTCAGTCGACTGTGGGGATTTGGCACGTTCTCCCCATGTCTGCCTGAGTTTCCTCCCACAGTTCAAAGTTTGCAGGTTCGGTGGATTGGCAATGCTGAAAGTTTTCGTAATGTTCAGGGATGTGCTAGGTGGATTAGCCATGGTATATGTGATGGGCATGGGTTGGTGTGGATCTGATGGGCCAAAATGGCCTCCTTTCACACTGTAGGGATTCTACGAAATTCTAAAATTCCTTCCATCTCACCGACCTCTTTGACTGGTAATTTGTTTTCTTTTGGCTCTGAGACTTCTATTGTCTGTTTACATTCTCAGGATGTACCTTGGGACATTTACTGAATAAAGATATAGTGCGTTTTTATACACATTTTGACGTCTCAACTGTTAAGAAGGCCTGATGATATTCTGTGTTTTCTCCTGTCTGCTCTTGTTATTGCACAGGAATTTCTCAACCGATGATTCCACTGCTACTGAAAATGCCAATGCCGTGTCTGAGTTTCTGTACATAAGCAGCCAGCTGTCTTGAACCATATTGTCCTTGCTCTCTGTCTTTTGGATCCCAGGAGGTGAACACTGAAGTGCTTTTGGAATGTGGTCACCTCAGAACCTAAGTTGTAGTTTATCCAGTAGCATGTGACCAGAAACTGTAACCCCCTTCTCCAGCTTAGTGCACACCTTTTGACAAGTCTGTCCCCTATCTACCTTACTGATGTTGTTCACCCACTGAATTGATAAACTGCTCTTGACTTTCAAAAGTCTTGCAAATCGCTGCTTTGATGTGCCGACAATCTAAAACTGGCCATCTAGCGTCTTTGTAATTGAATTGAATTCATTCTCATGTGTACTGAGGCACAGTGAAAAGCTTTGTCTTGCGAGCAATACAGGCAGATCACAGAGTTAAGTAGCATAGATAAATAAATAATAGATAAACAGCGACAAAAACACAGCTACAGGTGAATGTTAAGAGTTTGAGAGTCCATTCTGTGTTCTAACGACAGTAGGGTAGACACTGTTACAAAACCAGCTGGTGTGAGAGATCAGGCTATTGTACCTTCTCCCCAGTGGTGGATGTTGTAGAAAAACATTGTCAGGGTGGGATGGATATTTGAGAATGCTGGCAGCCTTTCCTTGATAGCGGGTCTGGTAGATAGATTCTATAGATGGGAGGTTGGCCTTTGTGAATATCTGGGCCGAGTTCACTACTCTATGTAACCATCTCCGATCTTGAATGGTACAGTTGCCATACCAGGTAGTGATACATCCAGACAGAATGCTCTCAATGGCACACCTATAAAAGTTGGCAAGGGGATTCACCATCATACCAAATTTTCTTAGCTGCTTGAGGAAGAAGAGACATTGTTGGGCCTTTGTAACCAGTGTGTCCACATGAAGAGTCCAAGAAAGCTTGTGGTAGATGACCACTCCCAGGAGGTTAACACTCACCACTCGTTTCACCTCTGTGCTGTTAATGTGTAGGGGGGCATGAGTAACATCCTGCCGAAAGTCAATAATGAGTTCCTTGGTTTTGCTGGCATTGAGAGCTAGGTTGTTCTCTATTAGTGTGAGAGGTTTGATTGAAAAGAATCGTGGGCTTCTTATGGAATTAATTGGAAGAATCATTAAATAGAATAGCTTTGGCCCTTAATGCT
Organism: Chiloscyllium plagiosum; assembly: GCF_037043375.1. Lineage (NCBI taxonomy): Eukaryota > Metazoa > Chordata > Chondrichthyes > Orectolobiformes > Hemiscylliidae > Chiloscyllium > Chiloscyllium plagiosum. The sequence continues at coordinate 64,034,199 of NW_028270157.1, read as the reverse complement.
TCACTACGGACAAATTAACCTGATCTGATGAGTGTTAGTGTTGTTTTACGAGTTAGAATCAGCTTTAATGCTGCACCCCATGAAGACATTTCACTTTCACAATGTAATTTAGAAATGGACTTTTTCTTTCACGAAATACTGTTTCAGGTTAGTCGTATAACGTCTGTTTCCTTGAAGACATAGAGTCGGTTTCATTTTTGCCAGATCAGAGCAAATGCATTCATGTGTTAAACACACCGAATCATTTTACTAGATTGCAAAGTAGTTATTTTTTTTGTTTGGTTTCTTTACACAACATGCAAGTGCAAACTGTGGAGTGAGGTTGGCAGACTTGTTTCATTTTGGCACATCCCTGCTTTGAATAGGAATTGAGCACATCTCTCGTTTCCCTTCTTTGCCAGGCCATGTAGTTGTTGTGCACAAAGTGTAAGCATTGCACTGTGCTTGCTTCATGTATTCGTAGCGAGACTGGGGAGGCTCAGTCCTCCCCTTCCAGAAGTGAGCGAGTAGACCATGATTCAATGTAATCGCCCAATCTCAAGGCATCTCTTTGGAGAAAATGGCTACGTTATGCCTGTTTTACATAAAATATTAGGTTTTAATGCTTGAATAGCATCGAACAGGCTATGCCTGGGAGATCTCTCTTTTTTTCCAGATTGTCTTCACTCCCTTCTTCCATCGTTTTGTATCTTTTTATCACATGCATAGGTTTAGGGTGAGAGGGGCAAGATTCAAAAGTGACCTAAAGGGCAACCTTTTCACAGAGGGTGGTACGTGTATGGAATGAGCTGCCAGAGGAAGTGGTAGAGGCTAGTATAATTGCAACATTTAAAAGGCATCTGGATGGGTATATGAATAGGAAGGGTTTGGAGGGATATGGGCTGGGTGCTGGCAGGTGGGACTAGATTAGTTTGGGATATCTGGTTGAGTTGGACCGAACGGTCTGTTTCCGTGCTGTACATCTCTAAGACTCTATATACCTAGATATAGTGAAACTTTTGCATGCAGTGCAAGCATATTATACCATACAACGATCATAAAGTGACAGAACAGAGTGAGGAGTACAAAGTTATGGCTGCAAAGAAGGTGCAGAAAATGCAAGATCAATGTTAGATTTGAAATTTGAGAGGTCCTTTCAGAAGTCAAATAACAGTGGGAAAGAAGCTGTTCTTGAACCATGTATTTACATGTATTTAAGCTTGTATATCTTCAGCCTGATAGAAGAGATTGGAACAGATTATAATGCAGGTAGGAGAGGGCTTTGATGTTGACAATGAGAAGTGTAGATGGAATCAATGGATGAAATGTTGGCTTGTGTGATGGACTGGGCTGTGTTCACAACTCTCTGTAGCCCTGGGCAGAGCGGTTGCTGTACCAAGCTAATTTGCATCCATATAGAGTGTTTTCTTTGGTGCATCTATAAAGGTTGGTGAGCGTCCTTATGGACGTGCAGAATTTTCTTACCGCCTGAGGAGGTAGAAGCATTGTTGTCCCTTCTTGACCATCACACCAACATGGGTGGTTCAGGACGGATTGGTGATTGTCACTCCTAGGATCTACCTACCACTGACCAAGGGGAAACTGTCCCTACAGGCTCCAGATGAGTCCGGGGCAGATGCTTTATTTATTTCACAACCTGAACAAGTGGTTACACAGAGTCTAGAGCTGCTGCCTCCTGTATAAAGTCAAGGGCATACAGAGAGCGGAAATGGGGAGCGATTCACTTGCTGATGTTGTATTGGGTGTGACAGATCCTGAGCTTTATAGCACATCTCTTGTTTGAACATTGTTTCGGCCAGATATAACATGGTGTGTCTCAAGGCCTGTGCAGCTCCCCCATTAAGCCTGCAAGGTCTTGCCAAGACCAGCCATGAGTGGCGCATATTCTTTCATGGGATGTGGGCCATCATGAGCAAGGTGAGCATTTATTGCCCATCTCTATTGGCCATTGAAATCAGTGGTTTGCTGGGCCCAGTACAATGGGCACTTGAGAGTCAACCATAATGCTGTAGGTCTGGAGCTACATGGAGCCCAGACTGGGCAAAGATGGACAATTTTCCATCACGATAGGACATAGACCTTTTCAGTCCAACTTGTCCATTCCGACCAGATATCCTAACCTAATCTAGTCTCATTTGCCAGCACTTGGTCCATATCCCTCTAAACCCTTCCTATTCATATACCCATTCTGATGCCTCTTAAATTATGTAATTTAACCAGCCTCCACCACTTCCTCTGGCAGCTCATTCCATCCACACACCATCCTCAATGTGAAAAAGTTGCCCCTTGGGTCTCTTTTAAATTTTGACCCCTCACCCTAAAACCTATGCCCTCTAGTTCTGCTCTCCCCCACCTCAGGGAAAAGACTTTGTCTATTTACCCTATCCATGCCCCTCAAAATTTTATAAACCTCTATAAGGTTACCACTCAGCCTCTGACGCTCCAGGGAAAACAGCCCAAGCCTATTCAGCCTCTTCCCTATAGCTCAAATCCTCCAAAATTCTTGTAAATCTTTTCTGAACCCTTTCAAGTTTCATGACATCCTTCTGATAGAAAGGAGACCAGAATTGCACGCAATATTCCAACAGTGGCCTAACTAATGTCCTGTACAACTGCAACATGACCTCCCAATTCCTGTACTCAACACTCTGACCAATAAAGAAAAGCATACAACACGCCTTCGTCACGATCCTATCTACCTGCGACTCCACTTTCAAGGAACTGTGAACTTGCACTCCAAGGTCTTTGTTTAGCAACACTCCCAAGGACCTTCCCATTAAGTGTAAAATACCTGCTCTGATTTACCTTTCCAAAATGCAGCATGTCACATTTATCTAAATTAAACTCCATTTGCCACTCCCCAGCCCATTGGCCCATCTGATTAAGATCCCATTGTAATATGTGGTAACCTTCTTCGCTGTCCACTACACCCTCAATTTTGGTGTCATCTGCAAACTTACTAACTATACCTCTTATGCTCACATCCAAATCATTTATATGAATGACAAAAAGCAGTGGACCCAGCACCAATCCTTGTGGCACTCCACTAGTCACAGGCCTCCAGTCTAAAAAACAACCCTCGACCACCACCCTCTGCTTTCGACCTTTCAGTCAGTTCTGTATCCAAATGGCTAGTTCTCCCTGTATTCCACGAGATCTAACCTTGCTAACTGGTCTACATGAACGAAGCCAATGCTTTTTTTTCCCTTCAAAAATTGTTTGTTGGTTTCATAGTCACATTACTGAGCCTTGCTTTATGTTCCAGCCCTTAGTAATTAAATTTATGTTCCATTCCCATGGTGGGATTTAGCTTGAGCCTCTGGATTGAGTTCAGTGACATCATCACTTTGCCACCACCTCCCCTGTATGTACAGGGCACAAAGTGATGGCCATGTCACTCTTTGTCCTCTTTTGCAGCCAGGATAAAGCCAAGCAAAGTCTTTCACATTGACTCGGCAGGTTTGCTCCTGTAAAGAACGCTCACTGACCAGTTAGGTTTTTATGACAATGTGCCAGCTTTATGGTTATTTTCATCGATTTTTAGCTTTTGATTTCCCAGAGTTTCCTTTTTTTTTGGGACTGAATTTAATTTCTCAAATTTCCATAGGATTTGAATTGACATTCTCTGGGTAATTTGTACTGACCTCGAAATTGTAACCATTATTCTCTGATAGTGTTGGGATTGTGCAGCAATCCCTGTTGATGGGCCACTGTGTAATTTTGAAAGATAATTGGCTGCTACAGCATTTTGAGGTACCACACTGACTTAGAGTTTCCAGCTTCTCAGTGTCAAAACTCTCAGCAGTATATCATAGAATCCCTGCATTGTGCAAATAGACCATTGGTTTCATAGTCATGTTACTGAGATTCTGAAGAGTAATCCACCCAGACCCATTTCCCCTACCCTTTAACTCCACACTAACTCCTGACTAATACACCTCACCTATACATTCCAGAACACTATGGGCAATTTTACATGGCCAATTCACCTAACCTGCACATCCTTGTGGGAGGAAAATGGGAGCATCCGGAGGAAGCCCATACAGACACAGGGAAAACGTGTGAACTCCACACAGGCTGGAATTGAACCCGGGTTCCTGGCGCTGTGAGGCAGCAGTGCCAATCCCTGAGCCTCTGTGCTGTCAGGTATATCAACTGTGGGCAGCAGATCTCTATGAATAAGGGGGATAAGACCTGAACCCCAGTGGTTACATAATGTGCTGCACTGTGCACACTAGCCTCCCTCGCCCTCACTAAGATGGTTTTATTTTTGCGCACTAATTTAATTTCATTTTTTTGTTTTGAGGTGGCTTCATATGAAGTGGATTGTAAAATTGTTTTGGTGTCTTGCCTTCCTTTTTCTAAACTGAATCATCATTATGGAACATTCCCAGTAAGCGCACTTTGTTTATCCACTGAAATAACTCCACGGAGGCTGATATCATGTCACCAAGTTGCCCTTTATTTGCATACACAAGATGTGAGCTCTGACCGGCTGGCTTAGAGCTCGTTCTGAGAGTGAGGAGAATCCCTGAGATTCTTGTTTATTTTATCTTTTTCTTTTTTTTCCCCCACACTACCACCTAACTGCAGTAGTGCTTATTCTTTCCCCAGCACCCATGTTGTGTGTGCGCGTGCAGGTGTGAGACACAGGGTGCACGAATCTTTATTCAAATTCCACCACCAGGAAGAAAGGAAACACCCAAGTGGCCAGTGACAAGCAGTGCCCTTCACATCAAAGGGCAATGCTGTGTGATCAAACAGTGAGAGGGAGGGCAGGGATTAAATCAAAATAGAGTTGGAGGGGGAAATAATGCACTCCACTCCCTGCGGCGCCCACCTCTCCCTGAACAACTCCAGGGTGTTGGTGGACACCATATGCTCCTTCTCCAGAGACACCCATGCTCTAACGTAACCGCGGAAGAGGGGCAGGCAATCTGCCCTAACGACCTCTCCACGACCTGGAGACTCCTGTTTATATCTGTTAGCCAGGACTCTCCCTGATTGGGGCTGTTAACCTGGGATAATCGGGGATCTCCTACTCAGAGATTCACTTGGCCCCTTGTTCCAATCACTACGTCCACATTGGACAAAACATACAGGTAGCTTACTCTCAAAATCGATGGAACTCAATCGGGATTTATAGAGACAGAGTTTTTCATGTTCCAGGATGTGCCAGAGACTTTTGCAACTGATTGGCTTCAATTTAAGGAGAAAGTGTACGTAATAGCAGAAGTTAGAAGCATTGAGGTCGAGGAGGCTGTTTTGCCATTCACTGACATCATAGCTGATATTCTGCCTCAACTCTGCCTTCCCATCCTCATTAGGCCCTAATCCATTTAGAATTTAGTCCATTATCCACCTCTGTCTTGAATATACTCCATATCTGAGACTTCCAAAGATGTATAACTCTTTGAAGTGCTCTCTCCTTATCTCAGTCCCATTTGACACAAGTCACCTCATTGTTTAAGAATGACCACTGATTGAAAGCAAGGCTCCCATGTCACATCTCTCCAACACGGGGGCTTGAAAAGGTTTGAATGGAGAGCTGTTTGCATTGTGAGTGAAGCAGCAATCAGGCTGCTGACTGTAGCATTGCCTAAAGCTGTAATCCAAGATTGGAATTACTTCTTGTTGTGGGGTAACCTTACCTCCGTGACAATGAGCATCAAAGGTATTGGAGGGCTTGTGGGTTAATTGGTGATGCTGTGCTGCTGTACTGAAGCTGTAATCTCTGAGAACACTTGACATTGGTGTACAGTGGATGCTGAAATAATAGGCGTCAGTCACTGTCTGCTGCCCTAGGTATATGTATCTTTTTGTAAAGGATGGGCTTTGATTCAGGCAATAGTTTCTGTATCATGAAGAGTTTGGGTGTTTCCCCTTTTGAACAATAAGAATTGTACCTCTTCTGTTCAAACGTTAACCACACTTTCAATGTAAGCTTCAGTGACCTTTTTTTTAAAACCCAAGGTGAGCAAACAATTTGTGTTTACGCTTTGAGTGAGAGAATCTGCTTCTTTGACGTTCAGAGAACCTCCCCTACCTGCTGCTGTTCAAAATGAGGCCATTAATGTCCACTTGAATGACCGTATGTGATTTCCTCAGAAAATGGTACCTCTGACAGTGTAGCACTCTGTGTGAGCTGTGATTCTGTGGGGAAACTACAATCTCTGACCAGGAGGCAATTGGGTTCCTGATACTATAAGGCAAGGCCAGCTGCTCTGCGCAACATGCATCCATCTGGCAACATCCCAAAAACAGATTCAATGTTCATTAGCGCCTTGCTGTTTGTGGGATCTTACTGTGAAAGAAATTGGCTGCCATATTTCCAGGTGACACCATTTGTGGAACCTCCAGTGTCTGTAAGGGACTTCCTGAGGGTGTGAAAAGCATTCCATAAGGGATTGATTTGATTAATTATTGTTGCATGTACAGAGATGCAGTGAAAAGTAATTGTTTAGTGTACGATCCAGGCACATCATGCCTGACCATAAGCACATCAGGGTAATATAACAGAATGCAGCTGTAGAGAAGGTGCAGAGAAAGATTAGCTCCAATATTTGTAGAATCTGTTCAAAAGTCTGATAACAGCAGGGAGAAAGTTGTTCTTTAATTTGTTGGTACATATTTTCAAACTTGTTTATTTTCTGCCTGATGGAAGAGAATATAACGGGGGTGGGAAAGGGGTCTTTGATTACGTAGGTTGCTTTCCCAATGCAGCAGAAAGTGTAGGCAGAGTCGATGGAGTGAAGGTTGGTACTTGTGCTGTACGGGGCTGCATTCACGATTCTCTGTAATTTCCTGTGGTCTTGTGCAGAGCAGATACCATACCAAGCTGTGATATGTCTGGCTAGGATGCTTTCTCTGGTGTATCGATAAGAATTGGGAAGAGTCATTGTGGACATGCCAAATTTCCTGAGCCTTCTGAGGAAGTAGAGGCATTGATGTGCTTTCTTGACTGTCGAGTCAACATAGATGGACTAAGTAAAAACAAGGACTGCAGATGCTGGAAACCAGAGTCTAGATTAGAGTGGTGCTGGAAAAGTACAGCAGGTCAGGCAGCATCCGAGGAGCAGGAAAGGACTTTTGCCCGAAACATCGATGTTCCTACTCCTCAGATGCTGCCTGACTTGCTGTGCTTTTCCAGCACCATAGATGGACTAAGGCAGAGTCTCGGTGACATTTGCTAGTGGAAACTTTTGAAACGCTCAACCATCACCTCAACACCACTGATACAGACAGGGCTGTGCCCTCCACTCCACTTCCGGAAGTCAATGACCTGCTCCTTCGTTATGCTGATAATTGTGGGAGAGATTGTGTCTTACACTATGCCACTAAGCACGCTTGCATTCTCTCTTTCTCTCTTTCTCTCTTTCTCTCTCTCTTTCTCTCTTTCTCTCTTCCTCTCTTCTTTCTCTCTTCCTCTCTTCTTTCTCTCTTCCTCTCTTCCTCTCTTCTTCCTCTCTTCTTCCTCTCCTCTTCCTCTCTTCCTCTCTTCCTCTCTTCCTCTCTTCCTCTCTTCCTCTCTTCCTCTCTTCCTCTCTTTCTCTCTTTCTCTCTTTCTCTCTTTCTCTCTCCTTTTCCCCCCCCTCTCCCTTTTCCTCTCTCCCTTCTCCCCCCCTCCCTTCTTTCCCCCCCCCCCAACCCCTTCCCCCTCTCTCCCTCCCCCCCCCCCCCCCCCCCCACCTTCTTTTTCCTGTGTTCTGTCTCATTGTTGTTTGAGATCCGACCCACTCTGGTGCTATTAGCAAATTTGTAAATGGAGTTAGATCTGAATATGGCCAAATAGTCATGAGTGTGCGTAAGGAGTGTACAAAGTACTGAAAGAACTGCGGATGCTGTAAACAAGTCTGGCAGCAGCTGTGGAGAGAAATCAGAGTTGATGTTTTAGGTCATAGAGTCATAGTCCTAGAGATGTACAGCACAGAAACAGACCCTTTGGTCCAGCCCGTCCATGCCGACCAGATATCACAACCCAATCTAGACCCACTTGCCAGCATCCGGCCCATATCCCTCCAAACCCTTCCTATTCATATACCCATCCAGATGTCTTTTAACTGTTGCAATTGTACCAGCCTTCACCACTTCCCCTGGCAGCTCATTCCATACACGTACCACCCTCTACGTGAAAAAGTTGCCCCTCAGGTCTCTTTTAAATGTTTCCCATCTCACCCGAAACGTATGTCCTCTAGTTCTGAACTTCCCACCCCAGGGAAAATACTTTGTCTATTTATTCTAACCATGCCCCTCATAATTTCATAAACTTCTGTAAGGTCACCCCTCAGCCTCCGACGCTCCAGGGAAAACAGCCCCAGCCTGTTCAACCTCTCCCTATAGCTCAAATCCTCCAACCCTGGCAACATCCTTGTAAATCTTTTCTGAACCCTTTCAAGTTTCACAACATCTTTCCGATAGGAAGGAGACCAGAATTGCACACAATATTTCTGTAAGAAGCCCAGCAATCACTTCTGTAGCTTCCCAGAGTTCTAGGTTAGACCTGATCAGGTCCTGGGGATTTATCCACGTTTATACGTTTCAAGACATCCAGCACTTCCTCCGTAATACAGATATTTTTCAAGATGTCACCATCTATTTCCCTACATTCTACATCTTCAATGTCCTTTTCCATAATAAATACTGTTGCAAAATACTTGTTTAGTATCTTCCCCCCCCCCCCCATTTCCTGCAGCTCCACACAAAGGCTGCCTTGCTGGTCTTTGAGGGGCCCTATTCTCTCCCGAGTTACCCTTTTGTCCTTAATGTATTTCTAAAAACCCTTTGGATTCTCCTTAATTCTATTTGCCAAAGCTATCGAATGTCCCCTTTTTGTCCTCCTGATTTCCCTCTTAAGTATACTCCTACTTCCTTCATACTCTTCTAAGGATTCACTTGATTTATCCTGTCTATACCTGACATATGCTTCCTTCTTTTTCTTAACCAAACCCTCAATTTCTTTAGTCATCCAGCATTCCCTATACCTACCAGCCTTTCCTTTCACCCTGACAGGAATATACTTTCTCTGGATTCTCATTATCTCATTTCTGAAGGCTTCCCATTTTCCAGCCACCCCTTTACCTGCGAACATCTGCCCCCAGTCAGCTTTTGAAAGTTCTTGCCTAATACCATCAAAATTGGCCTTTCTCCAGTTTAGAACTTCAACTTTTAGATATCTGGTCCATCCTTTTCCATCACTATTTTAAAAGTAATAGAATTATGGTCACTGGCCCCAAAGTGCTCCCCCACTGATACCTCAGTCACCTGCCCTGCCTTATTTCCCAAGAGTAGGTCAAGTTTTGCACCTTCTCTATTAGGTACATCCACATACTGAATCAGAAAATTGTCTTCTACACACTTAACAAATTCCTCTCCATCTAAACCCTTAACACTATGGCAGTCCCTGTCTATGTTTGGAAGTTAAAACCCCCACTATAACCACACTATTATTCTTACTGATAACAGATCTCCTTACAAATTTGTTTCTCAATTTCCCTCTGACTATTAGGGGGTCTATAATGTAATCACAATAAGGTGATCATCCCTTTCTTATTTCTCAGTTCCTCCGAAAACCCTTCCTCAGTAAATGTTCCAGTTTCTTACTGCCATTTCAGTGAGATTGAAGAAATGTTACACATAAATGTACTTTTCACTAGTATGCCAGAAGATTGTTGTGATCACACAGAATTATAAATGTTCTGACATTTATAATGGCTTTGGAAACCTGCTGTGCCTTGTGTCTTTAGCTCTGTTTCAGGCTCTTGAACTCTCTTCAGTGCTGTGCTAACTCTGAAGGTGGTGTCCCACTGGTTTTGGGTGTGTTTGATTCTTCCCTTGACTCCCTCTTCCCAGTCATTAGGAAAATTAATTGGCAACTTGTGACACTAAGTGCTCTTCAGGCTTTTGTCTTCATTCTGTTTTGCTTTTGAGGGGTGGATGAAAATCACAGCATGCTGCAGGAAGACACATCCTGTTTGGCAGTTTTTATTTTCCATTTGTTTGTGCACAAGTGGCTGCGAATTCAGTTTGCATCCTTTAATAAATGAACTGGGCCAGTTCCAAGTCGATAGTTTCTGCAATAGATAAGTTTTTTTTGGCAGTTTTGTTCTAATGTGAAGAAAAATTTAGTTTACAGAATGACATTTTTTTAGTTGTTGGTGGTGGTGGGAACAGTGTGCCTTTTCCCCAGGCCATTTTTCATGCAGTTGAATTAGAGACCCTTTTATCCTGAGTCTGTCCAGTGCTCAAAATCTGCTCACTGTCGTCCTGTTGCCTTTTTCTAACTCTGGATTCAACCTCGGTAAGTGAGCTGTTAATGCATGAAGCAGGGCGTCTGTATTAGTCATAGACATGCACAGCACGGAAACAAACCCTTCGGTCCAACTCATCCATCATGGCCAGATATCCTAAATTAATTCTAGCCCCATTCGCGAGCATTTGGCCCATATTGCTTTGAGCCCTTTCTGTTCATGTACCCATCCAAATGCCTTTTAAATGCTGTAATTGTACCAGCCTCCACCACTTCCTCTGGCAGTTCATTCCATATACGCACCATCCTATGCATGAAAGAGTTGCCCCTTAGGTCCCTTTTAAATCTTTCCACTCTCACCTTAAACCTAAGTCCTCTAGTTTTTGACTTCCCCCACCGTGGGGACAAAAGATCTTGGTTGTTCACCCTATCAGGTCTGCGTTTTGCAGTTGTTGTTTCTGGTGCCCCAGTCGACATCAACTTGTCCATTGGGTATGATTCCTGTTTTCCTTCCTAGCAACTGATGGTAGGTTGCTGTGCCCATTTCAAAGAGCAGTTGAGATTCAACCACATTGCAGTGGGTCTGGATAGCCAGGGCCATGTAAAGATGCCCTTTCCCCAAAGGATATTTCTGAACCAGTTGGGTTTTTCCAACAATCGACGATGTTTCAATGTCATCACTAGACTCTTAATTGCAGATTTTTATTAAATTATCCCACCATTGGCCATTGGGAGATTTGAATCTGAGACTTGGGTGTCTGGATTAAGAGTCTGGTGTTAATACCATTTGGCTATTGCCTCCCCTGCAAACTTCAGATTAGGATATCATTTATCGATGTACTGTAGACGCTCTCAAAGCCATAAGGACAGACATCTGATTGGAGTATTTGAAGATGGGGTTCTATGAAACACATGAATGGGTTTGTGGTGTTGAGGATCTGGTAAGTGAAAGGGTGTTTGAAAATGTGACAGCGATTTGCCAGGATTGTGGAGTGACTGGTTTGTTTTGGGGGAGGGGTTGATGATGACTGATTTGAGGGGGAAAGATAGGGGGCAACACCTGGAGACAGCTAATCAGTTACTAAGGAATTAGAGGCAAGCATTGGGGATCTTGGGGGGAGGGTGCTGTATGGGAATGGGATTGAGGAAGTGTGGTCTTATAACTCAGAGGTCATGAATGGAGGCTATGAAAGAAATGAGGGAAAGATGTAGGTTCAAGGATAAGGCAGGGGGAGTCTTAAGAGAACATTTGGCCCAGTGGACTTGTGGGAAAGGGACATTTCTGGCAGTGGCTGAAGATCATGCAATTTCAACATTAGTGACAAGTAATCTAAGGAAAATCAAACAAAAAATCAGTTGTGTGCTTAACAATGCATGTTTTCATGTCTTAGTTACTAAAATGTTGGATGTGGAAATAAAGCTGTGAGGAAAATGCAGGGTGATCAGAAGCTAGAACTTCTGGATAGGTCTGTCCATGTGAAGACACTGCAATACAGTAATAGTTTTAAGAAGTTGCAGAGTCATTTTGACAATGTGAAAAGATGGTAAATTGCTTTCCCTTTTGTAAAGTTACTAGCTGAGACACTTGTAAACAAAATTTGGAAACATTGTCAATGTGCTCTGTCAATAGCGGTGTAACTTCATAGCTTGAATTACAGACTGGGATTTTCCCGATTCTCTCGTTTTGACTTGAAGAGTAGGCTGGATAGCTTGGTGTATTTGGCATAGAACAATGAATGACAACACAGAGAGGCCATTTGGCTGAACCAACCTCTGTTGATGTTTAACCTTCATGTAAAAGAAAGCCCTTTGGCTGGCTCATACTGTCTGTACTAGCTCTTTGTTAAACTTCTGCAGTTATAACTTCTCATTCAAGTATTTTATCCTAATCTCTTTTGAAAGCGTCTACTAAATCTATGTCAACTATTCTTTCAGGTAATCCACTCCAGATCATCATCATTCAATATTTTCTGCTGTTCCTTTCGGGGTTTTTTTGGCTAACACCTTTAAAGCCGTGTCCTCGGTTATAGTGACCTTTTTATATGACTGTCAATTGGTTTTGAGAGAATAAGTAAAGAGAATGAAATAACTGCACAGAGGCCAGTATCCTGTGACTTTTACTTGTGCACAGTACCCTGGTGGTGGCCAGCAAGCTTGGAGTCAGAACTGAGGAGATTCAACTCTCCTGGTTCTATTTTTTTTTTTTTTTTTTCTCTACTCTCCTGGTTCTATTGGTCAGTCAGGGCTTTCCTGATTGGCCCAGGTTAACGACCCTTTCACCCTATCGTAGTCAAGGAGATCCACCTAGCTCCAATCACTGTCACCTGACCCCGACACTAGATGTATTTCAGTTTCTAACAAGCCTTCCAGCTGGTCTGAGAGGTTGGGTATGTTTTGCTCCTGCCCCATTTGCAAGGCAACAGCTTTCAGGTGATCCACATCTTTGTTCAGGCATGTATCACCGACCCAAGTTCTGTCAGTCACGGAACCTTCCTGCAAGGATCCACGTGGTCGATGAGGTCCACCCCTGGTTCCACTTGCTACAGAGAAACAATATGAGCATGCCCAAAACAAAAATCCAAGAAATTGCTGGAGAAACTCAGCAGGTTTGGCAGCACCTTTAGAGAGAAAGCAGAGTTAAGGTTTTGGAATGATGTGTCCACGCTGGAACTCTGAAAGCAGTCCATCACTCTAAACAATTCTCAGGCACGAAGCGCAAATCTGATAATTATCTATGTATATCTTGTATATACATTTGTTTTAAAAATCAGGAAAATAAAGATTGGCAGTTACTCTTGGATTGAAAGTTGAAGTCTCTGTAGCATGAAAAGATGTTTAGAAATATTTTTAAATGTTTGTACAATTGAGTATGGATTAATTTTAACCAGATTTCAAATAGACTTTTCTCGGCGTGAGATCAGTTACTCAGCAATAGCTATCACAATACAAAGAGCAGTTATACCTGATTGAACAAAGTGCAACTGTTTATTGGCTCTCCAACAGAGGTGATGGTTGTTTTAAGATAGGACACAATTTCATTAGAAGCGGTTTAAACAAGACTTAATTGACCAAGGGTAAGACCGGTTGAGCCTGAATCCATTAGAGTTTAGAAGAATGAAGATGATTTAATTGAGAGATCAGATCCTGGATGCTGAAATGATGCTTCCCTTCGTAGGTGAGTCTGGAAATAGGAGACGTGGGTAAAAATGAACGGTTTTAAATTTAAGAGACAAGAAATTATTTTCTCTGTGGGTTGTATGTCTGTGGAATCTTTTCTACAGAGAGCTGTTGATCGTTTTTAAGGATATGTTGAATTGATTCTTGATGATGAAGGAAATCAGTGGATAGAGGGGCTGGACAGGGAAGTACAGTTGTGACCATAATATGATCAGCCATGATCTTATCAAATAACAAAGCAGGTGTGAGGACTTTGCTTGGTCTGAATTCATTTATTTTTATTTGGAAATGGGAGAAGGCAGAGTTCTTGTGGTTTCATCTGATTTCAGTGATTGCTAACTCTGGGTGTACTCCATTTCAAAGGTTGAAAATAGACATCAAAACTTCACCAACCTGTTAATTAGGACCCAGTTTAGTAAGATTTATACTAAAATGGTTTAGACTTGTTTCTAATTTTAATCAGTTTGACCCTTCAGTCTTGTTTCTGTCAGACATGAACACAATTACCACCGTGCAGTCTGTATAAGAGCTGGACTGAGGGACATATTGTACCTTTATAACTCTGAGCTAGTCTAAAGAAAAACCAAAATGCATTGTTTTGACACTTGAGCCCAAATTGGATTCCTGGGGGTGGCACAGTGGCTCAGTGGTTAGCACTGCTGCCTCACAGCACCATGGTCCCAGGTTCGATTCCAGCCTCAGATGACTGTGTGGAGTTTGCACGTTCTCCCCATGTCTGCGTGGGTTTCCTCCAGTGCTCCGGTTTTCTCCCACAGTCCAAAGACGTGCAGGTCAGTTGAATTGGCCATGCTAAATTGCCCGTAGTGTTAGGTGTATTAGTCAGAGGGAAATGGTTCTGGGTGGGTGACTCTTCGGAGGGTCGGTGTGGACTTGTTGGGGTGAAAGACCTGTTTCCAAACTGTAAGGAATCTAACCTAAACCGAAAGTGCTGGAGAAGCTCAGCAGGTCCAACCACATTTGTAGAGCGAGAAGTGTTCTCTGAATGCACCAAATTCGTGAACTCCTCAGAACAGACATTGTTGCTGCCAAGTACAATTTGTCGCCTCCCTTTCTGAAGAAGAGTCATATTGGACTTAATTCTGCTTCTCTCTCCGCGGATGCTGTCAGACAAGCTGAGTTTCTGTAGTACTTAGTATTTATATTTTGCATTTCCAGCATCTGCATTACTTTGCTTCCATTGCTGTATAACATGAGTTGGACTTTGCAATTTTGCAGGTATCAAAGAAAGATCCTGGTGGGGAAATTAATTGCTGAAACTTCCTCTGCGAGTGCACCCCAAAAAATACTGAAGCCAATATTGATTTTCCATTTGAGGTCAGTTAACTCTATAATGCATTCATTTAATGAGTTATCCAAAGAGCACTGACAGCAGTAACTTTTTAAGAACAACAGAAGACTGTATTACCTTATCAACCGATAAACATCTTGACATTTAAGCCTCTATACCTTGAGAAACTAATGCTTTCCCACAGCTCATTCAATTTATGCAAACCTATTTAAACCATATCTTGAAGACAAGTTTGAGAGAACGGTAAGAAACCATCGCTATTATAGAATGGTTGAATGAATACAGTGACCTGATCATTTTTGACAAAATTTTAGGCTATTTAAGTGAACGCTAAGCATTTTCTTCTAAAAGAGAGACTGGTCATAACCCTTGATTTTCCTGTGGTAAATGTATCGGGAGCAATGGTACAAAATTAACAGTTTAAGATGCTACAATGTTGATCCCAACTCTATGGAATTTGTACCGAGTGACAGCACAAACAGTTACAAGTGATGTTAAGGCTTTCATTCTTGCCATTAGCCATTGAAGATGCCCATCTTCACTAACCGCTAGTGACAAATAGTCAGTTGGATGAGGAGTAGGAGGACTGCTGGGCCTAGGGTTTCAAAAGCTACGCCATGTGGAATATTTGATGCATTGGATGTAATTTCCCAACACAGCTTAGATTCAGGAAATATACCATTTGGCTTGTGAAAAAAACAAACTTCACTCGTTTTTGACTTCTCTCAGCAGACTTTAAAACTCAGTGACATTTTGGAAAGAGAAATATGCCTAATTATCGGTATAGCCAGGTGACACACATTGGTCAGTGCAAAAAGGGTTTCTTCGAAACAAAAGAAATGCATTTGTCATTTGTTATCAAACTGGAGGCAGTTTACTATGTGCTGTACCATTGAATTGCTGAGTCTTGTGGCATTTGAGGTACAGATCGTACTGCCTTGCATATCTATTTAACTTTCTAAAGCCTATTAGCTGTCATAATCCTCTTTTGTGTCACATCAAGGTTTATTTTGGGTTCAGTTAGCATTGCTTAATTCCCAGTGTGAATGCTAGTATGATTCATCTGCTATTTCAGCATTGTACATCTTGTTTGTTTGTCATTTTCCAACAGATAAGAATGTTAATAGTTTCTTCAATTATAGAATTAACTGTATTTTAAAAATATATTTCATTGGTTTTTAATGCTTTGGGATCATGTGAGGGTGGGAAGTGCAATAGAAAAAGTGCTTTTTGTTAGTTTAAATAAAGGATATTGATATATTCATGTGTGAATGTTTGCTGGGGGAGATCAGAGTGAACTGCACTCTACACTCTTCAAATTGAGTCTTACCGTCATCTGAGTGCACTGACAGTGAGTTGCACCAGAAGCCCTATGGTACCTCACCGTTTCCTACTGTTAACTCAGACTGTAGGAATGGCAGCAACATTTGTACTGCAGCAGGTTTTGCAGCCTACACTTAACTCTTGTTCACTCTTCTAGCGAGCAGTTCTCATGCAACGTAAGCATTGCCACTCAGAAGGGGAAAATATTGACAAAATAACAAATATTTAAACTACTCTTCCTCTGGCCTTCCAAAAAAAACTCATCTCCTCATTTAATAAATTAATAAAGGTGCATATGGCACCTCCCTCTTGGTGCTTAAGAGGTTAAAGGTGACGTGCCGATCTGCATGTTGCAAACCATGGTTTCTCGGAAGTATCTTTGACCTGGTGCTTTGAGAGGGTTCACACATTGATCCTGTGTGAATGTCAACAATAGCCTTGGGTCAAACCGATCACATTTAGGATGTTCCTAACTTTTGTGTGGCATTCTTTGGTGGTGCCTTCATGTGGGATTACTGCTGTGATTGAAGCACAATGAGTTTGTTATGTAAATTAATAGAATTTGAAATTAACTGTCAATTTAGTTTGTCCGTGGGATGGCAAAGCCAGCATAACCTTTATGAAGGGGCGGTTTTTCAACCTGTGGTCCCAGGACTTTGGGGAGGTCATTTGAGGTTGGCTTCTGCCTTGCCATGTTTGAACACTCAAACCCTGGAGGTTTACGACAGGCACATTTTCAGCATGATTGCTTTGTTTCCTTAAATATTCTTTCATGCAGTGTGCGGTTGGAGTTACCTCCAATGGCATGTCTTAACTGATGCATCAATGCTTTTCTTACCCTGCCTAACATAACTAAAGCTAGGCATTGATATTATATTGTTGAAAAATCCAACAGACGTTGATTGCAACAGTTATATACAAGCGCTGCATTCCTCAAGCACCTAGTGTGTCTGGGCTAACACACAGCGATTTGTTTATCACAGAGAGACATGCTTACAGTGAAGAATTGTGCTTCAAATGATCAGAGGTAAGGTAGAGGCAATTGATGATTGTGAGTAACACTCTCTCTTAAAGTTTTAGGATATATTGACCATGAGACATAAGCATTGTCCATCCTGAAAAGTCCACAATGTCAATGTGGTGAGCCATTTTCTTTAACATGTGCAGTCCATGTTGGGAAGAAATGCCACCAACCACTGTCGTGATGGGAGAGAGGTGCCCATAGAAGTTTATAAAATCATGAGGGATATGGATTGAGTGAATATCTTAGGTCACTTCCCCAGGGTGGGAGAAGGCCAAAACTCAAATGCAAAGATTTAAGGTGGGAGGGGAAAAATTAAAAGAGACCTAAGGGGCAACTTTTTCATTTAGAGGGTAGTGCATGTATGAAATGAGCTGCCAGAGGATTTTGGAGGCTGGTACAATAACAACATTTAAAAGACATCTGAATGGATATATGAATAAGAAGGGTTTAGAGACATATGGGCCAAATGCAGGCAATTGGGATGAGATTAATTTATGATATTTGGTTGGCGTGGACGAGTTGGACAGAAGGGCCTCTTGCTATGCTGTATATCTCTATGACTCTCTTTTGACCCAGCTAGAGTGAAGAAAGTGGTGACTTAGTTCCAAGTGAGGACAGTGTGTGAACCAGAGGGAACGTTGCAGCTGGTGCTGAGGTAGAGGAGGAGGAGCGGAGAAGAGGAGGAAGCAAAAGAAATGTCAGATCTAAGATAGGATCTCAAAATTTGCTTGGAGTCTTCATCACCCAATCCCTCACCCCATCCAGTTAAATAAACTCATCACCCTCAAATATGTTTAGAACTAAGGATGAAAATTTTTCAAAGACAATTAACCAAGCCACATTTTTTAAATTATTCAATTGGTTTTCTTCTGTGTTGCTCAAGCTTGCATTCAGATGTTTGGTCTTCAGGTTGTGGAGATTCCAAATTGGTCCTGGAGTGTTGACAATACAAATCCATGGTTCTCTACACAATAATAGAAGAGTGATTCAATATATCAAACAATAAAGGAACTAAAATGATGAAGAGCAATCTATCTTTCAAAAACTCCTCTAAACTGATCAAAAATAGCTGACCAGTGTAACTTGACTCATTGTTTGTTGGCCTTACATCACAGCCGACCTGTTCTTGTCCTTTCAGATTGGCACTGAGATATTGCAGACAATGCAGGCAATCTGAACTTTCTCTTTGTGTCATTTCTGTACTTTGGAAATTTTTCTGCACCCGTGAATTTGTTCATCAAGTCCTTGTCTGCAAATTGAAGTTAAAATTTCAGGTAGATATTTTTTAAGTGGGGACAGTGCTGGTCAAGTTGGAAAAATGAAAGCGTTAGATTGAAGGCCGAGGATGAAGTAAGTTTTGAAGTAAAATCTCAACACTTCAGCAAAACAATAGCCACGTGGAGTTACTCGCTTTTCAGTGTCAGGCCAAGGGGAGGATTCCTGCCCTGTATTAGTATGGGAATGATCCCTGCCCCAGGGGGGTGGTGGCGGTGGTGGTAAAGGGGAGAGTGGGGGGGTAGGTGTTATGGAGTGTTATGCACAACACGGAAACAGACCCTTCGGCCCAACCTGTCCACGCTGACCAGATATCCTAACCTCACCTAGTCCCTTTTGCCTGCACTTGACCCGTATCCCTCTAAACCCTTCCTAAATCATATACCCATCCAGATGCCTTTTAAATGTTATAATAGTACTTGCCTCCACTATTTCCTCTAGCAGCTCATTCCATACATTGCGCCACCACTGCATGAAAACTTGCCCCTTAGGTCCATATTAAGTCTTTCCCCTCCCACCTTACACCTATGCCCTCTAGTGACCCCATCCATTTTCCTCATGATTTTATAAACCTCTTTAAGGTCACACCTCAGCCTCCGACGCTCCCTAGAAAAGAGCCACAGCCTTTCCCTATAGCTCAAGCCCTCCAACTCTGACAACATGCTTGTCAATCTTTTCTGAACCTTTAAGTTTGGTAACACCTTTCCCAAGCAGAATTGAATACAGTATTTTAAAAGTGGTACAACCAATGTTGGTACAGCCACGACATGATATTCCAATTCTTGTACTCAATGCACTGACCAATAAGTTAGTGGGGAATGTCTGGCTTGAGTTTCAGTCCAGGGCAAAATGTGAAATTTAGCAAATTTTTAAGAGCAATTCCATTCCCAAGCTAAAATCTGAGTTCTGTAGTAGTCTAATCTGTTTGTACAGTGATCACATTATATCTTTTTAATATGCTATAAAATAACTCATTGCAATCACCCACTGTCCAAACTCTTTCCCCCAGTTGAGGTAGAAAATGCTCCGCGTCTTACCAAAGCTTACTGGAAAGGCAGGGCAAGGATGTAATGAGCCTGGGTTGGCCATCATTGTCAGAAAGGAGTGAAACCAAGAATCCAAGTGTGTAACAAGGTGCTAAACATGGATGTTGGAGACGATGTGCCAAAGACATAGAATCAGAATCATGGAATCCTTATAGTGGGGAAGCAGACCATTCAGCCCATTGAGTCCATACCAACCCTCCAAAGAGCATCCTGTCTCCATTTCCACCCTACTCCTGTAACCCTGCATTCCCCATGGCTAATCTACCTAACCCACACATGCCTAGACATTATTTAATGATTTATAGTGGCCAATTCACCTAATCTGCACATCTTTGGATTGTGGGAGGGAACCCACACAGGCACTTGGAGAATGTGCAAACTCCACACAGACAGTCGCCCAAAGGTGGAATTGAACCTGGGTCCTTGGCACTGGGAGGTAGCAGTGCTAACTAGTGAGCCACTGTGCCACCCCAGATAGCAGGGATAAGAGGTCAGAATGGACAGGGAGGAGAGGCAAGCAACTGGAAAGAGGGCAGAGAGCTTGGACATGGAGATGAGGGGCTAGCCTGGAAGCAGGGAAGCCTGTATCACAGAATGAAGTGCTGAGCTATCTCTGCATTAAGTAGTCTCTTCCAGGATTTTAAACCTGCTGTGTTGACCTAAATCTCCTTATGTGCCAGTATACGGAGCAAACTAACGAGCTGTCAGGAGAGTTGAGGGATATGTTTGTTACACAATAAGGTACAAGACCGGGAGGTTTCTGTTTTCACTTCAATGACTGTAGGACACATTCTATTGCTTGTAAGCTCTGATCTGCGGCTCCCTGTTTGATATGTCACCAATATCTGGCTGCCTTTTTGTCTGTGATACACGAGAACAATTCCCACCCCCACCCCCCAAAAAAGATCTGACAGTTCGGTCCACAGGGGCTTTTGATCACAAATGCCCTTTGTTTGCTGAGTTTCAGTTGAAAGTGCCGTTTCAGCTCGAGGTAATAGACGGGTAAATAACTACGGGCAGCCCAGGTTCTGCCCCTCCCCAGGTTCAACGCAAAGTGGCCGCAGCCCCTTGTGCCGCCCCCATTCAAAGCCTGCGATCTCCCTGGCTTCAGAGGGGACGCTACCTCAAGCTGCTACAATTTCGTTCCCATCGCAGCTAGCTCTTTAACATTTGAAAGGGGGCCCCTCCAGCATCGGTGCCTGTGTGTCACGGGGCGGGATGTTGAGAGGTTTGATGTTAATGGGACTGTGGCCTGAGACACAGGGGAGTCTTCTGATCCTACTCTTGTCTGTACCATTGCCAACCTTTCAGACTGATGCACCATATAATGCTGAGGTGATGGTGCTCTAATTAACGGTTTGTAGCACTGCGGATGAAAGCATCCATGCGGGCACTGGAGGTTTATGAAGCTGTGTGAATAATCCATGTGAAATGTGGTCAGTTAATTATAAGCATGCACTAGGACCTGGTCTCATTAAATCCTTTTATTAACTTTGAATTACGATACCAACAGTTGTTTCTTTTCCCTTTTTAAGCAGACTTTCCTCAAATTTTTAATGCTTCTCTTGGTTAGATTTCCGCCCTGTCCCACACAGCTCTCAGTGGCCTTGCCTCAGACACTATTGTACTGATGGTTTTTGCCAGTACCATTCAGTTACCAGTCCAGTGATGCAAACATATCATCACTGGGGCAGCATGGTGGCTCAGTGGTTGGCACTGCTATCTTTCAGTGCCAGGGATCTAGGTTCGAGTCCACCCTCTGGAGTTTGCACGTTCTCCCCGTGCCTGGGTGGGTTGTCTCTGGGTGCTCCGGTTTCCTCCCACAATCCAAAGATGTGCAGGTTAGATGAATTGGCCGTGCTGACGAGGGTTCTGTACATTAGGTAGATTAACCACAAGAGATGGAGCGTAGGGGGGACCTGGGTCTGGGTGGGATATTATTTGAAGGGTAAGTGTGGATTTAACGTGAGCGTTCCACATTGAAGGAATCCTGCAATCTGATGATGTGTGGCACTAGCTTCCATTTGTTCACTTTTATCTGTCCGGTCATAGCCAGATAAGTGGGAGTGGCATCTCGTTCTTCCTGTTCTTCCCACGTCCACCAATAGCCACCTCCCATTTCTCATCGAAATCATGTCTCTCAATTGCTCACTCCTTCAGGATATCCTATTCCCACTCAGGCGTATCCTTGAACCTGTCACCTGGGAGACAAAGCACCATCCTGTAGTCTCACTATCACATCTATGCCTTTCTGTGCTCCTGACTAAACAATCCCTTATCACAACTGCTTGCTGACACATTCATCTCCCTGCTGGAGGAGAGTGCCGCTGGACTGGCTGTTGCTGCTGCTTTCTTCTGGAGAGGCCAACACTCACCCCTCCCCCATTGACATCCAAAATGGCACACTTGTTTGAGGGGGGAGTGGCCACAGGGGCCTCGTATACTACCTGCCCACGCTTACTTAACTGCACCTAAACTTTTATACATATGTTTAGAGTGTGTTTGTGTCTCAAAGCGGAGAGAGAATTGGGGGAGCTGATATATCTTTGTAGGTGAGTGACAGAGGGTTTTGGAAGCATCATTTTTAATGTCATCTACAATTGAGGAAATTCCTGAATGACACTTTTTTGCCATCGTGGATTTTCATGCCATAAAATTGTCCCTTTGCTGCAGTTATGCTGAAAAACACTTGACAATTTTGCCTTGTGATTTTGTTTCAGTCCATGAATACCTCAAACCCATGTTATAATCAGAACTCAGTGGCAGGCTGAAAATATTGCTTCACTGAACTCATTAAAGTTCTTGTTTTTGTGTAGTAAGTGAGTTTGTTCCTTTTTGAACAAAGAAGGAGCACATGCCAGGCTTGGTTACAAATGTGTTGTTTTATGTGCATCCAACTTTATTAATAAAAGACTAAATGAGGAAAATTTGAACTACAAGGTAGCTCACCATTAGCAGCAAACAGCTCAAAGGTTTGATCCATCGTTATTGTCATCAGAGTTATGATAACTCAACACACCAGTTTAAATTAACAGCTGCTTACAATTAATTTTGTTTCCTTTTTTAGTTTTGATGAGCAGATTTAATAACTTGATGCCTGATTCCACCCAAAGCTCTTGATCAGGTTCACTGAGGCCTTATTCAGCAATGAGCATTGTTGATAGCATCTTGGCTACTGCATTGTTGGGTCACAGTGTCTCCATTTTATTCCGATGTTCAGTTCAACAAAATGCATGGTGTTGGTGGAGAGCCATGATTCTTTTTACTGCACTTTGTTTTTTTTGTGAGTGGTATGCTGGGTGAAGCCAGACTCCTCCTGCCTCTGTGGCGGTGGTGGTTGCTTGGGTTAATCATTGATCTCTGCTTTTGAGGTAATTACTTTTGATGTGTTGTTGCTATTCAAAGGAGGTGAAGTATTTTACAGGTCAAAGTAAATGAGGAGGAGGAATGAAACAGTTGGCATTTTTGCTGTGCCGTTACTAGTCGACTCCAGGGCAACGTGGAACAAAGGAGCAAATCATTGAGTAAAGAGTCATCTATATACAACGCATTTAAGGTTTCTCTTTTCTGAGGATGGTGAATCTGCGGAATTCCTCACCGCAGAGAGCTGTTGAGGTTGGTTATTTAAGTATATTTAAAGCTGAGCTGGATATACCTTTAATCAGTAAAGGAATGACGAGACAGCAAGAAAGTGGAATTGAGGATGGATCAGATGAATCCTGATCTCATTGAATAGCAGACTTGATAGGCTGAATAGCCTAATCCTGCACCTCCCTGTTATGGTCTCGCACTTTCGCCATTTCAGAAATACTCTACCCATCTTTCCCTCCTCCTCCTGAAATGGACACATGATATTCCATCTGCCATGCTCTTGACATTTTTCAAAGGCTGTCCAAATGCTTCTGAAAAGTTTTACATCTTCCCTGCAACACGCTTTCCTGTTTAGCTTTGTTTCATTTGCAAATTTGGGGATATTATATTAGGTCACCACGGCTAAATCATGGATAAGTGTTATAAGCAGGCCCAAGTACTGCTCTGTGCAGTTCGTCACAAGTCACAGCCTACCCAACGTGAGAATAACCCATTTATTCTCACAGTCTGTTTTCTATCAATTAGCCACATTCTTTAAATTTACTAACCAATCTCCGGTGTGGAACCTTTGGAAAAGTGTTTCTGAAAATCCAAAGATGCTACATTCATCAACTTTAATGATTTTATTAGCCATGGCTCAAAAGAGCTCCAAGTTTGGCAAACACGATATTCTATTCGCATCTGCTGAACATGCCTCTTCACATCATTTTGATCCATGTGTTTGTTCATTATCCAAGACTAAGGGGTGACCTTATAGAGGACTGTAAAATCATGAGAGGCATAGATAAGGTAGCTAGCCACCAGCTTTTCCCCATAGCAGGGGAATTTAAAACTAGAAGACATTGGTTTAAGGTGAGAGGGAAGAGATATTAAAAGGGTCCAGAGGAGCAATTTTTTTTAACAGAATGGTGAATGTTTGGAACAGGCTGCCAGAGGTAGTGGTGGAGGTAAGTATGATTTCTTCATTTAAGAAATACTTGTACAGGTAGATGGATGGGATAGCTATGGAGGGATATAGACCAAATGCAGGTACATCGAGCCAGTTTAATTGTGAAAATTAGGCAGCATGGTCAAGTCGGGCCGAAGGATCTGTATCCATGCTGTAAAGTACTGACTCTATGACAATCAGGTCCTTTATGATAGACTGTAGCATTTCCCTAATTACCAGTTTGAGGCTGACTGGACTGTGGTTCCTGGTTTCTTCCCTTGCACCTTTGTTAAATTATGGGGTGGTAATTTGTAAGCCTCCAATCTGCAAGGATAACTGCAGAAGTACTTGTGATCATTTTCCAAAATTCCAATGTGTCAATCATCTACATCACCGCCACCTTCAAGAATGTTATTTCTCATTTATCTGTTCTGATTACGGGAATCTGATTAACTCAGTTGGCTGGTTTGCAGTGCGTTGTGATACCAACTTCAGCACAAGTTCAGTTCCCTCTCTGCTTGAGGTTATCATGAAGGATTCTCCCCCTCAACCTCTCCTCTGGCTCAACCATCAGGTTAAACCAACACCAGTCGTGTCTCTCTATGGTCTGGTAAGATTGTGGTGACTTTATTACAGTTCAAAATTCGAAATTCGAAAAGTTTGCGTTGTCTGCAGGAATGCAAATAATTTTGCAAGTTAACGGTCACTACAGGGAACGTAGCAAGGTTTATGGTTTAGCAGGGGATATAATTATTGCTGACTCAGTGCACTAGAAATGACTGCTTGGTTTGCCATGGTGGTCAGTGTTGACCTTGTCTTCTTCTCAGCTGTACCGATGAAGACCTTACTGTCTGAAATTTACATAATAATACAAACCTTTATATGGTTTGAATAACATCTCTGGTTAAGGCTATGTGGCTTTCTCTTTAAAATGTATGTCCCTACTTTGCAAGATCAAACAAAGGCTGCTTCAGGGGCAGGTTGGCTCTGTTACGAACCGATTTTAAAATCAATAAAGCAATGGGCAATCCCGGTAAGGAAGTAGAAATGGGAAAACAGGACCACCAATAATGAGCCTGTGACTGACAGGCACTTTCCAGACCATCTTATGAGTAATTGCCACAGGCTGCAGCTTTTCAGGCCATGGTTTAGAATCACTGCCACGTGCTCAATCTTTTGAGTGAAAGATAAACAAAATAAATCCCAAATTCAACACGGAATTATGAGAGAAACATCCTCAATCTCTGTGCCCTCTGGGAGTTAAGATCCGTATGTTTGACGGCATAAAGTCGAGAATAACCTCTCAAGAATTCTGCCTTACCACATCTCACTCCCCTCCAATGGATCGTTGATTTTAAAAAAAAAGAATGTCTATTACTCTCACCAACGTTTAGTCATCTGTTTGAGTGGCTCCTTGACATGCATTGATGCCAATTTTGTTTTGATACTGTTTCTTCTGTGAAGCACCTTGGGATGTTTTTGTGCTTTGTAGATGCTAAATAAAACTTGTTGTTCAAACTCCGTGTATTTTGGAACAAAATGCGTCCATGCCTCTGAAGATACAAGCACAGCAAAGACCGTTACAACTACTTTATTCACAATATTCTGGTCGTGTATTGTGGCTGGTCAGCGTTGACATTGTCCGGTTTGAACCCGCTAAGGGGAGTTCATAAAATAATCTAGAATATCCAAGACTTGCTTTGTATCTCTTGATGCTTTCAAGCACCTATGAATTTAGGCTTCTTGTGATTAGCAATGCCATAAAAATCGCACATTTAAGATAGATTTATTCCACTGTTTGAAAATGAATCTTGCTGTAATCCCACTGTCAGGTCTTTGGGGAGAATCAGTCTCTGGATTTGTCAGGTGTCTTTTGATGAACCACTCGGGAGACTGAGTGAGTCGGGGAGGTATTGTGCTCCCCAGCTGGGCCCTGAGAGATGATTTGCTGCTGAACAAATATCAAGGGGAAAGAAGGCATTTTCCCTTCCCTCTCATGCACTGCATGCTTCCCCACACACATTCCTAATATTAAGGTACTGTGTATGTGTACACATACTGCATGTATATTTGTATGCATAATTACAACTCCAACACAAGTTCATCTCCTTCTCTCCTTTCTTCAATTCTTGGTTGTTTTCTGTCTCTTCTCTTTCTCTCTCATTCTAATTTTCTCTTCTGCTTTTAGTTTCATTCTCTCTCTTACAGTTACCTTTCAAAGAGTCTTTTTCCTCTGTTTCTCTCTGGGTCTGTCTCTCTCCCTCCCTTCCCAAAACGTCGATTCTCCTGCTCCTTGGATTCTGCCTGACCAGCTGTGCTTTTCCAGCACCATACTTTTCGACTCCATTTTCCTGGATACAGTATAACGTAATCCATGTGTGGTCCTCTGGACTCTGGTTCAGTTCCAACACTTTGGAAGGTACCTAGCGTAACCCCACAATTTAAAAATGGGTAGAAACCAGTAAGTCTACTGTTGATTGTGGGGAAGATGCTAGAGTCCATTGCTGTGCTATCAAATTCTTGACAATTAAATAGTGACAGATTCAGACGCAGTCAGCATGGATTTACAAAGGGGAAATTTACAAAGATCTATTGGACTTCTTCCAGGATGTAGCTGGTAGAGTTGATCAGGGGACTCGGTGGATGTGGTTCATTTGGATTTTCAGAAGGATTAAATAGAACTTCTTCTGAATGGCAAGCAGTGACTGCTGGGGTACTGCAGAGATCAGTGTGAGGACCCTAGCTCCACTCAATCTGCATCGCTGTTTGAAATGAGGGAACTAAATGTAATATCACAAAATCTGCAGAAGGGACAAAGCTGGGTGGAAGGGTAAGCTCTGAGGAGGATGCAGAGATGTTGCAGTGTGATTTGGACAGGCTGAGAGGAGGCAAATGCATGGCAGTATAATGTAGATAAATGTGAAGTTATCTACTTTCGTAGCGAAAATAGGAAGGCAAATTATTATTTTTCAATGGCTGTAAATTGGAAGGTAAATATTCAATGAGACCTGGAAGTCCTCGTCCACCAGTCGCTGAAAGTAAATGTGACTACAGCAGGCAGTAGAGAAGGCAAGCTGTAAGCTAGCCTTTGCTCCTGTACTCAAATCCTCTCGCTACAATGATATCCTGCTGCAGTTATATAGGACATGGGTGAGACCACACAGAGAATATTGTGTGCAATTTTGGTCCCCCTTAGCAGTAAAAGGATGCTCTTATTACTGTGGGAGTGCGGTAAAGGTACATCAGACTACTTTAATTGGTTTGATTCTTGGGTGGTAAGACTGACGAATGAGGAGAGAATGAGTCACTTGGGATTGTATTCGTTGGAGCTTAGAATGAGAAAGATCTCCTAGAAGTCTGTACGGGACTGGAGAGGTTAGATCCAGGAAGGATGGTCCAGGTTGGGGGAGTCCAGAACCAAGGTTCTTAGTTTATGGACTGAGATGAGAAATTTCTCCAGAGAGTGGGGTGTCTGAGGAGTTCCCTACCACATGAAGTGCTTGAGGCCAAGAAGGGGGTTCGCATTGCTCTTGTGGCTAAATGGATCCACTGGTATTGGGAGGGGCTGGGTCAGAGTTCGGGTGCCTGGAGGGGGTAGGTCGGGTGGGTCGGGGGGGAGCGGGTTGGGGTGCGGGTATTAAAATAGATTATCAGCCACCGCCATAGTGACTGGCAGAGCAGATACAAGGGGCGAAATGGCCCAATCCTGCTCCTATCTTCAGTGTTTTAGTGCCTAGTTGCCCGCTAAATTCTGCGGTGGAAGCAGTGCTCCACAAGGACCATGTGATATTCCTGCGGGCTTACTGGGGAATGCCAGTTGTATGCTAAGAATGCTGGCACTCTATAGCTAAGTGTGTGGGAGCTGTGGTGGCTGTGAAGACACTTGGTACAGGGTAGACGAGGTTTCTGGGTTCATTCCAGCTTGAATTGTATGGTGGGCGAAGGATCATCCTTGCACAGTTGCGAAAGGAATAGTCCCCATTGTCAACCTGCAGATCAGCTCTGTCCACTGCAAAGCTTTTCTCAGCCAGTGAAATATTTCTTAAAGTATAATTGCCGCTGTAATGTAGGGAACATAATTTGCACATAGCAAGGTCCCAGGAAGCTGGGATAATCAGGGGAGTTAATAAACTTTTGTGATGTTGGCTGAGGAGTAACTATTAACAAGGACACTCTGAACATGATTGCTGTTCTTCAGATTAGTGCCATGGGCACTATTGATTCTGCCTTGTACATGGACTAGGCCTTAGTTTAAAATCTCACCCGAATGAGCACGTTTATTAGTGCAAGCTTCTTTCAGCACCGTGCTAGGTTTTCAGCCTGGATATGTGCTCAGGTTTTGTATAGAATCATACAGCACGGAAGCAGTCTTTTTCCATCCAACAATCTATGCCAAATCCCAAAATAAACTAGTCCCACCTGCCTGCACTTGGCCCATATCCTTCCAAACATTCATGTACTTTATCCAAATGTCTTTTAAACGTTGTACCTGCATCTAGCACTTTCTCTGGAAGTTCATCCCACACACGAACCACACTTATTTGTGTTTTTTTTTTAAATTACCCCTCTTCTTTTTTTAAATCTTTTCTCCTCTCACCTTAAAGTTATGCCCCCAGCCTTAAAATGTCTAACCCCAGGGAAAACACACCTGCCATTCACCTTATCGATACTCTTCATAATTTTATAAACGTCTATAATGTCACCTTTCAACCTCCTGTGCGTCAGTGAAACACACTCCAGCCTCTCCTTATATCTCAAACGCTTCATTCCCAGCACCATCCTGGTAAATCCTCCCCAGCTTAATAATATCTTTCCTGTAACAGGGCACCCAGAACTGGACACAGTACTCTGGAGGAGTGGGACTTAAAACAGCGACCTTCTGGCTCAGCGATAGCTGCTGACTCCAGGCTAAAATTGGCCACTGTCCGGGGAGTTGATGTCATTCTGCAGCAGGAAATAAAACAGCAAAGCCATTTTATGCTTACAAGACCAAACCATGAATTCCTTTGCCAGCCCCAGTTTGTGATTTGAGATAGATGGCAGTAGAACAAGAGCCATAGAAGCCAGCATCACAAGGAGCAGTTTGCCCTGAATTCTACACACTCCTGAGAAGTCATAGAGTCCTAGAGATGTACAGCATGGAAACAGACCCTTTGGTTCAACCTGTCCATGCCGACCAGATATCCCAACCCAATCTAGTCCCACATGCCAGCATGTGGCCCATATCCCTCTAAACCCTTCCTGTTCATTATTCCCATCCAGAAGCCTTTTAAATGTTGCAATTGTACCAGCCTCCACCACTTCCTCTGGCAGCTCATTCCGTACAAGTACCACTCTCTGCATGAAAATGTTCCCCCCTTAGGTCTCTTTTATATCTTTCCCCTCTCACCCTAAACCTATGCCCTCTAGTTCTGGACATAGCTGTATGTTCAGCAAAATGGGATGCCAAATAGAGCTCACTATGCAAAGTTCCTCTGTTTTCTGGCATGTACGGCGGCAAAGCACTTTCTTTTGGGAAATTATTTTTAAAAGCAGGGTCAATTTGAAATTCAGCAGCCTCCTCGTTTGATATCCAATAAGGTTATGGCTCCATTGGACTGCAGGGTGAACAGCAAGCAGTCAAAATGGAGGAAAAATAATGACTTTTCCCAGAATACATCACGGCAACTGTACTCACTTTTATTAAAGAGTTGTGGGTGTCTATCTCGTTACAATACTGGATTGTGTCCCCTGGTCTCATCCGGATTATGCTTTCTTGCATTTTCTGCCTTGAATTAACCCGAGAGCTAATAGATACTTACAAGAGCATCATTGAGATGTAATTGTCCCCTCAACCACCCGGGAGTGTTGAAAGTTACCATGGTGACGTTTCATTTAACACATGAACCAGGCTGGAGATCTTCCTGAGCTTCTTGCACAGCTCTCTTCAACTCTTGACTCTTCACCCCACCACCCTCCTCCTGCTCGTCATGGTTATTTTTCCAGGTTCCACTAATCTGTTTCTCTCTTTTTGTGCATAATAACTGTTGCCATCCAACCCTTATCACCGATATGTTTATAGTGAGTTCACTGTTGGCCATTTCTCATTGGTCACAACCCTCTTGCTCGTATTCCTGGCTCAGGCACTGCTGAAAGGGTTTAGAGCTTCTTAATTCAAAGGGAAAGGACCAGGGGCTGTGGAGCATTTGTAATAGTGCTATGGAAATGGTGGGATTTTTAGAATATTCATCCCACCCTTGATATATGTATGAAAACTCTGTGCCTGATAAACACCAATCGTGATTTAACATGCTCCAGGATGGTACTTCCTCTACAATTTGATGAGAAGATTGAGTTTTTGGTTATGTAACACCTTCATGTCATCTGGAAGTCCCATAGTGAAGTATCATAGAATCACAGCAGCGTGGAAGCAGCCGTCAAGTCCACAATGCCCGTCCAAAAAGCATCCCACCCAGCCCCTGTTACCCTGCATTTCCCAGGGTTAATCCATCGATCCTGGACACTATGGGCAATTTAGTACGGCTAAGTTCCCTGGTCACTTTGGGCATTTTAGCATGGCCAATCCACCCAAGTACTTTAGTAATGTAAAATAGAAAGTCTGCTGCGTGCTTCTAACTTCATACACTTTTTGTATTTGTAGTTTGGTATGGAGATTGTATACGGTGGAATGGTGTGTAACGTTTCCTCTCGATAAGTCAGTATGCCTAATTGGGCTCCTACTTGACTCTTTTTCCGAGTAACCAGGTCTTGATGTGGCGTAGGTGTGTGATGTTCTTTTTGCTGTCTAGACCAGTGATTGGGGGTCAGTCAGCTCGCAATGTTTGAGTGCCACCATCCTAGACTTACTGACTGGTCCCCACAGATAGCAGTCTCTCTGTTTATAAAGATTCACCACTACAACCGGCCTTCTCTGTGACACTTGATCTCACTTCCGAGCTGCCAAAGTGAGAACCCCTTTTGAGCCAAGCAGCCTCAATAAAGAGGCTTCTCAATGACATTCCTGCTCCTCAAACACGCTGATTGCCATGACAACCTGTTTTTCAGGGTGTTGCTGCCACCAAATGTCCTTCCAACTTAACACACTAGTGGAGATTTAACTGTGGCATCAGGAAATCAGTCCCTTTTCTTTCAAGAGGCTTGCAATTTAAATACTGAACCTTACAGATTAGTGAGGGTAAGTTTGCGTGCTCCACACTCCTGGTGAGGTACTTGCAAGGGGAGGTCAGCAATGAAGTCACAACCAATTCTCCAGTGTAAAGATCACAATCTCCACCAAGAAATTAAATTTTAAAAAAATCCAGTCAAAGACCGTTTATAATATGCTCGAGCAGTTTGCTATGATCTAAATTGTGTCGCCAGAATTCTGTCAAGTCGAGCAGTAAGCTGTCCTGTTGGTTTTGCAATGGCTTTAATTGCAGGAGGCCCATGGCACTGAGTTCAAAATTCCTATTGATTTTAAAGCCATGTCTGAAAATTACAATATCCCGGGACCAAAGCAACCCTCTTCCTCAAAGTTCATTAATGTTCATCTGCTCGCCACCTCTAAGGAAGCTGCTCCTAATCAGTGTGTTGATGGACAGCTCACAGAGCAACACTCACTGGCCATTATCCTGAAGCATTCTGCAGCAGCAATACAGTCACCACCATGAGCACATTCCTTCTGAGATGAAGACCCTCCACGAGATAGAATCAGAACCGATATTTTGCACTTCACCCTCTACCTTGAGAGTAGTCAAACTCTATCCTGGGATATTTGCACCTTTCAGTGGATGACTTAACACACTCTGAAAATACCAGCACAAGACAAATCCTCATAAACAAAGGTGGTTTTCCAAATTATAGGCTTTATTCATTGGGGAAGGGTTTCAATAAATGGAGACCATCAGCTACACAGCAAAATCTGAAAATCATCCCACATTTGAGTTTGGCAGAACACTCAGACAGTAAACATTAGATAACTGGTTGAGAGAATCTCCACAGCCCAAAAACTTGACTTAAAATTCACATCCATGTTGTTCTTGACTACTATCCGGGAACTACCGCTTGTGAGATATTGTTACCATTAAAGGTCACCGCCACTCTGGTTGGAGGATGGTACAAAGGGAAGAGTCCTGTTTGAGTTCTTTGTCATCCACATACACTGGGCGCCTTCATTTTAGGGCAGCATGGTGGCTCAGTGGTTAGCACTGCTGCCTCACAGTGCCAGAGACCCAGGTTCGATTCCAGCCTTGTGTGACTGTGTGGAGTTTGCACATTCTCCCCGTGTCTGCGTGGGTTTCCTCCAGGTGCTTCGGTTTCCTCCCACAGTCCAAAGATGTGCAGGTCAGGTGAATTGGCCATGCTAAAGTTGTCCCATAGTGTTCAGGAATATGTAGGTTAGGTGCATAAGTCAGGGGAATGGCTCTGGGTAGGATACTCTGCAGAGGGTCGGTGTGGACTTGTTGGGCCAAATGAAAAGTTTCCCCACTGTAGAGATTCTGTTATATAGATGAGACATGTATTCATGCATTGTTTACTAAGCCATTGAAGATCTCCCTTTGTATCTTCATGCATTTCTGCTCCATATCACATTGCATTCAGGCGACTCTCCTTACAGATCATTGAAGGCCTAGGGTTCAGCACCTTCTCCGGTTAACATACTGGGGCCAGTTGTTAATTACTTAACTTGGACTTCAACTCTCTTGATATTTTCTGTGAAAATTGGATGTGAATTTTAAGTCAAGTTTTTGGGCTGTGGAGATTCTCTCAACCAGTTATCTAATGTTTACTGTCTGAGTGTTCTGCCAAACTCAAATGTGGGATGATTTTCAGATTTTGCTGTGTAGCTGATGGTCTCCATTTATTGAAACCCTTCCCCAATGAATAAAGCCTATAATTTGGAAAACCACCTTTGTTTATGAGGATTTGTCTTGTGCTGGTATTTTCAGAGTGTGGCGTTCACTCCCATGGTGCCTCGTAGAATTCTAGTTGACACTGTTTGCATATCTCAGAGCATTGACTGGTGTTGTCTCTGTCTTCCATGTCCCACTGGAGGGGCTGCCCATGTATTCTCCACTCCCACTGGGGGGGCTCACTGCACCCACTGGCACCCCATAGAGGGGCTGCCCCTGCCCTTACCCTCATTCCACACTGCAGGGACTCAGTACACTGCTGGAGGGGCTGACCTTGTCCCAAGTTCCCACTGTAGGGGCTCACTATGCCCCCAGCTTCCCACTGGAGGGGCTGCCCCCACACCTCACTGCAGGGGCTCACTGTGCCTCCTGACTCCCCACTGGAGGGGCTGCCCAACACCCCACTGCAGGGGCTCACTGTACCCCCTGACTCCCCACTGGAGGGGTTATCTGCACCGCATGCTTTTCCATTCATGCCCAGAAGACTCCGCAGATGGAACAGAAGGCTGCAGCCGATTGGGGTTTGGATGTGTTACTGGCTTGGGGTTTCTTCTCTTTCTATTTTCTCTTTGCCTGTCGTACAGACTGGGGTTGCAAAGGTGACTTCACCGTTATGTTTACTTGTGGCCGGTTCAGCTGTGATGTTCTGGCAGGACTCGATGTCACTATAGACCCAAATTAAAACTTTCAGAGTGTCCTTGCGCTTCCTTTAACTGTGAAGAGAATGAGCCTCAATGAGCTGTCAATGGCGAAGGGCATTCTGGCTTAGTGACCAGCCCTAATTGGTTGTGACTGGCACAATGCGGCATGGATACCTGGCATGCTAGCTCAGAGGAGCATGTCAGCACCTGGCATTTTGTCCTCCTTGTCTGATGTTTAGAAACTTCGGATAGTCCATCCAGTGACTGTAGCTGAACTTGGCATATTTTTGGGACCCAGTCCAAGTCTCTAATGCATAGAGCAGACTGGTCAGGACTGTTGCTGTGTTGACTTGGGTGGCAGGCAGCCTTATCCCTCTTTGTTCCTGAATGTTTGAAGGCTGCTGAAGGTTATACACACTTTAATAATTCTTCAATATTTCCTGGTGTCAATTTGGAAAGCTCGAGTGAGGGGTCTCCAGGAATGAGTGTTGAGGAGCACAGGTAATGGATTCCTGCATTGTCTTGAGCTGGGCCCAGTTATACAGCAGTTATCTGGAGCAGTTATACAACAGTTTGTCATCTTGTTGGTTGTCAAAATTGTTGAATGAATTGGAGAAGAGGTCTGTGCAATGCTTAGCTATGAACCAGCAGTAAGTGCATGGTCATTTGCCACCAGGAAACCATCAACTCTGTCTTTGTGTTCTTTACCCTGAAATTGACCAGCTTCCTGTAAGTGCAACATTTGATTCCAAGGATCAACATTTGATGGCAAGTGTTGTTATCTTGCAAAGCATTGGCAAACATGATCAGCAAAATCATACTGAAGAGAGCTGGTGCTGAAATGCAGTTCAGTTTCACCCCATCAGCGACTCAGGATGGGTTAGACACTTTACTGTCATCCATGATGTGTGTGAACAATGCTGATGTGGAGCTGCTGATCCATTATGATGAATGTTTCATGCTGAACGTCTCCCTGACCCTCCAAATGCCCTCATGGCCAACAGTGTGTCATGAGTGTCCTGATCTTATCATTTCTCCCTCAGTTATTAGGCTACAAACTCCACACACTGACTGGAGACAGATCCTATTGAGATGTTGCATTAAGCAAATCTGAAAGGATTCTGGTGAAGATTTTGGCAGCAGTGAAGAGGAATGAGTATCAATTGTTATATTTGCAAGTTTGGTGAGTGCCCTGCTGCAGGTGATCAGGGGAGGTGTCTCTGTGTTCTTGCTGCCAAGTAGATTGAATGAGTTTACTGATCTGCTTCGCCATGTGTTGGCATTCGGCCACTGGAGGTCTATGCCTAGTTCAAGACCATCTCAAAGAATATGGAAGATGTAGAAAGATATGTTAAATGTAGAGGGTAGGGAGTTGTAATGGTGTGGAATTAGATTGAATTAGTTCTTGAAGCAGAAACTAATTCAATGTTTAAAATTGGCTTGGACATGTAAATGAAGCAAAATAGGAACAGGGTGGGTACTTGTGATGAAAGCCATTTTCCTGTGTAAATGCCAAGGTTGTTAGATTAGATTACTTAGTGTGGAAACCGGCCCTTCGGCCCAACAAGTCCACGCTGACCCGCCGAAGCGCAACCCACCCACACCCATTCCCCTACATTTACCCCTTTGTCTAACACTAGGGGCAATTTAGCCTGGCCAATTCACCTAACCTCACATTTTTGGACTGTGGGAGGAAACCGGAGCACCCGGAGGAAACCCACGCAGACACGGGGAGAATGTGCAAACTCCACACAGTCGCCTGAGGCGGGAATTGAACCTGGGTCTCTGGCGCTGTGAGGCAGCAGTGCTAGCCACTGTGCCACTGTGCGCTTGGAGCATTTGGTTAACTCCAATGAAAAATCCCGAGAACAACTGGGAATTCCTGGAGCAACCCTTACAAGTGAGAGGTTGTCATTCTCCTGCAAAACACAGGAAAGGTACATATTTTGCCATGTGTGAAACTGTTTTCAACTGTTAAGGTAAGGAAAATATTAGACCATCCAATCAGCAGGCCTGAGGAGAGCAGTGATCACCCCTTTGTGTGTGAGCCTCCAGTTTAAATCATAGTCACTTCCCACAAGTGACATTTCGATCCAATGCAGAGCAAGGATGTTGTGAAACTTGAAAAGGTTCAGAAAAGATTTACAAGGATGTTGTCAGGGTTGGAGGGTTTGAGCTATAGGGAGAGGCTAAACAGGCTGGGGCTGTTTTCCCTGGAGCATCAGAGGTGGGGGGTGACCTTCTAGAGATTTATAAATCATAAGAGGCATGGATAGGATAAATAGACAAAGTCTTTTCCATGGGGTGGGGGAGTACAGAACTAGAGGGCATCGGTTTAGGGTGAGAGGGGAAAGATACAAAAGGGAATCAAGGGCCAATGTTTTCATGCGGAGGGTGATGTGGGTATGGAATGAGCTGCCAGAGGAAGTGGAGGATGCTGGTGCAATCACAACATTTAAAAGGCACCTGGATGAGTATATGAATAGGAAGGGTTTAGAGGGATATGGATCAGGTGCTGGCAAATGGGACAAGATTAAGTTAGGATATCTGGTCAGCATGGATGAGTTGGACTGAAGGGTCTGTTTCCGGGCTGTACTTCTCTATGACTCTATGATTGTAAGTGCACTAAAACAGCATTGGCCACGTGTGTCTCCATCCCATCTGCCACATCTACAGTTTATTCCAGAACGCTGTGAGGCAAAGAAGCAACCGTCGAGCAATATGACGTGCAGAAATGTGTGTGATGTGACTGCGTTGCCTCACAGATCAGGCCCACAGGGTACGGTCGCTGAGAATAACAGCATCAGCAGCACGCAACAACCCAACCTGAAGTGAAAAAAGGTTAGGTCAGGGAATCTGAATCACATTATAAGGTTCACCTATGGGAAGCAGCTAAATGAAGGCATGCCATTGGAGAATTTACAAATAAAAATGATCCAGTGTGATTTAATTGAGAGGGAGGTGAGGAAATTGGATGGAGCTCTAGGTTATGAGAACCATTGTTACATGGTGGAAAACCTATTTCAGTATGTTTTATCTGGATAAAGATTGAGAGGTCATTGGGATGGTTGACCTAGGAGATGGCCCACTCCGATATGCATAAGATGTTAACATGTGAACATGTAATATCAATTTTAATGTGTGACTAGCCATGTCTATGGGAAGTTCACAGTTAGAGGAGAATGATAATGTTTTGTATTCCTCGAATGCTATCTTTATATTACAGTCATTTTGTGAAGAGAAGGATTCCTGTTGTGTCTATCTGTACCACCCTCCACTAATTCTGAAAGGAACCATTAAACTGCAGCGGCCATCCACAAGATGAAAGAGAAAGGAAGTTGCTCTGTGTTGGTTTTATTCTATCTGACAGTCAGAAAATTACCAGCAGCTGTAGTGTCAGCTTGTGAAACTCCAGTCAGCACAGATAATTAATGTGTAATTGGTTTCAGGATGTTTGAGACAATAAGTTTGTCACTACTCTTATTCAAGCAGTATCTTGATCATAAATTTTTGTCCTTATTTTCAAATTGTCCATCCCTGTAAGTCTCCAGCCCCACAGCCAAAGATATCTGTCCTCCTCTAACTCTTAACCTCTTGAGCTTTCCTGATTTCAAACAAAATTGCTTCAACAGTGCTTTAAGCTACTCACATCCCCTCAGCCTCCCACCTCACTTTTCTCTTAAAACACTTTTTAAAACATATCTCTGACCAACCTTTTGGTTATGCGACTTTTGAACCATAGAATCCCTACAGTGTGGAAATAGGCCATTAGGCTCAACAAGTCCACACTGACCCTCCGAAGAGTATGCTATCCAGATCCATTCCCCTATTACTCTACATTTCCCATGACCAATGCACCTAACCTGCACACCCCTGAACACTAGGGGCAATTTAGCATGGCCAATCCACCTAACCTGAACACCTTCGGATTGTGGGAGGAAGCCAGAGCATCCAGAGGAATCCCATGCAGGCACAGTGAGAACGTGCAAAGTCCACACAACAGTCGCCCAAGGCTGGAATTGAACCCGGGCCCCTGGCACTGTGAGGCAACAGTGCTAACCACTGAGCTGCTGTGCTGCCCCAATTAGTGTGTTGGGAGGGTGCTGGAAAACTTAGAGGGCGTATAAGCGGCTGTTTTGGTGATTGGCCAGGTGTGACAAGTTTGGTTCTGCGGAGGTTGCTGGGACCACCTCCTTTTCTTGTTTTATGTCAAGGTTTAGTTCAGGGACATAGGAACATAACAGGTCGGAAAAGGAAAAACACATTTGTCCCATTAATCCTGAACCATCATTCAGTGTCACCATACTGATCTGACCCAGGCCTCGAATCCTCCTTCGTGCTAGTTCCTTTCAATCCTTCATGCAATATTTTAAAAGTCTATCTACCTCCACTTTAAGAGACATTCCATGATGTGGTTTCCACACCCTGCTGAGGTACAGATTCCAGACATTAGAAGAAATTCCTTCATATCTCAATTTTAAATGGACGCCCACGTATCCTCTAACGATGTTTAAGATTCTCCAACTGGTGGAGAATGTGTTCTTAACGTTTGTCCAACCCCCTTGCACAGAGCATTTTGATAAATGATCCCTCCTTATTTATGAAAACTCAAATGAATAAAGGCCGAACGTGTTTAAAGATACCTGAAAACTCAACCACTTAATCCCAGAAGTACATCTCTTTTGTTGGACAGACTCCAATTCATGGATATCCCTTTTTAAATAAGGGAGAACCTTACATAGTACTCTGGGGTGGGGTCTGATCAACACCTGTACAGTTGTAATACGACTTCCCTGCTTTAAACTCCAACCCTCCAGCAATAAAGGCCATAATTCTATTTGCTGCAAAGGCATGGCGGCTGAATTTGCAGATGACACCAAGGTAATCAGAAAAGTGTGTTGTGACGAGATGAAGTAGTCTTCTCGGTACAACGCACTGGCTCAGTATGGCTCAGTGGTTAGCACTGCTGCCTCGTAGCGCCAGGGACCCGGGTTCAATTCCCGCCTCGGGCAACTGTCTACGTGGAGTTTGCACATTCTCCCTGTGTCTGCGTGGGTTTCCTCCGGGTGCTCCGGTTTCCTCCCACAGTCCAAAGATGTGCAGGTCCAGTGAATTGACCATGCTAAATTGCCCGTAGTGTTCGGTGCATTAGTAGGGGAATGGGTCTGGGTGGGTTACGCTTTGGAGGGTCAGTGTGGACTTGTTGGGATGAAGGGCCTGTTTCCGCAATGTAGGGAATCTAATCTAATATATCAAGATATTCCAGATGGCGGTAGACGGGTTGGATGAGCAAAAAGTGTCACATAACATCTCTACAGAATATCAGGATAACTTTGATGTGTTCTCAGTATCATTATTGTATTGTAGTGCTGACCCGAGGGTATATTCATCATATACTCCAACTTGGCCTGAATCAGTTGAAGCATGATGTGCGGGTAGCTTAGTATTGGCCCAGAGATGGGTGTGCCTATGATTGTAATGTTTGTATTTATGAGAGTTGTAATAAACATTTCTGCTGGACTTTTCAATAGCACCTTACTCAGGTTGAAGTTTCTTAAATTTGAAGGGTAACATAGACTTTACTGCATCAAGTAATGTCCTGCTGGAGTCAAGTGCATATTGAGAAAAATCTGGTAGATGGGGCATAAGTGGGGAATTGTGAACTTGTTCACTTTGGCAGAAAGAACAAAAAGAAGTATAGTTTAAATGGAGCGTGATTACAGAATCCCAAGTTGTTCCGGGGCATTAGTCCCTAAATGTTAGTTTGCAAATACAGCAAGTCATTAAGAAGGCTAATGTAATGCTATCCTTTATTGGGAATAGAGAAATTTAGTATAAAAATAAGGATGCCATGCTTCATTTATACGAGGATTGGTGAGACCACAGCTTGAATGCTGGACACAGTTTTCATACTCTTATGTAAACATTTCGGAGGTAATTGAAAGGATGTTTACTCGATTTGTACCTGGAATGAATGAGTTGTCTTATGAGCAAAGGTTTGAAAGTTCAGGCTTATTCCCATTGAAGTTTAGAAGAGTGAGGGGTGATTTGATTGAAGCAGATAAGACCCTGAATGGTCTTGACAAGGATATCTCCTCTTGTGGGAGAGTGCAGAACTTGGGGGCACTGTTTGAAAATTAGCCCTTTTTAAGACGGAGATGAGTTTTTTTTTCTCTGGAGGTTTTGCGACTTTGGAGCTCTCTGCCTTAGTTAGTGGTGGCAGGATTGTTGAATGTTTTTAAGATGCAGGTGGATAGATTCTTGTCAGGCATGGAAGTGAAGGTTATTGAGGAGTGATTAGATATTGGAATTTGAAACACCAACAGGATGGCCACCATCTTACTAAATGGTAGAGCAGGCTTGAGGGGCTGAATGGCCTCCTTCAGCTCCCAGCATATATAGAACATAGAACCGTACAGCACAGAACAGGCCCTTCAGCCCACGATGTTGTGCCGACCATTGATCCTCGTGAGGTAAACCTAATGTACGAACTCTCAAATTTCTGTGACCATATGCATGTCCAGCAGTCTCTTAAATGTCCCCAATGACCTTGCTTCCACAACTGCTGCTGGCAAAGCATTCCATGCTCTCACAACTCTCTGCATAAAGAACCCGCCTCTGACATCCCCACTATACTTTCCGCCAAACAGCTTAAAACTATGACCCCTCGTGTTAACAATATCTGCTCTGGGAAAAAGTTTCTGGCTATCAACTCTATCTATGCCTCTCATTATTTTGTACACCTCAATTAGGTCCCCTCTCTTCCTCCTTTTTTCCAATGAAAAAAGACTGAGCTCAGTCAACCTCTCCTCATAAGATAAACCCTCTAGTCCAGGCAGCATCCTGGTAAACCTCCTCTGAACCCTCACCAAAGTATCCACATCTTTCCTATGATAGGGCGACCTGAACTGGACACAGTATTCCAAGTGCAGTCTAACCAAAGTTTTATAGAGCTGCAGCAAGATCTCACGGCTCTTATGTTCAATCCCCCTGTTAATGAAAGCCAAAACACCATAAGCTTTCTTAACAACCCTATCCACCTGAGTGGCAATTTTAAGGGATCTATGTACCTGCATACCAAGATCCCGCTGTTCCTCCATACTGCCAAGAATCCTATCCTTAATCCTGTACTCAACTTTCAAGTTTGACCTTCCAAAATGCATCACCTCGCATTTATCCAGGTTGAACTCCATCTGCCACCTCTCAGACCATCTCTGCATCTTGTCAATGTCCTGCTGCAGCCTACAATAGCCCTCTATACTGTCAATGACACCTCCAATCTTTGCGTCATCTGCAAACTTGCTAACCCATCCTTCAATCTCCTCATCCAAGTCATTAATAAAAATTACAAACAGTAGAGGCCCAAGGACAGAGCCCTGTGGAACACCACTCACCACTGACTTCCAGGCAGAATATTTTCCTTCCACTACCACTTGCTGTCTTCTGTCGACCAGCCAATTCTGTGTCCAGACAGCTAAATTTCCCTGTATCCATTTCCTCCTGACCTTCTGAACAAACCTACCATGGGGAACCTTATGAAATGCCTTACTGACGTCAAGATACACAACATCCGCCGCTCGACCCTCATCAACTTGTCTAGTAACATCCTCAAAGAACTCAATAAGATTTGTGAGGCATGACCTGCCCCTCACAAAGCCGTGCTGACTGCCTTTAATCAAGCCATGCTCTTCCAGATGGTCATAAATCCTATCCCTCAGAATCCTTTCTAACACCTTGCAGATGACAGACGTGAGACTTACTGGTCTGTAATTGCCGGGGATTTCCCTATTTTCTTTCTTGAAGAGCGGAATTACATTTGCCTCTCTCCAGTCCTCTGGTACGACTCCGGTGGAGAGCAAGGATGCAAAGATCTTCGCAAGCGGCGAAGCAATCACATTTCTCGCTTCCCAAAGCGGCGTAGTGTTTTGTTCTGCTTCTTTGAAATGCCTTGGATATTATTGTGCTGAAGGTGCTACATTAGCATAAGTTGTTGTTGTAATTGAGACAGTCCAGGCGAAACATTGATTTATTCAGTAATACTTTTCCTCTGAGCATAATGCTGTGGGTTCAAGCCTGTCTCCTGAGCTAGGATGACAGTACACAGTGTTTCAGGTGCTATCAGTTGGGAGTGAGATATTAAACATTAACCCCTCCGTAGTTGCAACAAGAGAAATAGCTGGAACTGCTCGGAAAAGCTGGCTGGTATCCTTTGGTCTGTAGCACTATATGTAATATTTTTATGGAAGGCTTATCCTTTTCATGCAATTATTATTTCACATAATCCGGGGAAGATGAGGCAACCAAGGCTGACCAGGGAAGTCAGGGACAGCTGGCAAAAAGATGAAAAATCATGCAAAGTGTTGAAGATTAGTGGGAATCCAGAGGATTGGGAAGCCTTTTTAAAAACCAGCAGAAGATAACTTAATAAGGGGAGGGAGATGATGAAATGAAAATGTAAGTTCACTCGTAATATTAAAGATCTGCTCCTGTAACTTACAATCGAATGGAAGTGCTTGGGTATGTACCCAACCATTGTGTCTTCAAACATCTGCAGCTGGGGCAGTTGAGTTCATCTTTGGCCTTGGCCGCTCTCCAGTCCAGTGGATGATTATTGGTAGACTGTTGAGGGTCCCTGAAAAGATGGTTCATTTCCAAGAACACGCCAGGCAGGCCTTCTGTTTCCTTGGTAA
Source organism: Chiloscyllium plagiosum (assembly GCF_037043375.1). Classification (NCBI taxonomy): domain Eukaryota; kingdom Metazoa; phylum Chordata; class Chondrichthyes; order Orectolobiformes; family Hemiscylliidae; genus Chiloscyllium; species Chiloscyllium plagiosum. The sequence goes on along the minus strand of NW_028270157.1, from coordinate 63,992,058 downwards.
CAGAAACGCCTCCTGGGTTTGTCAGTGATGCAGCTCCTGAGTCTTGAGATGGGGGCATCCCAAGTGTAACGTGAGCTTGTGTTACCCAGACCACAAGCTGAAGAGGATTGGAGGGCGGGGTTACAATGCATGGCAAACAATCACAGCCGTACCTTACGATGGGTTGCACCGACGAGGTCATTTACTGTCGAGTGGTGATTAACCTTCTGTATGTTACATGAGGATTTCTGACAGAATATCAGTGGTGTTCTAATCAATACTTGACTTTTAAAAGCCTGCTAGGATCTCGAATGCATGCTGTTATTTGAAAGTCTAATGGCCTTATTTTGTGGCTGATGCTGTTTGGCAAGGCTACAGAACGGTACTCAGATCATATCCCCGTGGGATCGTTAAATCGTAACAGCAGGAGCCTTTGATGAGCTAAGGCATACTGGGTCTTGCATCTTCTTTAATGAAAACAAGTGCTCAAAGACTTTTCACAATCCTTAATTTTGAAAATGGGAGAGAGAAAAATCAATTAGAGGTTGATGCTTTGTGTTTTATTTTGACTGTTTCTTTTCATCCATTTCTTTGCTGGGGTGGAGGTTCCTATCATGGCCACCCCCACTTTTAAATTTGAGGCCAAACTGCAGTAAGAAATCTTGCAATTTGACCCAGTTTCCTCAACCTGATAAGCTCATGCGTATTCCTCAGATAGGAATTGCTGGGTACGCTACAGGAATATCTCTCAGTCCCCCACCCCTGGGCTCCCACCTAACTGAGGCCCTGAGGCCAATTGCTGAATCCCTTTCTTTGGGGCAGGCTTACACAGAGTGTTAACACCCCTTGGATTGGGGGCAGGGATGAAGCAAAGAATCCTAGCTGGCAGCTATCTGATAAAGCGATAGATTCATTGTTAGCTTCCCTGCTGACTGATTGTAGGGATTCTATGAATATCACTGAAAGTGTGGAAGCAAACCATTCGGCCCACTCAGTCCACACTATACCTCCAAAGAGCATCCTGCCCAGATCCAGCCAAATACCCAAATCCCTGTAACCCTGCATTTCCCCTGGTTTACCCACCTAGCTTGCACGTCCCTGGGCACTATGGGCAATTTGACATGGCCCTTTCACCTCACCTGTACATCTTTGGACTGTAGGAGGAAACCAGAGCAAACCACGGAGACACAGGGAGAATGTGCAAATCCACACTGACAGTTGTCTGAGGCTGGAATTGAACCCAGGTTTCTGGTGCTGCGAGGCAGCAGTGCTAACCACTGAGCCACTGTGCCTCTCCAGATATTGTGGAGGCAAATCCAGTCAACTTGACCTCTTAATTGTTTTTCCTTCTTTGTGAAACCCTAATGAACTCAAAATTTTAATCCTGTACCAACTATTGAAAGTTCTTCCATCCTGTGTCTTGCATGGGAGAGACCTCTTGCTGTTGAACACTGGATTCCTTTCACCTCTGGCCTTGAACTGCAGGCTCTCATCTCGGCCCCTGCCTTCACTCTTTTCAAATCCTTTCAGCATGTGGTTCTCTGAACTTTGCCTCCAATTTTGTTGTATCTGTTTTGTCCTCTGTACTTGTCCTTGTGGTGGAGGAATTCAGAAGTAGAGGGCATATGTTTAAGGTGAGGAGGAAAGATTTAAAAAGGACCTAAGGGTCGATGTTTTCATGCAGAGGGTGGTGTGTAATGGAATGAGCTGCCAAAGGAAGTGTTGGAGACCGGTACAATTAACAGCATTTAAAAGGCATGTGGACAGGTATATGAATTGGAGGGTTGAGAGGGATGTGAGCCAAGTGCTGGCAAATGGGGCCAATTTAGGATATCTGGTCAGTAGAGATGAGTTGGACTGAAGGATCTGTTTCCATGCTGTACATCTCTGACTCTATGACTCCTGTCCTTGCCCAACTTGTCCCAGAGCTGAAAATTCATTCCAAATTCCATCCTTTCCAACTGCTCAAATCACCCAGGTGAGCCTGGCATCACCTTGCAAAACTTATTAAATTAACTTAGTATCTAAGACTTTGCAACAACAATTTGCATTGATATAACTCTTTTAAATACAATAAAACAGTTCACGCTTTCTAGGAGGTTTGATCAAAATTTGACACCTAGTCACATCAGATATTGTGACAAGTGACCTCAAATCTGGTGAGTGATTCAGGTTTTCAGGAGGGTCAAAACCGAGGTGAGACAGAAATGGAGTGATTAGCTTAGGTTACAGTGCGGAAACAGGCCCTTCGGCCCAACAAGTCCACACCGACCCGCCGAAGCGCAACCTACCCATACCCCTACACTTATCCCTTACCTAACACTACGGGTAATTTAGCATGGCCAATTCACCTGACCTGCACATCTTTTGGATGGTGGGAGGAAACCAGAGGCACCCGGAGGAAACCCACGCAGACACAGGGAGAATGTGCAAACTTCACACAGTCAGTCGCCTGAGGCAGGAATTGAACCCAGGTCTCAGGCGCTGTGAGGCAACAGTGCTAACCACTGTGCTACCGTGCGAGTGTGCAAGGAAAAGTTTAGCTCAAGGCAAAGTTGTTGAAGGTGGAGGGAAAGAAATTTGGGGATGTGCAAGAGGCCAAATTAAGAGGAGAGTAAAACTTCAGAGGCCATAACGCTGGAGGATGTTCCAGAGAGAGAGGGTGGAGAAAACTCATGGAGAGACTGGGAAAAACAAAGGTGTTGCCAGACTGAGAACCAGCATACATCAGTGAGCACAAGGCTGATTTTGCAACTGGTGATTGTAACTGATCTGACCCCGTTTCTTAATGGAAACAAACTGACGGCCTGATTTGATAAAAATAAGTCACAAAAAAATCCTACTACAAAGAAGCATTGAAGAAATGTAAGCGATGGGCTTGTACACTGCTTATGTTTACAACACATCAATTTTTGCCAGCTGTTATTGGTAATGTGATCTAATCAGTGGGAAAAGGTTCAAGGACTTGACCTCAAGCTTCCCTTTTCACTTTCTATTGAGAAGGAATATTGGTTGCTCTGGGAACGTTGTGGAATTTTTGTGGATTAAGCTTTGCTCCTCCTCCTGCCTCTTGCAAATATGTAGGAGATATAGTAAGAAGTTTGATACACCGATCAGCAGAAGTGAAGGCACTAAGTTAGATTTATCACCAGAGGGACAGTGTCCTGTGACTTTGCAGTGTAGCTCAGCTGTTGTGTAAAGTGGGAGGAAACAAATTAAATTTAATAATCAAATGTCTCCTGGTAATGCTGAAATCACAATCTTGAAGTCCAAATAAACTACTGTGCCATTTTAATTGCTTGGGTGAGGCTGTCTGTTACAATCATTAATATCATTGCCTGGAAGGTGTAACAGATGCATTCTATAATCCTTCATAGTCTTTGACTTAAATGATTATTCTTCATTATCATCTTTGTAGAGCCCAACATTGTATATAAAGCAATTCAAACTTCCAGTTAACAGTTGAAAGGGATGACACAACAGGATTTCACATTTCAAATCTTTTACTGCAATAAATAACTGAAAAGTTCCATTCACCACCTGGTTTTTTATTATCTAGACAATTTAAGCTTCAAACTACAGAAAGTAATCATCCCTTTAATGCTTAGACACTCTCCCAAGAATTTGGCCTTGTTGCTAACAGTGTCCAGTTGCTCCCAGTTTCTAATGGAGTCAGAGATGTACAGCTCGGTTCGACTTTGCATTTCTCTGTTTCGTTGAGTGGCAGCTTCAGTCACCACCTCTAGGCACTTTGCGTTTTTTTTTGGAAAGATTTGTAAGTGGGCTGCTGGCACTAATGCCTGATCGGATGATTCTTGCTTGCTATTCAGGATAAATCTCTCTCTGAATCCTTAGATGGATGTGGGATCTATCTTTTTAACCAAAGCCCATCTCTGTCGTGCACCTGACTGTTATGTCACAGATTTGTAGGAAAGCCTGGTGGTTCTTCTCAAAAATATCTCTTCCTGTACTCTTTCTCCTATGGCATTGTGAAACCCATGAGCCTTGCATTCACAGAGAAATGCTGATTAGTCACTCTTTAAAAAAAATCGCTTTCATGTTTAGAACCATGTACAGCCTGATGCTTCCGCACCTTTCTACAACTTTGGGAGACTCGGGTTGTGTCAAACCTTGACCCAGTAACACAATATAAGCCTCGTGTTAATCTTGACTGTCCCAGATCTGTTGTTGAATAGACTATAGAATAGGTCACAACCCCTGCCATTTTACCTTAAAGGCAAGAGACTGTTCCAAAGCAGAATCTGACCAACCCAATAACTGTAACAATTGAAAATAAAGAAAATTCTTTTTAATCTCATTCTCAAAATAGTTGGCATTGAGTTATGTAGAAATGCACTGGTTAGAATCCAACACAGCAACCAGAAACTAGAGGTGGTATTCATGTGTCGTTCTGAAGGTGGGGGCAGAGGTGAACTGAGTAGAATTCTCCACTACCACGTCAGTTCCCAGTACAATTCCAACTCCTGGCCCATTTGCCTGGAAGCTGGTTTGGGTGCGGAAGTAATACCTGCCCACAGGCTGTGGATAGCTTGTTCGTGCATTGAGGCCAGTGAATGTCATTGGCAAAGGCAGACTGGCACTTTGCAGCTTTCTGGCTCCTCATCATCCCTGGAGCATGGCATGTGAATCGAGGTCACGATGGTGATGGGCTCTTTCATTCTCAAGTATTTGAAAAGTGCTGATGAGGGCTCTCTGATGCAATGATCATGTCTGTCCCTCTGAACTAAGGAGCCCAGGTTCAATGTCCACCTACTCCAGAGGTGTGCCATAGCAACTGTGATCAGGTTGATGAGAAAAATACCTTGAAGTAGCTGAGAGGATGCCTCTCAATGGAGCCATATTCTTGCTCCTTTTCATCTCGAGCACTTTAGTGCCAGAAAGCCCCCTCAGGGACCTCCAGCTATGAGAAACCTATATTGGACAAGTAGCATGTCCTCTAGGTACTGAGCCAAGTCTGCAGAAAATCTTGAGTTACTGCTCCTGGTATGGTGCAAGGTCAGAATCCCATTTCCAAATGGGAAGATCCTGCCCCACCGCAAACAGCAAGAAGATATAGCTGCTTTGTCTGAGTAAAGGGTGGAATGTTGGCCAAGGGCTTGCCTTCAGACCCTGACGCAGGGACCTGCAGCTCTCAGCTGGGGTATGTTATCTGTCTTGGTCTGCAGTTCATCTGAAGTCAGCAAACGCAGTGTAAGAGAGTGAGCCTGATCAGTGTGAGACGAGTTTGATCTTCAGTGTTGATGTAAAGACACCACTGTGCCGAAGGCTGGTTCCACCACCAAAACAGGTCATCTGATCAACTTACACTCGCAAACTTCCCATTTTGTATGTTTAAGTCTCTGAGGAGCTATTAATAAAACAAAAGGCCTATATTGATTTATTCAGCCACAGCTGCAAAAGTAGGCACCATTTTAAAAGCTTAAATTAAAATTTTACTCAAGCTGACTACTGTGCAGCAATGGAAGTAGCAACTAGTTCTGCCAAAGTTATTTTCAATTTGTCCAAATCTGCTTACTCCCAGGTCATGGACGAGGTGCTCTCATTTTAAAATGCTTCCTTTTGTGATTAATCTTTATAGTTTGGCTACACCATGCTTAATGGTATTGAGGATTATCTTAATGCAAGAAAAAAATTACTTTCTAACCCCTTGCCCGATTGAGCTGGCTTACAGCAGTTTTGCATTTGTGATAATACAAATGAGTTCAGCAGAAATTTGACCCATAAAAGCAGAACCATTTTGCCAATAGGGTACAAAGTGGAATCTCAGCCCCCAGGATCTTTAACATGTGATTGCAGGGGCATTATTACAAGGTTTCATTTCTCAGCTGAACAGTAAAATCTCTGACAATACATTTCTTCCTCAATTCCGCATTGAGCTTTCAGATATGACCGCATTTCCCCAGTACATCATTGGCTTCATGATGCTTTGAGACTCTGTGAAGTAGGGTAAGGTAAAAGAGGCTATATGAATGCAGACTTCTTTATTTTCTTAGATTCCTCAATCTGGACTCTCCCTGGCGTGGGACTTAAGCTTACACCTATCTGATGTAGATGTGTGAGTCTGACCAAATTAATCAACATTCATATTTGAGTACTATTTAAGTTCCAAAATTTGCTGGGTGTTGTCTCCTACGTGATTACTGTGTTTCATCTCAAACATGGGCATGATTCATGAAGCATATTGCAGGCCTTGTTTTTACCATGGCCAATGTCTAGCATGGTCAGTCATTTTGAAGTTCACCAATTAAATCCGTCTTAATTTGAAAAGACAGGAAGGAGAGGCGTAACATTGGAAACTTGTGAACATTTCCTGATGTCCTTTTCCCTTTTCACTCCTTCTACAGGGAGTGAAACTGACCATCAATGCAATGGAAAAATTCTCAACTTATACTTTAATAGACAGAGACCAGAAGAGACGATTTGGTTCCAAGAAGAAAATGCAAATCTACTTTATATGATTGCATTCTTTTTTAATGTACTATTTGTTCATGGATTGTTGGTATTGGCCATCATGCAGTTAAGAACCAACCACACTCTGGGTAAGGTAGCAGATTGACTTCCCTGAAGGAAAACTGAGCCAGTTGGGTTTTTGTTGATGTTGGTTGACTTTTATTGACGATTAAGTGGTTACCTGGTCACCATCAGACCAGCTTTGTATTGAACTCAAATTCCATCATTGGTCCTGGTGAGATGGGCAAGACATTTCACCACAGCATTAGCCTGTGAGTCTGGATTGCTAGCCCAGAAACCACCATTACTAGGACACCAGGCCCAATAAAATGGAGGCATGGAGTTGTTCGTCTGTCATAACCACCCACCCACAAAATGGAGGCAAGGAGTTGCTCTTCTGTCATGATCACCCACTCCCCCAGTGGCTGAAAATGATTCCTTGTTCGATGTTCCTTCCTTACCCTGACACTCTTGAGATGGGAATCCAGTATAGCAGGACTGGATGGATTGCAGGCCGTCCACATGAATTGACACTAGACTCCCCAAGCAGGTGCTCCACTCCCAGCTATGAAATAGCAGGTGAACCCCAGTACAGAGGAAGTGCTTCAGGGACACCCTCAAGGCCTCGCTGGTGAAGTGCGGCATTCCCCCACACACCTGGGAAAATCACTGGCCCCAAGACCATCCAAAGTGGAGGAAGAGCATCCGGGAAGGTGTCGAGCAGCTTGAGACTTGCCGTTGGAGAAAAAGCAGACGCCAGGCGAAAATGATGAAAGGACCGTGGTGGTACACCAAAGCCCCACCCACCCCTTCCTGTGACCACCTCCTGCCCCAAGTTTAACGGAGCCTGTGGGAACTGAAGACACCTATTGACTCATGCTGAAGGTGGAAGAGAGGGAGACAGCGCCGATGATGAATGACGGGATGGATTGAGGTTGTTTCTTATATGCCCACAGACTGACATTTTGTAGCTGTCTGAGATACAGTACCAAATCCACCAACCTCACTGTGCAGCCTGGCCCTTCATGTTAGTCAAATGGCATGCAGGTTATGAGGAAAGAAATGTACTGTGGTAATGTCAAAGTGCTGGAGAAGCTCAGCAGATCTGGCAGCATCCACAGAGTGAGAAAAGCAAAGTTCCCGTTTTGAGTCCATTCTTGGGAACTGAATGTGGCTGGAAAAGTGTGGGGTTTCATGCCTGATAAAAACATAGGAGGAGCAACAAGTGGAAATGATGGTAACGATGCAGTTGAGCTAAAGGAATGCTTATTGTAGCAGGGAAGTAATAGAAATGAAGATTTTGAAGGTTAATCATGGGTGTTAATGAAAAGTGGTCAACTCTCCTGAGTGCAAGCAAGATAGTTGAAATGGGGGTGGAAAGGTTCGGCAATCATCAAACTGGAGGTCGGAGGTCATGGTACAAAGTTATTGAACTCAAATTTGAGTCCTGAAAGTTGTAATGTGCTTAAGCAGAAAAAAAAGAGAGGCTGTTTCTCCAGGCTTGCTCAGCCTAACTCTGTGGCAGGTCTGGGACACACACATTAATGTGAAGATAAGGTGGTGGATAAGATTGAAATGGCGAGCGACTGCAAGGTTGGAGTCTTGCCAATGTAGAGGAGACCACATAGTAAATTTTGCAAGTCAGGCCAGCATTTATTGCCCATTTCTAGTTGGCCTCGAGTTAATAGTTGAAGTATGGTGCTGGAAAAGCACAGCCAGACAGCATCCGAGGTGCAGGAGATCCTTTCTCAAGGAATTGATGACTTCCATGGTAGACTTCATGGTGCTTATTACAACTAAGCTGTTTCAAAGGACTGTTGAGAGACAACCACATTTCTGAGAGGCAGGAGTCACTCTGGGGCTTGACCAAGTAGGGTTGACACGTTGTCTTCTCTGAAGAACATTAGAACCAGGTGGATTTTTCTGAGAAACAACAGTTGTTTCACGGTCATGTTAGATTTAATGATCAGATTTGTCTGCCATGCTGGGGTTTGAACCCAGGACCCCCAAACATTAAACTTACTTTCTGGATGAATAATCCAGTGATAATAAAACATAGAACATTACAGCGCAGTACAAGCCCTTCGACCCTCAATGTTGTGCCAACCTACTATCTCTAGGCCCATCATTTTGCATGAGCTTTATGACCAATTAATTACCTTCTGAAGGGAAACCACTGGAAGTTAGGAAATGTAGGATCTAATCTAGGCATAGCAAGAACTACAAATGTTACTGGTCAGATAAAGGAGCAAATCAATCTGCTTTAATAGAACATAGAGTACAGCACAGTACAGGCCCTTCAGCCCTCGCCGTTGTGCCGACCTTTTATTCTACTCCAAGATCAAACTAACCGACGTAGCATTCATTTTACTATTATCTATGTGCTTATCCAAGAGTTGTTTAAATGTCCCTAATGTATCTGACTCTACTACCACTGCTGGCAGTGTATTCCATGCACCCATCTTTCTCTGTGTAAAGAATCTGACTCTGACATCATCCCCTAAACCTTCCTCCCATAATCTTAAAATTATGCCCCCTCATGATAGCCATTTCTGCCCTGGGGAAAAGTCTCTGGCTACCCACTCTAGAAGATGATGAGAGCCATAGATACACCTCTATCAGGTCACCTCTCATCCTTCTTCACTCCAATGAGAAAAGTCCTAGCTCCCTCAACCTTTTTCCATAGGTCATGCCCTCCAGTCCAGGCAGCATCCTGATAAATCTCCTCTGCACCCTGTCTAAAGCTTCCACCTTCTTCCTATAATGAGGCGACTAGAACTGAACACAATATTCCAAGTGTGGTCTAACCAATAGACAATAGGTGCAGGAGTAGGCCATTCAGCCCTTCGAGCCTGCACCGCCATTCAATATAATCATGGCTGATCATTCCTAATCAGTATCCTGTTCCTGCCTTACCTCCATAACCCTTGATTCCACTATCTTTGAGAGCTCTATCCAACTCTTTCTTAAATGAATCCAGAGACTGGGCCTCCACTGCCCTCTGGGGCAGAGCATTCCACACAGCCACCACTCTCTGGGTGAAGAAGTTTCTCCTGAGCTCTGTCCTAAATGGTCTACCCCCTATTTTTAAGCTGTGTCCTCTGGTTCGGCACTCACCCATCAGTGGAAATATGTTTCCTACTGCCAGAGTGTCCAATCCTTTCATATACGTCTCAATCAGATCCCCTCTCAATCTTCGAAACTCAAGGGTATACAAGCCCAGTCGCTTCAGTCTTTCAGTGTAAGGTAATCCTGCCATTCCAGGTATTGACCTCGTGAACCTACGCTGCACTCCCTCAATAGCCAGAATGTCTTTTCTCAAATTTGGAGACCAGAACTGCACACAGTACTCCAGGTGTGGTCTCACCAGGGCCCTGTACAGCTGCAGAAGCACCTCTTTGCTTCTATACTCAATTCCTCTTGTTATGAAGGCCAGCATGCTATTAGCTTTCTTCACTACCTGCTGTACCTGCATGCTTGCCTTCATTGACTGGTGTACAAGAACACCCAGATCTCTCTGTACTGCCCCTTTGCATAAATTGATTCCATTGAGGTAGTAGTCTGCCTTCCTGTTCTTGCTACCAAAGTGGATAACCATACATTTATCCACATTAAACTGCATCTGCCATGCATCTGCCCACTCACCTAACTTGTCCAGGTCACCCTGTAATCTCCTAACATCCTCATCACATTTCACCCTGCCACCCAGCTTTGTATCATCAGCAAATTTGCTAATGTTATTGCTGATACCATCTTCTATATCATTAACATATATTGTAAAAAGCTGTGGTCCCAGCACGGATACCTGCGGTACCCCACTGGTCACTGCCTGCCATTCCGAAATGGAGCCGTTTATCATTACCCTTTGTTTCCTATTAGCCAACCAATTTTCAATCCAATCTAGTACTTTGCCCCCAATACCATGCTCCCTAATTTTACTCCCTAACCTCCTGTGTGGGACTTTACAAAGAGCTTTCTGAAAGTCCAGGTACACGACATCTACTGGATTTCCCTTGTCCAACTTCATAGTTACATCCTCAAAAAATTCAAGAAGATTAGTCAAGCATGATTTCCCCTTCATAAATCCATGCTGACTCTGTCCTATCCTGTTACTACTATCCAGATGTGCAGTAATTTCATCCTTTATAATAGACTCCAGCATCTTTCCCACCACTGAGGTCAGACTAACTGGTCTATAATTTCCTGCTTTCTCTCGCCCACCTTTCTTAAAAAGTGGTATAACATTAGCCACCCTCCAATCCTCAGGAACCGACCCCGAATCTATTGAACTCTGGAAAATAATCACCAACGCATCCACGATTTCCCAAGCCGCCTCCTTCAGTACCCTGGGATGCAGACCATCAGGCCCCGGAGTCTTATCAACCTTCAGACCTAACAGTCTCTCCAACACTAAATCCTGGCAAATATAAATGCCCTTAAGTTCAGGTCCTTCAGCCACTGTTACCAGGGCTTTATTGAGCTACAGCATAACCTCGTGACTCTTAAACTCAATCCTCTTGTCAATGAAAGCCAACACACCATATGCCTTCTTAACAACCCTATCAACTTGGGTGGCAACTTTGAGAGATCTATGGACATGGACCCCAAGATCCCTCTGTTCCTCCACACTGCCAAAAATCCTGACTTTAACCTTGTAATCTGCATTCAAATTTGATTTTCCAAAATGAATCACGTGACACTTTTCCAGGTTGAGCTCCATTTGCCACTTCTCAGCCCAGCTCTGCGCTCTGTCGATGTTAATGATTTTGAAGGATAAATATTACCCCTAGAATGTGATGGAGTGCTCTTTTGCAAATACTGTGGAATCTTTTGCATTCAACTGATCGGGAAGGTAGTGTTTACTGCATCATTCAATCGGTGGTATCTCTAACACTGTGATTCACCGGAGTATCAGTGGATTTGAGCTAAAGCTTCTGGAGTGGAGGTGAATTTTCTTGCTGAGAGGATGTCAGTACCTCCACTTCAACCAAGACCGAAGAGTGCAAAGTATTAGGTACAAAATGGCTGAAAACTGCTGCAAAAACATAGCACGATTCCTAATTAATGGCTGGAGACTCTATATCTGTGTGTATAACATCTAAACGAAACGACATTAGCAAAGAGGAAAGAGCCAGGATATAGCACATTTAGCGGGTGGGAAAATGCAAATCCCCATGCTTCTGATATTGGTTGAATATTGAGAGCTACACAGTAGCTAAAATGATTCATCGCAACATAATTCTTCAAACGAAAGAAAGGCAGCTGTTCTTTTAGATTTATCTTTGGGAATGTGTGTTTTTACGATTCGCATAAGGTAGTGATCTGAATGCGATCTGTAGTTCTGCATAAAATTAATTGTGATTCAATGGGATGTGGAACAAAAAGCTAATGAATGAGCCATCAGGAGCTTGACAGGAGAGTTCTATGTCATGGTACACTGTTCTCCTTGCTTTCTTAATAAAACACAGATAACCACAGAGGAGACTGGAGTGAATGTGATCTAGGTGCTCATTGTGCAGCCCTGTGCAATAATGCTGTCTTCTGACTGGACTATTTAACATCAGTTGGGAGAGTGGAGTGCTTCATGAGAACTCTCCTACTAGTTCTCAGTGTGCCTGCAAGCTTGTAGTTCAGCTGCCACACCCCTATTCCTTGAAACTACTTTTCTCTAAAGTCCTCCCACTTGGTCCATCTCCCTCAATATCATCATGTCCTAAGTTTGCAGGTGGCACCAAAATTGGAGGTGCAGTGGACGGTGAAGATTGCTTCAGATTATAACAGGATCTTGAACAGACGGGGCATTGGGCTGCGAAGTGGCAGTTGGAGTTTAATTTAGATAAATGTGATGTGCTGCATTTTGGTAAGGCAAACCATGGTAAGACTTGTATGTTTAAAGGTAGGGCACTGGGGAGTGTTGTTGAACAAAGAGACGCAGGAGTGCTGGTGCATTGTTCCTTGAATGTGGAGTCGAACGTGGTAGACAGGATAGTGAAGAAGCTGTTTGGTATGCTTTCCTTTATTGGACAGAGCATAGAGTATACGAATTGGGGTGCCATGTTGCGGCTGTACAGGATATTGGTGAGGCCACTTTTGGAATACTGCATACAATTCCCGTCTCCCTTCTGTTGGAAGGATGTTGTGAAACTTGAAAGAGTTCAGCAAAGATTTACAAGGATGCTACTAGGATTGGAGGGTTTGAGACAAGAGGTAGAGGCTGAGGAGGCTGGGGCTATTTTCCCCAGAGCGCAAAAGACTGAGGGGTGACCTTCTAGAGGTTTATAAAATCATGAGGGGCATGGATAGGGTGAATAGTCGAGGTTCCCTTCTCCAGAGTAGGGGAGTCCAAAACTAGAGGGCATAGGGTTAAGGTGTGAGGGGAAAGATTTAAGACCCGAGGGGTAACTTTTGCATGCAGAGGGTGGAATGAGCTGCCAGACGACATGGTGGCGGCTGGTACAATTACAACATGTGAAAGGCATCTGGATGTGTACATGGATAGGAAGGGTTTAGAGGGATATGGGCCAAATGCTAGGAATGGGACTAGATTAGTTCATGATAGATGGTTGGCATGGACAGGTTGGACTGAAAGGCCTGTAAAACTCTGTGCAACTGTTCCATTCTGTGCAACTCTATAACTGTATTTCCTTGCTACTGCCCACTTTTCAGTGTCTCCCCTTTCTGTTCACTTGCTCACTGAAATTGCAGTTCCTCACTCTATATGCATTGTTTCTTAGGATTTCAAAGCCTGTAGAGCTCCTGACTCTCCTTGGAAAATCCTTCCTGTTAGTGGGAAAAAGGAAATAACAAATAACCGTCAGTCACAAAGATAAAAAGTAGAACAGGAGTTGGTCATTTGGCCCTTCAAGCCTGCTCTCCCACTCAATCTGATCATAGCTGGTCACTGAACTCTGTACCCTGATCCTGCTTCCTCTCCCCTCCCATACCCTTTGATCCCTTGAGCCCTAAAAGCCAAAATATAACGCCATCGCAAAAACACTGAATGCTTTGGCCTCAACTGCTTTCAGTGGCAGAGAATTCCACAAGTTTCCCCACTGTCTGGGTGAAGACTTTTTTTTTTAGCATTTAAAGTCCCTACAGTGTGGAAACAGGCCCTTCAGTCCAATAAGTCCATGCCACCCCTCTGAAGAGTCTCCCACCCAAACCCATTCGTCTATATTTGCCCCTGACTAACGCACCTAACCCACCCATCCCTGAACACTAGGGGCAACTTAGCAGGGCCAACTCACCTAACCTAAATTTCTGCTCATGCAAGTCCTGAATGGCCTACCCTGTATCCTTCAATTGCGACCCCCTGGTTCTGGACACCCCGGTCATCGGGAATATCCTTTCTGCCTTTACCCTTCCCAAACCTGTTAGAATTTTATCGGTTTCTATGTGATTTCCCACCTCTCTCTTTCCTCCCCCCCCACATTGTTCTAAACAATAGTGAACATAGTCCTAACCAATCCAGTCTCTCTTTATACATCAGTTCTGCCATTCCTGGAATCAGTCTGGTAATCTTTGTTGCACTCTTTCTCTAGCTAGAACATCCTCAGGAAAGGAGACCAAAGCTGCACACGATACTCACCAAGGCCCTGTACAGCTGCAAGAAAACATCCCTGCTCCTATACTCGCATTCTCTCGCTATGAAGGATATTGTACCATTTGGTACCTTCCCTGCCTCTGCACTTGCATGCTTACCTTCAGCAATTGGCTACATAACTCGTAGGGAGTATGCTCTAATTCGTCTTGAAGGATGTGATAAACGGACACTTGGCTGAAAGCGATCTAATTGGGAATAGTCAGTGTGCATTTGCGAACGGTGAATTATATTTGACAAATGTGGAGGTTTTTTTGAGGATGTTACTCAAAGCATTAATAAAGGGGTTTGAGATTTTGGAGAAGATTTGTAGCTCATATTGTGGATCAGGTTGTAAGCTTGCTCGCTGAGCTGGTAGATTTGTTCTCAGACATTTCAACTACAAGAGCAATCATCCTAACACCCACAAATGGAGCTGCATCAGGACATTACTTAAACCAGCCACGATACACTGCAGCATCCAGTAACTATGAGAAACTGAGGAAAAACACCTATACACCATATTTAGGAACAACGGGTACCCGATAAGTGCATTCCTACATAACAAACCTAAGCAAGAAGACACAATACGCCCAGAGACTCTACCCACCCTTCCACACATTAAAGGCACCTCAGAGATGATGACCAGATTACTCTGCCCCTGGACATCAGGGTATCCCACAATCCTACCATCACACTGCAACAGCTCCTAATGAATTTAAAGTACCCTGTATCAACAACCAGCAGCACGAACGTCATATACAAAATATCCTGCAGGACTGCAACAAACATTATATTGGACAGATGGGCAGGAAATTAGCCACCAGGATAAATGAGCAACTAGCCGCCAAAAGACAAGACCAATTATCACTAGTATCCTTACATACAGACAAAGAGGGACACCAGTTCGACTGGGGTAATATATCCATCCTAGGACAGGCTAAACAAAGACATGCATGGGAATTCCTAGACACCTGGCATTCAAACCAGAACTCCATTAACCAGCAAAGATTTGGACCCCATTTACCAACCTCTCAGAAACAGAACTGGAAATGATATCACCCATCACAACGAACCGAGACAGATAAACAGCAAGCAGGACAGAACACCAACACTTCATTGGAGGCTCACTGACATTATTTAGCATGGTGACAAAAAGTCAGAACAAATTAACCAGGTCAGTGAGCAAACTTACGACCTGATTGACCAATGGGCTTGGATTTTCAGAATGCCTTTGATAATGTCCCCCATGGTAGTCTAGTTAGCGAATTTAAAGCACCATGGATGGGAGGTAACGCACTGACATAGATTGTCTAACAGGCAGAAAACTGTAGGAGTAAATGGGTCATTCTGACTTTGTGTGATGAGCTAGTTACCACCCTTCAGGCTCTCTGCCTGTATTCCTGATGAAGGGCTTTTGCCCGAAACGTTGATTTTACTGCTCCTCGGATGCTGCCTGAACTGCTGTGCTTTTCCAGCACCACTCTAATCTAGTTACCACAAGAATCAGTACTTGGACCCCAGTTGTTCAGTGATTTGGAAGTGGGGACCAAATGTAATATTACCAAGTTAGCAGATGGATACAAAGCCAAACAGGAATATATGTGGTGTGGAAGATGTGAAACATTTTGGGGTGGTTGTGGACAGGTTTAGTGAGCGGGCAGGTACATGGCATATGGAACATTATGTGGAAAAGTGAGAGGTTGTCTACGTTGATAGCAGGAATGGACATGCAGAGGTTTTTTAAATGGTGAGAGATTGGAAAGCGTACATGTGCAAAGGGACTCTGGTGTCCTTGTCAATAAGCTAATGAAAGCAAAGGCTAACATGTAGGTGCAGCAGCTAGTGGGAAGTGTACATAATGGACACCTTACTTGTTCTGGAGCATGCCACCTACACTGCCTGTGCAAAATCCTGTGAATCCACTGGGGGAAGAAAGACACATTAATACCAGAGTCCTTGACCAGGCCAACATCCCCAGCCAATGCCCCACCTCTTCCCATGATCTGCACCAGGTGTGGTAGATCCTATGGAAGCCACATCGGACTATTCAGACACCTACGGACTCACGCTGAAAGTAGAAGAGAGTCATCTTTGTCCGCAAGGAACTACCAATGATGAAGAATCTTTGTTGAAGGAGAATTTGAGTACAGGGCAGTGGTGAAGTCTTGCTTCAATTGTATAAGAGCTTTGTTGAGCCACATCTGGAATTGTGTGCACAGTTTTGCTCTCCTTATCTCGGAAAGGATATTATTGCCCTCTAAGGGAGTGCAATGAACAATCTTCCTACTTGTTACCAGGATGGTGGCACTGTCCTATGAAGAGGCTTTAGGCAAACTGGGCTTGTAATCTTGAGTTTCAGAGATTGAGAACTGAGCTCATTGAAATTTAGAAAATACCTCAATGGATAAAGAAGGTTGATGCATGTAAGGTGTTTTTCCCCAGCTAGGGGAGTCCAGAACCTATTTAAAATTGAAGGGGGATGTCATTTAGGATGGAGATGAGAAACAATTGCACTTAGAGGATTTTGAAACTTTGCCATTCTGTTAAACAGACATCTGTGGAAGCTCGGGCTTCCCAGTATGTTTCAAATCAAAGCGGATAAGCTTTTGATTCCGTGACCCACTGGTTATGAGATAGTGAGGTTACATGGCATTTAAGTGTTTGATTAGCCGTGATTATATTAAATGATGGGGCAGGCTTGATGGACTGAAGGGCCTACTCCAGTTTCTGAGCATTGCGTATTGACAAATCCATGATGCTCCATGTCGTCTTTGTAATTTATGATGGTTTCAAACTGAAATATTGCCCTTGACCTTGGTATCCAGTTTATTACAGGTAACCAGCAGCAGCTACTAAAACAGAGGGCTCTCTCACCTCTCCTGCTGTCTTCTCTGTGCTTCATATTACACCGGTTTAGAAGATCTCTCACCGTTGCCGTATGTTGTATCCCAAGCATACATCCACATGATGTGAGCCCTCTGGCTGTTCCTCTGTCATATTTGCTAGCATACTTTTTTTTTCTCATGTTTGACAGCTATTTCAATCATCCTGATGTCTGCTTATTGTGAAATTAGCAGAGAAAGGTCATTGCTCAATGTCTGCAGTCAGGCCTTGACTTGAAATACTGATGGTAAACTGAATTGTTTGCTTCAAATAGCCTTTGTCCTCCTTTTTGTAGCAAGTGACATCTCCATTCTGTTGAAGGTAAGGCTGACTGAATATAATCGATGCACCATGGCAACCTGGGAAATGTAGCTCAGTTGGCATGTCCTAACTGTGGCATCTCAGAGGATGGAGACCTAATGTGATTTGAGACTGTGATTCCAGCCTGTAGTGGGTTTGTCTGTTGGGGTGTTTCTGAGAGTTGAGAATTCAACAGGTTCCAAGTTTGACCCCAAACTCTGCCAAGTTGGAGACCTGGGCTCGGTGGCAGTAAATGTACTAATTTGGACTTTGACATTCTTGGACTGAGGAAGGCAAACTGAGAAAATCAGCTGAGGGCAGGGAGGCGGGGATGGGCTGCTGGAGATTGCTATCTGATGTTCCCTGCTGCAGGGTGTGTGTGCACAAGAATGTATAATTAGGGAGAGGGATGATGTCAAGTGAGGCTAATGTCAACTGAGAGGTCTTCCTGTGTCCAAGTCTGAAGTGAAGGAAGGAGCAGTGGGTCTTTAAGGCCAACGTGCTGTGCTCCAACACAAACCAGTACATTCAGGAGTAAAAGGGAGAAATATCTGAGGAGGTAGTTACTACAGTTCTTGAAGTGATAGGCTCCTGTATGACCACAAGCTATCTGCACAATGGTTCACAGAAAGTGTATTGAAAGTGTAGAATGTGTGTGTTAAAGTTAATTGAACTTTCCCTATGGCCTAGTGTTCAGCGGAAACACTAAGACCTCAAACAGGATGATGATGATCAGTTTCTTTGTGCCTGCCCCATTATTCACAAAGACAGTGGCTGCTGTGATCTTGATATTGTTTTTCATTTTTCCTGACTCTCCCTTCTAACCCTTATCTCCTGTGTTGATCAAAAATTTCTTTAACTTGCACTTGAAATATGCCTAACGACCCAAACTCCACTGCTGCCTGTGATTTTTTTTGTTTACTTTAAAACCTTAGTTCATGAGGTCTGGGCATCAGCAGTGTTTATTCCCCTTAACTAATTGCTCAGGGGAGAGCCAACCATATGGCATTGGGTCTGGAGTCACATGGAGATCAGGTAAGGGTGGCAGATTTCCTTTCTCGAAGGAGATTAAAGAACCAGATGTTTTCTTATGGCAACGTGGTTATCATTGGGCTCATTCTTCATTGCACATTTATATCGTACTATGATTTTGCTATCAATTTGAACCCACATCCCCAGAACATGAGCCAGGGTTCTGGATTACTAATCGAGTGACATTACCACCATGTCCCCCTGCTCTCTCTGGTAGGGAATTCCTCCTCATCTCAGTCTTAAATGTGAGACCCTTATTCTGAAGCTGTGCCCCCTCATTCTCGATTCACCCAGGAAGGGGAAGCACCTACAAACCTCTGCACTGCCACACCCCCTCAGCATCTCTATGTTTCAATGTGATCATCTCTCGTTATTCTCTGCTTTAATGGGTGACGGACTAACCTGCTTGACTTTTCCTCACTGAACCCTCACTGAATTGCTTCTAAAGCAAATGTAACCTTCCCTAAATAGTGAGATTAAAAATGTACAGAACTCTCACCAATGCTTTGTATAGTGGTAGCCTTTGCTATTTCGGGGGCCTGAGGTTTCAATTCCTGTGGATTAGTTGATCTTCTTTGGGGTTAATTAGTTACTTAACACTGCCTCCGATTCCCATCAGCACCTTCCACTTAAATCTCCAATTCTGTCATGCTGCGGAGATGAAAAGTCAGGCGCCATTCCCACTGCCAATCCCACTGAAATGTAATCGGGAAGAGTCCTCTCTGTAGTGAAGCACCCATCCAGAACTCCAGGCTCAAATAAAGAATGGGCACTGAGAAAGAAAGCAAATGCTTGCCCTTGGAACCTTACCAAAGCAAGAGAACGTGAAAGCCTTTGGGAAAGAGAGCAGAAAGTACTAACTGTTTTCAAACATCCTACTATATTTTCATGTTTCTAGCAGTGGGTGACACCAGTAAGGCTGAATTTATTGTTTATTGCTCATTATGATAAATTATTGTTGGGACACAAGTGCAATCTCAGCCAGTTAGAGAAATCCACTATATAGGTACATATTGGGCAATTTCCATTATCTGGAGGGTATTGTTGAATGAGTGGCTTTTTATTTTAGGCAGTCCACTGACTTTAGGGGTTAAGTTACCAATATCAATGAATTTATTGGTTGCCACTTTGCCCTCTTGGGATTTGAACTCATGCTTTCTGTGTCATTGCATTGTCTGATCCTTGGTTATGTAGGAGGGACGTTGGAGAAAGCAGAAGAATTATGCCTGAAATGTCAACCCTCTAGTTCCTCAGATGCTGCCTGATCTGCTGTGCCCTTTCCAGTGCCACTCTTTATCAACTCTGACTCTCCAGCATCTGCAGTCCTCAATTTCCCCTGGGAGAGTTGGGGTAGGGGTGGGGGATGTTTGTGAGAACTGAGCACGACTTTTTTTCCTGGAACAGATCTACGTGCAATTGTGATATTGGTGGTGCAGCGAATCTATCATCAGGTTTAGATCGGCTGTGGGAAAAGTGCCAAGAAAATCCAAAATAAGAATTGACCGCGGATAATGTCGACTTCAGGGGGATAAGAATGAATCTGGGAGACAGTGAGGTCTGCAGATGCTGGAGATCAGAGTTGAGAGTGTGGTGCTGGAAAAGATAAGCAGGTCAGGCCCTATCTTGGAGCAGGAAAATCGACATTTCGGGCCAGAGCTCTCCTTCAGGAATGGATCTGGGCTGGATAAATGGGAATGAAAGGTTGGCAGTAAAATGGCAACTGAACAATACTGAGTTTTCTAAAGACTAGTTTGGACACAGTCAGGGACAGGACCACAACCCCCTAGAGGTAGAGATCAAGATGAAGAAGAAAAACTATACTTTGCATTGTCCAAAATTCACATCGAGCAGTAGGTTGAAAACAGGATATTATGGCAAGTCAGCAAACAAGTGAAGCTAACAGAGTATGAAAGTGACTGATACATCAGCGTGAATCCCAAATTCTCCCCTCAGTACACAAATAGTAAAAAGGTGATAAAATGACGACTGGGGACGATTAGGAACCAAGGAAGGGCGATTTATGCATGGAGACAAGGGTGCATGGCTAAGGTATTGGACTTAAAATGTTTCTTTACCAGGGAAGAAAATGCTGACGGGTCACAGAAAAGAAAAAGGTGATGTTTCAGGTACTCAAAAGTTTTCAAATTGATGAGCTGGTATTGGATAGGCTGTGTGTGCAATGGAAGTTGGAAAGGTATCGGGACCACATGAGAGGCATCCAATGGCACTGAGGGAAGTATGAGTGGGAACTGCACAGGGATTGGTTGTGCTTATTCAATCTTCCTTTGATTCTAGGGTGAGGGCTTGGATTCCAGGAGACTGGAGAACTGCACATGTTACACCCTCATTCAAGAAAGGGCATAAAGATAAGCCCAGCACCTGTAGACCAGTCAGTTCAACTATGGAGAAGCTGACAAAAATAAGAATTCAGGGCAAAAGTTAATGATCATTTGGACAAATGTGGTTTAATTAAGGAAAGCCAGTATGGATTTGTTGAGAGCAAACTGAGTTTAACCAATTTGCCAAAGTTGTTTTTTGAAGAGTTAACAGAGAAAGCTGATGAGGGTAATGATGTGAATGTTGTGCATATGGGTTTACACATGGATTTGATACAATGTCACGCAACAGGCATATGGTTAATATTATAGCTCCTGGAAAAAAAGGGACAGTAACAACATGAAAACAAAATTGGCTGAGTGATTGGAAAGAGTGAGCAATGGTTTTTGGGTGAGTTTTGAACTGGAGGAAATTTTGAAGTGAAACTCAGGGGTTGATGTTAGGAGCATTTCCCTGATTTCTAATAATGGCCTATACTTTAGGGTGCTGAACACCAATTCAAAATTTCCTGATCAGAAGCATCTTGGAAGCATTGTAAACCATGTGGCAGATACTGTATAAACCTCAAAAGAACATGGGTAAGTCCTTTTAGAATTCTTTTTAGCATATCCTTTACTGTCACATGTACTCGAGTACATGAGCAGTGAAAGGTTTTTACAATGGCCATCTAATAGCGCCACCTAGGTACAAATTCTTGGATATACAAGAGGAATGAAAGGTCAAGAAGGTTTTGCTTAGTGTCTAAAAAATAACTCCAAAATAAGTGGACACGTAAGTGCAGATGAGGTTCAGGGCAGAGAATTGTGAAGTGATCTATTTTGGTTGGAAGGACAGTTAGACAATATATATATATAACATGAAGGCTGAACTCCAAAGGGGGGTCTAAGAGTAGACTGATCTGGATATAGAGGTAAAAACAAGGACTGATCTGGATATATTCATGTGTGCATCATAAAGCATACAGTATCCTGAACTTTTATTAATAAGGGCATAAAGTGCAAGAGCAAAGGCTTAATACTCAACTTGTATAGAATACCAGTTTGATTGCAACTGGAGTATTGCACCACACTTTGGAGGACATGCATTAAAATTTCACAGGGATGAGGAACTTCAGTAACATAGATTGGACAAGAGATGATTGAGAGGTTATTTAATAGAGGTGCTCAAAATCAGGGATCTGGACATCCAGACTGGGCATAAACTTCCCATCAATGTTCCCTCCATTTTATTTTTCCTGCAGTAGCACAGATTGCACAAGTGGAAGCTATGCATTGGCATGCCGTCAGTTTGTGTTAAGTGGGTGCACAGCTCAGAGGGAGTGTTGGTTTCCAGCATAGAAAGGTATGTGTAAGGTCATTGGTAGAAGAAGCCATGGCGACGTGAGCAAGATCTTTTTCAGGCAACAGGTGGTTTTGTACAGCCTGAGGGGGCAGGATCAGTTGGCATTCAAGGAACATATGAATTGACATGTGAAAAGGAAGATCCTGCAGGGTTAAAGTGAAGGCAGGAGGTTGGTAATAAATGCATTACTTTATTGGAGAGCCAGTACGGCAATGATGGGCTGAGTAGCCTTCTCTGTGACAATTCTGACGATTATAGAGTTGATGAGTCTAACTATTGACAATAAAGTGAGAAAGACAGCATTGTTGTACTGTATAATGTGGGTTTAACTCAGCAACAATCTCTGTACATGACGATAGTGAGTAGTTGGTTAGCACCTTTCTCATGTGGTGGAGTGAGTGACTGATAATGTTCCTGCTAGTGACCATTAGCATCATTATAGTCAATTAGGCCCAATTGCCCAGCCAAAGGCAACTACCATTTATATTGTACAATTAAAGTGATGAGAGCATCACCACAGAGAGGCCCTCTTGTGGTCCAGTGATAGAGTCCCTACCTCAGAGCCAGGAGGCCCAGTTCAAGTCCCACCTGCTCCAGAGGATGTAACAACATCTCTGAACAAATTGATTAGAAAAATAGGTTAAATAAAAAATGTTGGCACTCTTGTCATGGTGGGGTAAGGTTGGGGGGGAGTTGGTGGTGAGGTGGGAAGAGAAGAGGTGAGGGATATGAATGGGATATGGTGCTGAAAAGTCAGGAGTACAGGTGTGAAGAACAGCTAAAGACAACAACCGTGCGCAGGTACTGTTGGTGTCGATGGTCGAGCGTCGGAACTCTGAGGATAGGCCCGAGGGACCTGGTCGATGGTGCCAGGGTTGTCATTACCTGAGTCTCCGCTCCACAGTCGCCATTGCTAACTTGAAGCTCAGAACCCTAATTGGCCATCTGACCAATCTGATGGGAGTGCCTGGCTTTAAGGCTGAGCTGTTGGAAGCAGAGCTCTGATGGTGGAGAAGTTTATAAATCGGACGTACGAAAGGCCTGAATTGGAGGAGTGCGCAGGTTTAAGATGGTCAGAGGTTACAGAGGATAGGCTATGAAGAGTCCAGAGGGTGGATGATTTCAGATGGCCTAACAGGATCACCAAACAGGTTAATGCCAAGAGAAGTCATTTGGTCTTAAAAGGCTGATGGGTTTTATTGATCTTCTCAGATTTGTGGGTAATTTGTGAAAATATTGAGGAGCTAGCTTCCTCCTGGGAATGCTGTACCTCTCCATTAGCTGCAGAGGAATAATATGAAATGACGGCATGATGACAGTGTGCCAACCAGATGGTGATGTCTTATCACTCCAGCTCAGCTGTTGAGAACATATTGCTACCAGCTTCTGGGTTAAAGGGTGAGACGCAGTGTCACAGGATGAAACTCCTGAGTGTCATTGATGTCAGTATTGAAGACATGGCCGCCCTGTGCCTCACCTGAAGACCATGACCTGGTAGTAACTTGTGCCCCTCTGACAGCTTTGTCTTCCCACACTGACTGTCCTTAACCTCCCTTCTGTTGACCGCTCTTTATCAGTTCCCTCTCCCACTTGCGAATGCATTCGTATAGCACCTTTTGGCTCAAAAAATCAAATTCACAGCATTAAAATGTACACTGATTCAGCAAAGAAGAACCTAAAAACTGAAAGAACTGCGGACTGCTGGAAATCGGAAACAAAAACAGAAGTTGCTGAAAAGGCTCAACAGAGTCGAGCAGCATCTGCAGAAAGAATGACGAGTTAACATTTGGGATCCGGTGACCCTCGCTCAGAAATAAATGCAGGTAACCAAAAGCTCCTCAAAGAGTCAGGTTTTAACATCTTGAAGGAGTTACAGATTTATTTTCCCTTTCTTTACTTAGTTTCTTAACTGTTCTGTCTAATGTTTAACCTTGTCTTAGCGCTCTTCAACCTCAAGTCCTTTCTCATTTTATGTTTAGGTCTCATTTCTGCTCTTGGCTCTCTTGCACTCGGTCAGATCTCTCCTTTGAGTTTCTTGCTAGCCTTTGCTCACTTGTCTCCTGTGCTGTCAGATGTCTGCTTATCACTCGCACCTCCTTTCATGCCCCTCACTTAAACTGCCCATTCTCCTCCTAAAGATACCTGTTTCCAGAAATCTAAGCAGTGTCTGCTGCAGAGTAAAAGCGAAAGCAAGTTGCAGCTTAATAGCATATGGAGAAAGGACAAGCCAGACAGTACGTGATGTACAAATGCAAACATACCTTTTATGAAAGAAGATTGCTTGCTCTCTCATTTGCAGTTATCAGTAACACAATAGGCATGATCAACAAAGAAAATTTGCCGTTTATGAGCAAAACCTGTGATACTTCTAATTAGCCCTGCTTTCATCTGTCTCTGCACACGTATTTCATCCCTTATTTCTAAAATGTTACAATTTTTTAATGACATGGCCATGAGATGTCTGCTTGTCAGTTCTCTTTGGTCCTGGGATGTGTGCTTGATCAGAGTCAGACACTGATCTGTCAGATTCACTGTCTTTGCTGGGTTTAATGACTTACTGATCACGTTGAGATGTTGTTACTAGTTTTTCTTTGATTCAAGTGAAAGCTGCGGCTTGCTCTGTGTCCTGACCCTTTAGCTCATCATTAGCAGTCAGCTTACAAAGTGATTCGTACTCTGATGATGATTGTTCGATAGTTAATGAATCCAACAAATCCTCTCACTATTTTCCAGATCTTTTTATCGTAGCATTTCTGCTGTAGCTCTCTCCTTTTCTCCATCAGCATGGACTGGACCTCAGCGATTTTCAATGGTGTCCAGACCGCAGGTAAAAATCTGCTGTTTTTATCCAACTTGACTTGACAGTAGTTGTAGTGGTTGTATGAGGTTCAGCCAGCTGGGCCTCAGAGTAGGTTCCCTGATTTGGACCAGATTAACATCCCCAAATAGGGAGCCCTGGCTGACATGAAAATGATGGGGCTCAGAGATACTGACAGTCTGGTACCTGACCTGGTATGATGCAGTACTGCAGTCAAGAACTGTTCATGTTTATCATAGAATCCCTGCAGAGTGGAGGCAGGCCATTTGGCCCATTGGGTCCATACTGACCCTCCAAAGAGCATCGCACCCAGACTCTCACTCCCCCCTACCCTATTCCTGCATTCCCATGGCCAATCAATCTGTTCTACACATTTCTGGACTTAGATTCTATGGATTAGCCATGGAACATGCAGTGTTACAGGGGGAAGGTGGGGAGGGTGGTTGGATGTGGGTGGGATGATCTTCAGAGGGTTGGTGTAATCTCTGGGCTGAATGGCCTGCTTCCACACTGTAGGGAGTCTATGATTCTATGCTCCTATCTGTATGTATTGTCTCCAATTCTTGTTGATTCCGCGCTCTCTCTCTCGTTCTCTCTCTCTCTCTCGTTCTCTCTCTCTCTCGTTCTCTCTCTCTCTCGTTCTCTCTCTCTCTCGTTCTCTCTCTCGTTCTCTCTCTCTCGTTCTCTCTCTCGTTCTCTCTCTCTCGTTTTCTCTCTCTCTCTCTCTCTCTCACGTTTTCTCTCTCTCTCTCTCTCTCTCTCACGTGTTCTCTCTCTCTCTCTCTCTCGTGTTCTCTCTCTCTCTCTCTCTCTCTCGTGTTCTCTCTCTCTCTCTCTCTCGTGTTCTCTCTCTCTCTCACGTTCTCTCTCTCTCTCTCACGTTCTCTCTCTCTCTCTCTCACGTTCTCTCTCTCGTTCTCTCTTTCTCTCTCGTTCTCTCTCTCTCTCTCGTTCTCTCTCTCTCTCTCGTTCTCTCTCTCTCTCGTTCTCTCTCTCGTTCTCTCTCTCGTTCTCTCTCTCGTTCTCTCATGTTCTCTCGCGCACGTTCTCTCTCGCGCACGTTCTCTCTCGCGCACGTTCTCTCTCGCGCACGTTCTCTCTCGCGCACGTTCTCTCTCGCGCACGTTCTCTCTCGCGCACGTTCTCTCTCGCGCACGTTCTCTCTCGCGCACGTTCTCTCGCACGTTCTCTCGCTCGTTTTCTCGCTCGTTCTCTCTCTCGTTCTCTCATGTTCTCGTTCTCTCTCGCGCGCGTTCTCTCTCGCGCGCGTTCTCTCTCGCGCGCGTTCTCTCTCGCGCGCGTTCTCTCGCACGTTCTCTCGCTCGCTCTCGTTCTCTCGCTCTCGTTCTCTCGCTCTCGTTCTCTCGCTCTCGTTCTCTCGCTCTCGTTCTCTCGCTCTCGTTCTCTCTCTCGTTCTCTCTCTCGTTCTCGTTCTCTCTCTCGCGCGTTCTCTCTCTCGCGCGTTCTCTCTCTCGCGCGTTCTCTCTCTCGCGCGTTCTCTCTCTCGCGCGTTCTCTCTCTCGCGCGTTCTCTCTCTCGCGCGTTCTCTCTCGCGCGCGTTCTCGCGCACGTTCTCTCGCACGTTCTCTCGCTCTCTCTCGTTCTCTCGCTCTCGTTCTCTCGCTCTCGTTCTCTCTCTCGTTCTCTCATGTTCTCGTTCTCTCTCTCGCGCATTCTCTCTCTCGCGCATTCTCTCTCTCGCGCGTTCTCTCTCTCTCTCGCGCGTTCTCTCTCTCTCTCGCGCGTTCTCTCTCTCGCGCGTTCTCTCTCTCGCGCGTTCTCTCTCTCGCGCGTTCTCTCTCGCGCACGTTCTCTCTCGCGCACGTTCTCTCTCGCGCACGTTCTCTCTCGCGCACGTTCTCTCTCGCGCACGTTCTCTCGCTCTCTCTGTTCTCTCGCTCTCGTTCTCTCGCTCTCGTTCTCTCGCTCTCGTTCTCTCGCTCTCGTTCTCTCTCTCGTTCTCTCATGTTCTCGTTCTCTCTCTCGCGCGTTCTCTCTCTCTCTCTCTCGCGCGTTCTCTCTCTCTCGCGTTCTCTCTCTCTCTCTCGCGTTCTCTCTCTCTCTCTTTCACATGTTCTCTCTCTCTCTCTCTCTCTCTCTCTCTCTCTCTCTCTCTCTCATGTTCTTTCTCTCTCTCATATTCTCTCTCGCGTGTTCTCTCTCTCGCGTGTTCTCTCTCTCGCGTGTTCTCTCTCTCGCGTGTTCTCTCTCTCGCGTGTTCTCTCTCTCACGTGTTCTCTCTCTCACGTGTTCGTTCTCTCACGCTCTCTTGTTCTCTCACGCTCTCTTGTTCTCTCACGCTCTCTCGTTCTCTCACGCTCTCACGTTCTCTCACGCTCTCACGTTCTCTCTCATTCTCTCATGTTCTCTCTCTCTCACGTTCTCTCTCTCTCTCACGTTCTCTCTCTCATGTGCGCTCTCTCTCATGTGCGCTCTCTCTTTCTCTCTCTCTCTTTCTCTCTCTCTTTCTCTCTCTCATGTTCTCTCTCTTTCTCACGTTCTCTCTCTCACGTTCTCTCTCTCACGTTCTCTCTCTCACGTTCTCTCTCTCACGTTCTCTCTCTCACGTTCTCTCTCACGTTCTCTCTCGTTCTCTCGTTCTCTCTCGTTCTCTCTCTCTCTCTCGTTCTCTCTCTCTCGTTCTCTCTCTCTCATGTTCTCTCTCTCTCGTTCTCTCTCTTGTTCTCTCGTTCTCTCTCTCGTTCTCTCTCTCGTTCTCTCTCATGTTCTCTCTCATGTTCTCTCTCTCTCGCACACGTTCTCTCTCTCTCGCACACGTTCTCTCTCTCTCGCACACATTCTCTCTCGCACACGTTCTCTCTCGCGCACGTTCTCTCTCGCGCACGTTCTCTCTCGCGCACGTTCTCTCTCGCGCACGTTCTCTCTCGCGCACGTTCTCTCTCGCGTTCTCTCGCACTCGTTCTCTCGCTCTCGTTCTCTCGCTCTCGTTCTCTCGCTCTCGTTCTCTCGCTCTCGTTCTCTCGCTCTCGTTCTCTCGCTCTCGTTCTCTCGCTCTCGTTCTCTCGCTCTCGTTCTCTCTCGCGCGTTCTCTCTCTCGCGCGTTCTCTCTCTCTCGCGTTCTCTCTCTCTCTCTCTCTCTCGCGTTCTCTCTCTCTCTCTTTCATGTTCTCTCTCTCTCTCTCTCTCTCTCTCTCTCCCTCTCTCTCTCTCATGTTCTTTCTCTCTCTCATATTCTCTCTCACGTGTTCTCTCTCTCACGTGTTCTCTCTCTCACGTGTTCTCTCTCTCACGTGTTCTCTCTCTCACGTGTTCTCTCTCTCACGTGTTCTCTCTCTCACGCTCTCTTGTTCTCTCACGCTCTCTTGTTCTCTCACGCTCTCTTGTTCTCTCACGCTCTCTCGTTCTCTCACGCTCTCTCTCGTTCTCTCTCTCTCGTTCTCTCTCTCTCTCTCTCGTTCTCTCTCTCTCGTTCTCTCTCTCTCGTTCTCTCTCTCTCTCGTTCTCTCTCTCTCTCTCTCGTTCTCTCTCTCTCTCTCTCTCGTTCTCTCTCTCTCTCGTTCTCTCTCTCTCTCGTTCTCTCTCTCTCACGTTCTCTCTCTCTCACGTTCTCTCTCTCTCTCGTTCTCTCTCGCTCTCTCTCGCTCTCTCTCGTGCTCTCTCGCTCTCTCTCGCTCTCTCTCGCTCTCTCTCGTGCTCTCTCGTGCTCTCTCGTGCTCTCTCTCGTGCTCTCTCGTGCTCTCTCTCGTTCTCTCTCTCTCGTTCTCTCTCTCTCGTTCTCTCTCTCTCGTTCTCTCTCTCTCTCGTTCTCTCTCTCTCTCTCTCGTTCTCTCTCTCTCTCTCTCGTTCTCTCTCTCTCTCTCTCGTTCTCTCTCTCTCTCTCGTTCTCTCTCTCTCTCTCTCTCGTGCTCTCTCTCTCTCGTGCTCTCTCTCTCTCGTGCTCTCTCTCTCGTGCTCTCTCTATGTGCTCGCTCTCTCTCTCACGTTCGCGCTCTCTCTCTCTCTCACGTTTGCTCTCTCTCATGTTTGCTCTCTCTCATTCGCTCTCTCTCTCGTTCTCTCTCTCTCTCGTTCTCTCTCTCTCTCGTTCTCTCTCTCTCTCTCTCGTTCTCTCTCTCTCTCTCGTTCTCTCTCGTTCTCTCTCGTTCTCTCTCTCTCTCTCGTTCTCTCTCTCTCGTTCTCTCTCTCTCTCGTTCTCTCTCTCTCTCGTTCTCTCTCTCTCTCGTTCTCTCTCTCTCTCGTTCTCTCTCTCTCGTTCTCTCTCTCTCACGTTCTCTCTCTCTCACGTTCTCTCTCTCTCACGTTCTCTCTCTCTCACGTTCTCGCTCTCTCTCACGTTCTCGCTCTCTCTCACGTTCTCGCTCTCTCTCACGTTCTCGCTCTCTCTCTCGTTCGCGCTCTCTCTCTCTCGTTCGCGCTCTCTCTCTCTCGTTTGCTCTCTCTCTCTCGTTTGCTCTCTCTCTCTCGTTCGCTCTCTCTCTCTCGTTCGCTCTCTCTCTCTCTCGTTTTCTCTCTCTCTCTCGTTCTCTCATGTTCTCTCTCTCTCACGCACGTTCTCTCTCACGCACGTTCTCTCTCACGCACGTTCTCTCTCACGCACGTTCTCTCTCACGCACGTTCTCTCTCTCACGCACGTTCTCTCTCTCTCTCTCGCACGTTCTCTCTCTCTCTCTCGCACGTTCTCTCTCTCTCTCTCTCGCACGTTCTCTCGCACGTTCTCTCTCGCACGTTCTCTCTCTCTCTCTTGCACGTTCTCTCTCTCTCTCTCTCTCTTGCACGTTCTCTCTCTCTCTCTCTCTCGCACGTTCTCTCTCTCTCTCTCTCTCGCACGTTCTCTCTCTCTCGCACGTTCTCTCTCTCTCGCACGCTCTCTCTCGTTTTCTCTCTCTCTCGTTTTCTCTCTCTCTCGTTTTCTCTCTCTCTCGTTTTCTCTCTCTCTCGTTCTCTCTCTCTCGTTCTCTCTCTCGTTCTCTCTCTCTCGCGCACGTTCTCTCTCGCGCACGTTCTCTCTCGCGCACGTTCTCTCTCGCGCACGTTCTCTCTCGCGCACGTTCTCTCGCACGTTCTCTCGCACGTTCTCTCGCACGTTCTCTCGCACGTTCTCTCGCACGTTCTCTCGCTCTCTCTCGTTCTCATGTTCTCGTTCTCTCTCTCGCGCGTTCTCTCTCTCGCGCGTTCTCTCTCTCGCGCGTTCTCTCGCACGTTCTCTCGCACGTTCTCTCGCACGTTCTCTCGCACGTTCTCTCGCTCTCGTTCTCACGCTCTCGTTCTCTCGCTCTCGTTCTCTCTCTCGTTCTCTCTCTCGTTCTCTCATGTTCTCGTTCTCTCTCTCGCGCGTTCTCTCTCTCGCGCGTTCTCTCTCTCGCGCGTTCTCTCTCTCTCGCGCGTTCTCTCTCTCGCGCGCGTTCTCTCTCTCGCGCGCGTTCTCTCTCTCGCGCGCGTTCTCTCTCTCGCGCGCGTTCTCTCGCACGTTCTCTCGCTCTCTCTCGTTCTCTCGCTCTCGTTCTCTCGCTCTCGTTCTCTCGCTCTCGTTCTCTCGCTCTCGTTCTCTCTCTCGTTCTCTCTCTCGTTCTCTCATGTTCTCGTTCTCTCTCTCGCGCGTTCTCTCTCTCGCGCGTTCTCTCTCTCTCTCGCGCACGTTCTCTCTCGCGCACGTTCTCTCTCGCGCACGTTCTCTCTCGCGCACGTTCTCTCTCGCGCACGTTCTCTCGCTCTCGTTCTCTCGCTCTCGTTCTCTCGCTCTCGTTCTCTCTCTCGTTCTCTCATGTTCTCGTTCTCTCTCTCGCGCGTTCTCTCTCTCGCGCGTTCTCTCTCGCGCACGTTCTCTCTCGCGCACGTTCTCTCTCGCGCACGTTCTCTCTCGCGCACGTTCTCTCTCGCGCACGTTCTCTCTCGCGCACGTTCTCTCTCGCGCACGATCTCTCTCGCGCACGATCTCTCTCGCGCACGATCTCTCTCGCGCGCGTTCTCTCTCGCGCGCGTTCTCTCTCGCGCGCGTTCTCTCTCGCGCACGTTCTCACTCGCGCACGTTCTCTCTCGCGCACGTTCTCTCGCTCTCTCTCGTTCTCTCGCTCTCGTTCTCTCGCTCTCGTTCTCTCGCTCTCGTTCTCTCGCTCTCGTTCTCTCGCTCGTTCTCTCTCTCGTTCTCTCTCATTCTCTCTCTCGTTCTCTCTCTCGTTCTCTCATGTTCTCGTTCTCTCTCTCGCGCGTTCTCTCTCTCTCTCGCGTTCTCTCTCTCTCTCTCTTTCTCGCGTTCTCTCTCTCTCTCTCTCTCTCTCTCTCTCTCTCTCTCTCTC